>NC_056681.1:14190000-14490000 GCF_018350215.1 Panthera leo
AACAGTGGCTGCCTCACAGCAGGTGTTCAGCAAACGTGTGTCGGGTGGATGGATGGCATCCGTCATTGTTATTACAGAAAACCCAGGCAGGGACAGCGCTTCAGACCCCCGACAGGAGTTGAGGCACGGGCAGAAGGGCCAGGAGAAAACACAGCGGACGTAGCACTAACCCAGGGGACTGACCTCCCTCTCTGGGCATCCGGGCCCCCGTGGGTTTCCACCCCAGACCGCCGTTACGAGCTACTGAGATGCGGGAGACGACATACTGGACCAGTGTTGGGGCCACGCGCTCTCTGAACCGCAGCTCGAAACTGGAGCTGGAAGAGACACCCGAGGTCCTCTGGTCCCTCCTTCCCGTCCCCCACTCTTCAACAAGCCTTGACTGCCGCCCATGCTCCCCCGGTACTGTTGGCAAAAATACTGAAAGTAGCATCCACCATGGCCTCACTCAACTAAAAGTTTAGACATTCTCCCCAAAGACTCTTTAAAAGGGTTCAGCCTCTCATCCAATGCTGAATTCCTTCTATGACATCTTACACAGGCAGTCATAAACGGCCTCAATGGTTGGCACATCTACCTACGACTAAACCCAAATCGGCCAACTCATAACCTTTACTGCCAAAGGCAGGCCTGCTGGGGCACAATTCACAGCAAGAACTGTGTTTCTCACTTACGGTAACTCTTTGTGCCAAACCGGTGGTGGGTGCCTGGTGCCCGGGGACCTACTTCCTTCCCAAAGGGCGAATGGTTCACATGTGGACACGTGAAATGCCACCCCAGGATGCACAGGACTGACATCTGCAACCAGGAAGTGTCCAACCCCACACGTTAATAGTGCCGAGGCCGAGACGCCTTGACTTACCCGAAGGCACAAGCTCTCCCTCATTTTGTTCCTAATAGTGACCAACTCGGTTTACATTCTGTTTTCATAGTTTCGATGGAGACCTGAATACAGGAGAGACTTCCCTTCTCCCTTAAATTTACTGTAAGACATCCCACGGCGCCAGCCCAACAGTCAATGGCAACTCACCCTGAGCCCCAGTGCTGGGGCGACACTAAGGCAGGGTGAGGACTGTGGTGAGGTCAGACCCGTCCACCTAAAAGAGGTTTTCCAAATCCAGCCAGCTGGAAATGTGGGCACCGTGTTGACAGATCTTCTGAGTGGTTTTTTAAAAATTTTTTTTAATGTTTATTTTTGACACACAGAGAGAGACAGAGCATGAGTGGGGGAAGAGCAGAGAGAAAGGGAGATACAGAATCCGAAGCAGGTTCCAGGCTCCGAGCCGTCAGCCCAGAGCCCGACGCGGGGCTCGAACTCACGGACCGTGAGATCACGACCTGAGCCGAAGTCGGACGCTCAACCGACTGAGCCGAAGTCGGACGCTCAACCGACTGAGCCCCCCAGGCGCCCCAGATCTTCTGAGCTTTTAATGGAAGCCAGAAATCTGCCTTTTTGTGTGACCTGTCCAGATTTTCAAACGCTGGCTCTATTTTCTGTTTTAAATGTTCTGCAGACCAAACACGACGCATCTTGGCTGCCAGCTTACAATCTTTTGCTGCATCGGACATCACAGCACTGCCACTGGATGGATCATGAGAGGTCGAGTGGGGGCCGTGACAGAGGGCAAAGCTCAGAGGAGGAAAGGAAACAGGCTGATCACCAGAGGCCCAGGAATATAAACAGAGCACAGCCGGGATCACCCCGCCCGCCTCAAGCGTCACCGAGTCAGTTGTGATTTTTCCTCCAAAGTCCGGTGCATCTCCCAAGCTTGGCTGGACTCTCCCAAATACTCAGTGCTAATTTTGTCCAAGACCTACGAGAAGAGACAACCTTCCCCAGAACACCCTTACGTGAAATAAAGGCTAATCCTCTAGGGCCGTGGGAAAGAGCCTATGGAAGGCAGAGCCGCAGCATGTCTTAAAAGTACCGACCTTACAGGAGTGACATGCCAGACGGTGTAGCCCAGTGCCTGGAAAAACTACAAATTTCACAAATGGCACTGTAGTCCAACAGACGAGGAGTGGGCAAGGCAGATCTACAGGTGCATTATGATGCAGTTTGGGGGTCCACAAGGGACCAGTCCACCCTCCACTTCCGGCAAATGTTGCTGACTTCAGTTTGGGAACCTACCTTTCTCCCCCTCTGTCCCTACCTCCAGAGGTGGCACACGACAGAGTACAGAATCCTCCCCAACAGGGACATTCATTAGCAAAGAGATGGGCCCACCACCTACATTTGAACTCCTGATCCAGCCATACCTGAAGCCGGCACTCCCCAGAACTTTTCACTTCCCCAAGCCAGTAAATTTTCTTTCACTTAAGCCAACCCGGAAATTTTCTGTTACTTACATCCAGAACAATCTCAACAGCTATGGGGCTCCTTGGCCGAGTTTTTGCCTCACTCCAGCTTTGGGGTCAAGAAGGGAGACTATGCATTCCGTGCTGTCAGCCTGGGCACATCAGGTCCTTAAGGCACTGAGAGCCTTCCTCAGCCTTACGCCCTGGCCGCCCCAGCCTACTGACTCACCTTCCAATCTCCTGATTGTGGTCGCCTGCAGGGCCACCCCCCTCCCCCCCTTTCACGTCTGTAGCCATTGGAAACTACCACCCCCGCCCCTTGCAATGTGATCACTATGAGAAGTTCTTTGCCATTCTAAACAGTGGCTGACAACCATTGTGAAACCTGCACACATTTCACCACCCCTAAATCAACCCCAGATGACAAAATAATAATCATCAGGAAACTAATGAAAACCCGAAGGAGGACAGATTTGGACCACGTTGTCATTACCCACAATGAGGGATGATCAGGAAAGCGTCCTGAGAAAGACATAAAAATGAAGCAAGCTGATTGCTCTTTGGAAGAAGTCTCAGCCCCCGTTCCCGTGAGATTCGAGTCCTCCTTTTTCCTGGAAACAATTTTTAGCATCTCTTGGCATCCTTCTGGTCAGGAATTGGTAAAAAGAAAAGAGACAGCGAGATAAAGGCTTCGTGCCTTTTCAGTGAAAGGCGATTTGCAAGGTCCACGGTGGTGTTAGAGGGAGCGTAGTCGCTTACGTTCCGGCAGCCTGCGTGTGTCTGCTGGGGGTTCCTCGCGGTGACTTAAAAATTGGGGCGTTTCTCATAAAATCCAGATTTCATGGTCTTTTGAAAGACACAGAACACTTGGCAACACAGAGACCACATTCCTCCCAGCTAACTACCCTGCCCACTTCATTAACTCTGGGTATCTGAGTTTGCAATTAGTGGTTTCAGATTTAGGGCCTGTGTATTAAAAAAATCATTTAAAACTGATGCTAATTTTGATTCTGGACTAGCCTGACTGACACAGAGCGGCCACTGGATTCTAAGCCAGGACCCGATTGGGTCCCTCCGCTGTGACCTCATCTGCCCCCACCCCCGGCTTGCTGGCCCCCGGCCACACCGGCTTCCAGGCAGCTCCCATCTCAAGGCGTTGCACTTGCTGCTGCTTCTCTCTAGAATGTTCTTCCTCAGATAGCAGGACTCCCTCACTTCTTCAGTGCTGCGCTCAGAGGCCACCTGCTCAGTGAGGCCTCCCCACCCCAGGCACTTTCTACCCACCTTCTCTTGATTTTTCCCCATAGACTTATCACCATGGGACATTCTGTGGACTTTACATATTTAGGTGTTTATTTTTGGCCTTTCGCCACTTAGCTGCGGCGCTGTGAGAAAGCAGACTTTGATTGTTTTTGTTCTCTACTGTATTCCTCGTGTCCAGAGTAGTTCCTGCGACGCAGCTGGTACTCTCTACGTATTCTGGAATGAACGAACGAACGAACGAAGGAAGAAATTCAGTTTCCCATACTGGAGAGTAAAGGGAGGCAGGGGTGTGGGGGAGGAAGGTGGAGGAGGAAAGTGAAAGCAGGCAAAGCCCAGAAAGTCTGCCCATCTGGTCACTGAAGATCAGGCAGACGCTTCTGAAGAAAAAGGCATTTTCCACCAGAGGAGAGAGGGGCCAAGAAGAAAAATGAGCAACATTAGGGCCTATGTTGGCACTGGAGTTCGCACGGATGGGGGTCTCTGCTCGGCCACGGACCGGCCATGTGACCGGGCAGAGCCCCTCCCCGGGGCCTCAGTTTCCTCTTCTGCGCAGGTTCTGATCCCAGGTGGCTCTGACTTCCAGGCTGCCTGCTGAGGACTTGTCCTGACAACTTCTCACATGGGGATGAGGAAAGCCAGTGTCTCGGGCTCCATCCTAAGTCGTCTGGAAAAACCCGAGCTGTTTTCCAGCGTGAGCCTCACGGGCCCTTCCCTCTCACTCCAGACTGTGCCAGAGTGCTCATGCTCCACGGGGGGACACGATTTCTAGAGTTACTTTCTCCTCAACTGGGACTAAACGGCATTTAACAATCACACCTGCTGTGTTATCGGGGGTTCTTCTCCGTACTCTTATGACGTGGACTCACTTCATGAACACGGAAACTGAGACCTAGAAGAACTGACATAAAGCCAAGGTCATGAGACTAATAGACTCCGGACCTGAACCTTGACAGCCCAGCTCAGGTTCAGCCTTACGCTGAACTGGAAGCTATAGAATACGCGAACACACCCTTGTGAAAAAAAAAAAAGAAAAATGAAGGCTAAGGCCAACATGTCCCGTGTCTCCCTCTCATGCCTGTCCGTAATTAACTCGTTGGCTTGTTAAGTGAAGGTCAAAAAGAAGTAAGTTTGATTTTTTCTACGGCAGTTAAAGAGGCAGAGAGCACAGGAGTTATAAAGACAACCTCCATTCCTCAAAAAATGAAAAACGGAACTACCCTAAGACCCGGCAATTACACGACTAGGTATTTATCCGAGGGATACAGGTGTGTGTGCTGTTTCGAAGGGACACACGCACCCCCATGTTTACAGCAGCACGATCAACAATAGCCAAAGTATGGAAAGAGCCCAAATGGCCATCGACAGATGAATGGATAAAGAAAATATGGTGTATATATATATATATATATATATATATATATATATATATATATAATGGAGTCTTACTCAGCAATCAAAAAGAATGAAATCTTGCCATTTGCAACTACGTGGATGGAACTGGAGGGTATTAGGCTAAGTGAAATTAGTCAGAGAAAGACAAAAACCCTATGACTTCACTCACATGAGGACTTTAAGAGACAAAACAGATGAACATAAGGGAAGGGAAGCAAAAATACTATAAAAACAGGGAAGGGGACAAAACAGAAGAGACTCCTAAATACGGGGAACAAACTGAGGGTTACTGAAGGGGTTGTGGGAGCGGGGGTGGGCTAAATGGGGAAGGGGCATTAAGGAATCTGCTCCGGAAATCATTGTTGCACCATATGCTAACGAACCTGGATTTAAAAAATAATTTAAATAATAAATAATTTAAAAAACAAATTAAAAAATAAATAAATAAAATAAAGGCAACAGACAAAGCCTGGCTCTATTTCTTGGTTGCCGTGTGACCTTGAACAAGTCACTTAACCTCTCTGGGCCTTACTTTCCTCATCTGAAATGAAAATAATTATAGCTCTTCCTTTATAGAATTGTTGTAAGGAATAAATAAGCTGATGCCTATACTCATTCAAAAACAGATCCCAGCATCGAGTAAGCACTCAGAGGTCATTTTTATTGACATTATATTCATTCGAAGGCAACTTACTCTTTCAAAGACGTATGACAGACTGAATGTGCCCAGACACTCAGGTGCCCCGAGACGCTTTAACAACATCCTTGAGAGACCTCGTTTGCTCTATCTGATTCCCCCCGAGAACTGAGTTACAGAACCACATTTCTGGCTATAGTGGAAGGTTCTCGAATTTGGGGGCATTTCACATCTTCCGGCTGGCGTTTCTTCAACTTTACTCATGAACTCTGCCGTACCTTTGTGCCCACTTTTGCGATTAATCACCTGATTTTTTTTTTTAAAGAATTTTTTTTTACATTTATTTATTTTTGAGAGACAGAGAGACAGCGTGAGCAGGGGATGGGCAGAAAGAGGGAGGGAGACACAGAATCAGAAGCAGGCTCCAGGCTCCGAGCTGTCAGCACAGAGCCCGACGCGGGGCTCGAACCCACGGACCATGAGATCACGACCTGAGCTGAAGTCGGACGCTCAACCGACTGAGCCACCCAGATGCCCCTTAATCACCTGATTTTTAAACCATTTCCACCTTGTGACACCATTCGTTTGAGACCCTTGTTACACCTTTTCCGAAGGCGTAAGAAAATAAAGACAGGACGCTGAAGGCAAGACAAACAGACAACAAACAACAACAACACAAACTCGTGCCCGTGTGACGTTAATGCGGAAAGGGTCCACAAGACCCCGCTAAGAAAAAGACTGCCCTTTGGAGACGTGTGGATTCTTCCCGAATGTGTAAACTCCCAAGATTCCCCGGGGCAAGTTACCTTCACTTTTGCTCCTTTTTTGAGTACTTCGGAGGGGAGGAGGAGCAGTGCTCTAGTATCTCAGCACCGCAGAACGAGTCCGGTCCACCGCGGACTGAGGCTGCGTGACGAATTCGATACAGACGGCACCTGCCCCACGCACGGGTGATCAGTCTGAGGCTTGAGTCCTCTGCCCTGCGTCACACGGCAGGTGGGGGATGGAGCGGGGAGTCCACCCCAAGTCCTCTACAACAGCCGCCCACCCTCTGACAGCGCGGCCTCTTGACCCCACATCCCAGCCAAGGGCCTGGCCCGGTCTGAGGATGAGGCCGTGCCCCCCTGGTTGGCAAGAAACCGCACAGGTTCTCAAACAATGTCCCCCGGAGGAGGATATCCCGGCCCGCTGCCATTACTTTTCCATCTGGCTCAGTCGGTTAGGCGTCTGACTCTTGATTGCGGCTTGGGTCATGATCTCACTCACGGTCCGGGAGTTCGAGCCCCTACTGGGGCTCTATGCTGGCACGTGTGGAGCCTCCTCGGAATTCTCTCTCTCTCTCCCTCTCTCTCTGCCTCCCTCCCTCTCTCTCTCAAAATAAACTCAGAATAAAAAAGTCCTTGTTCAAGAAAAAGTCCGTTCATTCTCAACGGCAAGGCAGGGAAAAGGCCACAACGACTCAGGCTCGGAGAGGCTGACAGATGTAACCGAAACGTAGGACTAGAACACAAAACACCGGTCAGTCAGGGAGAAGTCTCTGGATTGTCCGTGTGCTTGCTCCAGGAAGCTGCAGGTTGTGCAGTGGAAGAGGCCTGTAGTCTAGAATCGAGTCTCACCGAGCAGCCGCTGAAGTGGTCCAAGCCTCAGTTTCCCCATTTGTGACATCGACAACGGGCGTCATGGGATTTTTTTTTTTTTTTTTCTGAGAGGATTCTAGAAGCTTTGTGCAAGTGCCTGGCACATCAAAACTCCTGTGGGGGATTTTTAAATCCACGTTTTCCCTTCCTCGTTCCCCTCCCTGAATACTGAGATCATTTTCACTCGAAACTCAGATTAAGTAAGGCAAGACTGTAGTCTCGAATTCTTCAAAGTCCCAAAAGTCTGGGGCAGTTTCATTCACCACATAATCGCACAAGGCTAAACATCAGCAGAGACACTTAAATCGTACGTTCGCTCACCACCGGCCGACGCGGTCCCAGTAACTGTTTGTCTCTGCTCAGCCCACAGGAGAGCTGAGTGGGGCACATCAAGGAATGTCAGAGCTGGATTTGAACCCTGGCAGGAGCGCCCCCAAGCCCCAGCTGTCAGGGATACACCACCATCTGCAAAATCTGGTGAAGACCAGAACTGAGACTCGCTCAGCTCCTACGAGCATATCAGATCTGGAACATTCTAAGCCGGTTCCATTCAAAGCTGGGGTTAGGAGGGGGCCATGCGTCTTTGGCAGGGTGAAGTGCAGAAGAAAAAATGAAAAATCTTTTGTTTTTCTTTTTCAATTCATTAAGGTTTGTTGGGGTGAGTGTGGACCTCATTTTTTTTTTTCTTCCCATGACTTCCCTTTTATTTTAACGGGGAAACGTGCATTTCAAAGACTGCTCAATAGCAGCGTTGAAGTCTCAAGTTCAATCACAATGTCCCCATTGTGGCTGGGGGACTCCTTGGCCTTTAAGCTTGGGTTATAAAAATTTGGTCTGAGCCCAAAGTCTGGCTTTAATAGAATATTTTAATTTTGTTTAATGAATATTATTTTAAATCTGTGTGGCAGTTTTAAAATGTGTTCTTTTATTTTCAAATTAAAATTTACTAATGTTCGGTACTTTCCTGGCCGTGTAGCTGCAGCAAGGAGTGGGGATGATGATAATAATACAAGTTACCATTTATTGAGTGCTTACTATGTGCCAAACACCCTGCTCCACGCTTTACGGGTGTCACTTCTTCTGACCTTCAAACCACCCAGTGAATAGCGACCACTGCCTCCACCGTCCGGGAAGCTGGGAGAGTCAGCCCCTCGCCCCAGATGGCACAGTCCGTGAGTGGTGGTGGCCTTGAGGCTCAGACCGGGTCTGCCTGAGTTCAGGGGCCGCACTATTAACCACGGCCCTGCGTCTCTTGAAATTGAAACAGGACTCAATTGACCAATAGCGTAAAGGGGTTATCAATGGCCCAGTATGCAATTCCCTATAATCTCAAGAGCAGTAGTGGCTGCCCTGAGTATAACAACTACCTGATTGAGCATCAGCGAGGCAGGCACTTAGCAAAGCGAGCTGTTCTATGCGTATTGCCTCGTTTACATTCTCACAATGCTCTTTTGAAGCAGTTATTCCTGTTGTTATCATGTTGTGGAGAGGAAACTGAAAACCCGTTTCATGCAGCTTGTAAGTAATAATAATAATAATAATACATTATAATGACAATAAATACAGCCACACAACTCAGACATAACTCATCCTGTTTGCCATGCACTATGGCAAACACTTTATCTTTATTAAGGCGACCTCCACAACTCTTTGAGGAAGGGACACAGTCATCCGCTCTGTTTTACAGATGAAGAAACCGAGGCACAGAAAAGTTTGGTAACTTGCCCAAAGTTAACCAGTTGGTTCATGCAGAGCAGGGATTTGAATCCAAGCAGCCCAGCTCCCGGGTTCATGCTCTTAATCTCTAGGCTGTTCGGCAGAGTCAAGACTTAAATGCAGGAAGCCTGACTCCCCCCCCCCCCCCCCCCCGCCCCACCTGTTTCCCACCGCCTCTTAACAAAAGCAGAAGGAAGGTCTGTCTCAGGCAGAGAGTGGGCCCCTCCTACCGCCCGACATACCTCTAGGGACAGAAGCCAGTGTTCTGCTCTTTTTTTTTTTTTTTTTAATGTTTATTTTTGAGAGAGAGAGAGCGTGCACAAGCAAGCAGGGGTGCAGAGAGAGAGGGAGACAGAGGATCCGCATCAGGCTCTGCGCTCATGGCAGCCAACCAGATGTGGGGCTTAAACCGTTGGCTTGAACTCAGGAACCGTGAGATCATGACCTGAGCCGAAGTCAGACGCTCAACCGCTGAGCCACACACGTGCCCCTGGGGTTCTGCTCTTTCTGAACTAGGCAGGGCTTCTCTGAGTAAGGGTCTGCAAACTTGGGTCTTTGTCTCCAACCTGTTGCTTAAATATTAGGGAGCCCAAGAAGTCATATCACTGCCCTCTGGATCCTCCAGGGAACAGAAGAGGCAGTGTGATATTGGTGGAAATCCACTGGGATCCTGCTATCGGACGCACCAGACTGGGTCCTTTTAGCCTCTGGATCCCTAGTGATTAGCCCAGCACCTGGAACACAGCTCCGTAAATACCACCGAATAAATGAATGACAGAATGAATGCAACGTTCCCCCATCACCGGGAAAACAGGAGGCACTCCATGAATCACAAATCAGTGAAACGGTACATGCAGTGTCCCAAGGGCATGTTCTTCCTTGTCAACAAAATTTGTCTTGTCATATTGCAATAGCTCAGCGGTCAGGAAACGTATTCTGAAAAGGGCCGTGCGGTCTCTGCAGTAACTACTTGACTCTGCTATTTCAGCACAGAAGCAGCCACAGGCAATGGCTTAGACCAGCTAATCGCAGAGATGTGGCCACCATTTCAACGGATTTCAACAGTAAACCTTTGATAGCTACAAGGACAGGCTCAAGATTCTGTGAGAATCAGCAGATGTCCCTTATTTCCGAGCCCAACTTTCGTACCTGACCATCAGTTAATATCCCCAACCAAAACAAGTGGAGACTGACGTTAAAATCTCGCTCTCCAGGCCAGACTTGGAGAGGAAAAGTAGTTCTTCTTACACCAGGGGGACAGCCTGGATATCCCAGTGATGAGGAATCACAACTGGGTTCAATCCTGGCTCTGACATGAGCCATAGGACCTTGGACAAGTGACTGCGCCTCCCTGACGTTCAATTTTTGTATCAGACGTCAGCAGCATCATCATAACAGCACATTTCCATCTCAGGCTATTTGGAGACAGAAAAGTGTTTTGTTAAGCCAGCACAGTGCCTGGCACACAGCAGGTGTTCGATAAATATGGACCACTTATTATCCCCAAAGAAGTCTTATGTTTTCTTAAAAACAAACAAACAAAAACCAAAAAAGCGAATTCGCTAAAAATAAGCACAAAGAAAGGCCAGCCAAGATGCAGGAAAGGCCACTTCCAAAATCAGGCTCCTAAAGACATTCCAGGAAGGCCTTCCAGGGGTCCCCAGGTATCAGAAAATTCTCCACTCTAGATCAAACCTCTGAAAGCCCTCCCATTTCTCTGTCCCCTTCCCCAAAAGCCTGCTTCTGTGTCCTTTTAGCACTCTGCCTTTCTCGTGGGCGCCAGAGCCACGTGGAAGACATTCGGAGCATTTCAGACATTTGCTGAGTTTAAGACGTTCCTTCTCCCCTCCTTCCCTGCACATCCCAACATTAAAGTCTCCAGGGAGCGTGGTCTCTAAAGCAAGAGGACAGCCCCAGAGAGCTCCGGCCCATGGCAGACCAGGAGTGAATAATCTCTCTCTGCTCCCTTCTTTTCCATGGCTGGATGGGGCCAAAACTCTGTTTACAACACAAGCAGCAAGTCACAACTTGTCACGTCACATGACACCGTCCCGGCCGCAAGTTATCACTTCCCTCTACTGTACCAGTCACACAAAAGGCCAGAGGTGCAGGAATCTGCCTCCTGCTTTCCTTTCCATCCACCACTTTCCCAACCAAGAAGGGCATTCATACCTTTGCTGGAGAGAGTAATGTTTCTAGAACACCCTGAAACAAAAGTCCCCATACATGCAAATAATACACACCCAGAAAAGAAAACAGCCTCTTTGCATCGACACCCTCTCTGTCTCTTCTGAAAGGAGGCTTTCTCCCTACGTGGGATTTCCATCCGCAGTGAGGCTGGTCCCAAACTTGGGGACACAGCAGACACTCTCTCGGTCTGTGTGTATTTCCGGGAGCAGCCAATCAACAAAGACCTAAAGGTGTGGATTTACACAGCCCCACATGCTAAAAAAAAAAAAACCAAAAAACCACATATGTGTTCATAGGAACAAAAAAACTCTTCTGGAAACAACAAATACCTTAACCACGCCGTGACTATAGGAAGGGGATGGGAGGGGAAGAAACTGACCAGAAGGAACAAAAGGCATTTCGGCCCCTGGTTTCCACATATCCAAGTAACCAGGAATGAAAATCTGCTTCGGAATGGGGCGGGGGTGGGGGGGGGGGGGGACCTGCTTTGTCTGCCAGAGCAGAGAGAGGGAGGGGTCCAGAGGAGATGGGAATCCCAGCCCTCGCGCCTCGCTTTACCCCAAGAACGTCTTCAGTCATCCTCAGAACCCAAATCAAACTGAGATCCTTTAGCCGTGGTCCCTTGAAGCCCCCTTTTTGTGTCCACTTCAACCAAACACATCTACCAGCAGGAATGCAGAGTTGGCCGAGGTAAGGAGAACTGGTGTTTTTCGCTCTGTTTTGGTGACCTTCATGAGGCTCATTTATGCACTTCAAGCTCATGACCTAATACATGTTGGTTTGGCTTCTCTTCTCATAATAGCAGCCTGTAAAAAGCTTTTGAGAATTCCCCATGTTTTCTTATTTTGGGTCAAGAAAATAAAATCGATATCTAAGTAACCTTAAAAAAATGGCCTGCACAATCTAAAAATCTGGAACGTTTCCACTAGGGCTAAGGATATCTCTTAAAGCCTCAAAGAGCATCAAAGTTAAGCCCAACCATTGCCATTTTTAAGGTAAGCGATTCAGTAACAGCATATGTGAGAATTAGCTAAGAGGGGCTTTTTGACATAAGTCAAACAATGACATTTAAAACTCACGTTAAAGCAATTACCGTGCAGAATTTTTCCGTGTTTTTCCCATTTCTTAAACAGAAGTGTATATGTTTTCGACATAGTTTCTCGCTGTAATTTTCTTTCTTGGCAAACCCACATCTTACCATGAAACCCAAAGTATGCACGCTACAGAAACAATAATGGCTGAAACAGACTCGGCTGGGTCTCTGGCATGATTTTTCTTTACGGAATTAAAATGTCTTTTGGCTAATAATATGCTGCACATTTCAGTTACGAAAGACCATTCTTGGGAGACGAATAGAAAAGAAAGGGGAACTGACAGATTCAGCTGATGTGAGACAAAAGTTAAGTTGCTGTATTCATACAGTAGTCAGACCCTCCGGTTCCTCATTCTTTGGGGACAAAAATGTCGATTTTATCATTTTTCCTCTAGTTAAATTCGCGGGGAGTTGACAGCTCTCTCGGAACGACTGTGAGTAAGTATGGACAGATACGTTACATCTGGGAACATGCAGAGTTTAAAAAAATCTAACGATATTAGACACCGAGGAGGGAAAGAGGGGGAAAAATCCAATGCCATGGAAATCACACACGTTTCTGTGCAATTGACACAACACCACTGATACCAAATGGCGAAATAATTTCTAACTACTTTGAAACACTCTGTTCATTTTGAAATCTGTCTAGATTAGCATTCTCAGGCAAAGAAAGGTGACTGTGTGCACATGCTCAAAACTGGTGAGATGTAAACCTGTCTCCCCTGGCTATCTATTCATCTGAGTTCCTGTTTTCAATTTCTGCATATATGTGAACACAGAGGGAGATTCTGCAAAAAAGGCAAGAGCAGGCACATCGGTGCCCTAAACCAGGATCGCCAAAGGATGATGACCACAGAAAGAGACCCTGCTTTCTAGAGACCCCAGACTGCATGCACAGACCCTCGCATCCATCCTGCCACGCTCCGTCCCAAAGTGGGAGCCCTCTTAGACCCCACTGACCCTCTGCCTGCTTGTTTCAGATTCAGGCAACCGACGGCCTCCCTCAGCCTTCAAAGTGGCAAAGATAAATCGCTCCAGTTACCTGACTCTTGGGACCACCTGTTCCAAATTATTCTTCGCTCTCCAAATGTTTATGATCTCACCCCCCAAACAAGAACCCACCCATAGCGATCCAGCACCTTCCGGTAAACTCCATTTGGACTGCCTACCGGAACATTTTAGGGCTTTGCCACTGCCTATAAACTTATTGACTCTTTTTAGGAACTGAAATGCATCGCATTATAGTATCGGAGGAACGAAGCAAATTAGCCCTTGTAAATAGACATCCTTTATAGACCCATACACAACCTGCTAAACACCATGACTCAGGAAGGCTCGTATTGGTGTTTCCTAATTACTTAATATGATTTTTCTTCCGTTTAGAACAACAACGAAACATCAGGGCAGAGTCAGAAAATAATGGGGCTCGACGCATTTCAGATCATCCCAATTTGGCATCTCTGAGGGAAAGGAAAGCAGAAATGTCCTCTCGGCCAAGGTTTTTACAGCACATGGGAAACGCACAGTCCGCAGAGGTCTGAAGGCCTCCATTCTGGTTTCATTCCCTCTGCAGGCTCTCGTGAGTCATGTAACTTGAAACTCAATTCTTGCCTTAACAAAGTTGGGATGTGATAATAAATAATAATAATAATAATAACAATAATAATAATACCACCACCTAACCCGAAGAGTTGTTGTGAGAACCCATCCTAAAAATACATGTCAAGAACTGAATTCAGGCCTGGCATACGAGCTGTTTCATCATTATTATTAAACACAAGGATATAATTTGCAAGTGGAGAGAAATGGCAAAGACGCCAGGAGGATGGGAGTGAGAAAAAAAAAAAATAAGGAGAAAAAAGCAGCAAAAATAAATTTAAAAGCCTGTGGCTTCCTTCGTCCTCTCTCCCCTAAATGCACCTGGCAGATACTTTCATACCTTGAAATTGATTTTCAGTCACATGCAATGAAGAACAAGTTCCTGCCCCTCCGATTCATTTACAGGGACAAGTGGGTCTGAACCAGTCACTTCAAGTGTTTGCCACCTGATTGAGGGAGTTTATCCTCGGATTAGAAGAGGTGTCCGTGAGTCAAACACCATTAGGCCAGTTAAGATCTTCAAAGAGTGAAAACGAAGCATTGTCTCCGGCCAATTCTCTGCTAATCGTTTCCCCTACTAGAATCTTCTCTCGTTGTGTGTGTTTGGAACTGTGCGAACTGCCACCAACAATAAGGGGTGTGGGGAGTGGGCCACTCAGGAAGCTGTTATGATCTGGGGGGGAGAGGAGGGTAGGGAGTGAGAAGGGCGCTGTGGGGACTGTGCATGAGTATGTGTGTATCTTCTGTCAACAGGCTGTGTTTTCTCAACTCTGGGGTTAATTCTCTGTAGAGATTCCTTTTCAGCAGACTCCACCAACTGCTTCTGAGAGCAGCTAGCTAGAAAAAAAAAAAAAAAGAAGAAGAACAAGAAGAAGTTTCCTTCCACCAACAAAACCCAGTCCTGGCAAGAGCTGGAAGGTTCGGCCTTCGGAGGTAACTGAATAACCAGCCGCTTCACGTCCACAGATAAGGAGAACACATCTTTAGGTGACTCTCCCCTTTACAGAACATCTTTGGGGAGGTTCCTGTCCCCCAAGAAATTTTTCCTGACAGCCACAGGCTCTCCCTCTGCGGAGAGAGGCATCTGTCATGAGCTGCCAGGAACCCCACTTAGGCACCATAACGGCCTGTGATTTTATTATACAAGGAGTTTATTGCTGGCCTAATTAGTTTCAAACTGGGCATTCCAGCTGAGGACACCTAAAAAACATCTGGTGGCAGGAGAGCAAGAGTGAGACCTCGTTCTGAGCCGGTTACGGTTGGATCTCTGCATAACTCTGGTCTCTCGCGCCCGAGACACAAGTTATCTTTGGAAAAGTAACCGAAAAAATAAGGAAATGTTTTTCTTTGTGGGAAAGGAGTCATCTTGTCATGGGGGAACCCAAACCGTCTTAAAGTGGACGTGCCTGGACCGTGTATACCTTTTCACAAACTGTCAGGGTCCCCGTATCTGGCTTCACCCAATTCAAAATGTACTTCGCTGCCCCACAGAGTGCTTTTGCTGGGGACTTTCTCCTTGTTCCAACAGCAGCTAGCATTTTATCAATTTATCCGTCTGGAACAGGCTTTGCAATCTCGTACTTGCAATTTAAAGCAGAAGTAAGACCACATATTTGAAACAGCATGTCTTGGGTGTTTTTGCCAAATGGTAATCCTATAACAAGTCAACAAATCATAGCTCTTTATGATGTGTTTAATACGACACAAAAGGCATGAAAAGAAGACTTTAGAACTTAAGCGATGAAAGCATCTGGTTTTTAAAAATCCCAAAGAATCAGGGTAACATCTTTTTCTTTTCTCTTCTCTTCTCTTCTCTTCTCTTCTCTTCTCTTCTCTTCTCTTCTCTCCTTCAGCTATTTAACGTTAGCAAAGAGACTGATCTGTTTATAGAGTATTCTCATTCACAAAGCCACCCCAGAGGTGAGCTGTGTTCAGGGCAGAGGAAAACTGCCAACTCC
The DNA here is from genome assembly GCF_018350215.1 of Panthera leo. Classification (NCBI taxonomy): domain Eukaryota; kingdom Metazoa; phylum Chordata; class Mammalia; order Carnivora; family Felidae; genus Panthera; species Panthera leo. The sequence goes on from NC_056681.1 coordinate 14,205,784, forward strand.
TTTAAGATAAAATAGTTCATAATACGGCGAAGCTAGAGTTCCAGCGGGAGAATGGTCTAACTACCAACTACGTGTGGGACATAGGAACGGCTTTCAAAAATCCAGGCCCTTTCGGATCTAGCCATATTGGCCAAAAGTGCCAAATGTAGAGTTTCCTCCAAAGGCAAGGAGATTTTTCATACAAAACACGATTTTATGCTCAGTCAAAAGCAAGACTCAAAACACCATCATTTATGACCTGCATCTCTCAGTACTTTCCTTAGTCTGAGGATGTCTAAATGCAAGGAAGTATCATGTTTAAGGGGTTTAAAGATGTGGAGAGAAAAATGGAAAACACGAACATTTCTTGGGGAAAAGTTGCCCGAAAGATTCTGCACGAAGATTATTTTTAAATGGGGGTCTCCCCGCCCTGCCACCCCCCTCCCTAAATGGCCCACAGGCTGGAAAGGCAGATACTAGTTCAGTACTCATACGCTGGTCACAGAAAAACTGCAGTCGAGCAAGAAAGGGCTCATGAAGGGAACAGATTTGGTTTGAAATACAGCAATTGTCCGCTGGTTATAATTTCCTTTGGAAGGGAGCTCCGTAACTCAAACATAATTCAGCACTCAAATCCCTCCTTGATGTTTGTAAATCATTCTACCTCCCCTCCGCTCATGCTAACAACCAGGCTCCGATGCTCGCTCATTTCGCTGCACCTCGTCATTAAAAGGTACCTGCACCAAGGGTGATTTATATCTCAACGTTATATATATGTATATATACACGCATATATATACATATATACACATATATATGCGTGTATATATATATATATAAAATTAAAGATTACGTAGCGTTTCGGGGAAAGGGGAGAAAAGAAAATGGTATCCATAAAGATGCAGCATCAGTCTTGCCTTTCAAAAATAATTCAGAGCCCAGCAGCAGGCACGCTAACTGCGTTTGGGAGGAGCGGGATCCTCACCGCCAAAGCGCTTCGCTTTCAAGCCCTGAGAAAGGCGCGCGGAGGATTTTGCGACGCGTATATTTTTACCAGTCAAGCCTTCCTAAGATTCCTGGAGCTTATAGACTATTTATTTGGGGGGCAGGATATATATTTAAGGAACTGCGGCCAGCACGGCCGGTTCACGTCCAGACTGCATGGCTGAGAAACAATTCCCTTCTCCACTTTCTCCCATTACAGCAAAACCCTAGCCTCCTTCTCAACAGTCTTGGGATGGATGCAAAGTTTTTTAAGTTTCCGACTCCGGCTTCGGCAGGCACCAGGACGCCCGCTCGGGTACAAAGCCCGGAGAGCCGGCCCTGCGCAGGCCGGGCGCAGCCGGACTTTAGAACAGAAATGCAGCTAGAAGGCGGCTCGGCGGCCGTTCCCGCCCCTTCCCGGGGGCTTCGCAGACAGCGCCCCGGGGCGCGCGTTGGGCTCCCGGAGCCGCTCGGGTTCGGACGGGGCGTGGAGGGGGAGGGGGGTGGACGCAGCCGACGACCCGGGCCTCGAAACCGGCCAAACGCAGCCCACCGCATCTACACCGCCCGCGCGCCCATGCACTTGTCCCGCGCGCGGGAGTACAAACTTGAGTCGCTGTCCCCCCCCCTCCTCCCCCCAGCGCAAAAGGAAACTGAGACCCGCAGCCTGGCTTTTCCGAGACGGAGTCGGCCCGCCGCCCCCGCCGCCCTCGCGCCTGCGGCGCCCTGGGGGCCCCGTGCGCCCCCCGAGCGCCCCGACAGCTGCGGAGGCCCCGGCCCGGCGGGTGCGCGAGCGAGGCGCGAGGGGACGGGTCCGCGTCAGCCCGGGCCCGGGGAAGCCCGGCGGAGCCCGGCGGGCGCCCCGGGGTGGGCGCCGCGGGAGGTACTCACCGCGCGCAGTGGAGAGGGCGCCCCGGCGCGGGCGGGCGCGGGTCCGACGCGGCCGGGCTGACTGCGCCGGGCACGGTGCTGCTCCGCCGCCGCCGCTGCCTCCGCCTCCTGGGCTGCCGCGGCCGCCGCCTGCGCGGGGAGGACCGGCCCCTTCCCCTCCCCGGGCCGGGCCCTCCCTCTGCCCCCGCCCGGTCCCCGCGCCGCTGCGTGGGCGCGTGGGGGCGCCGAGGCGCGGCGCTGGGTTCTGCGGGCGCACACCCCCGGCGGCTGGACGCGCGGCGCGGGGCTCCGGCCCTGCCGCCGCCGCCGCCGCCGCCGCGCTGCTCTCCGCGCCTGCAGCCCAGCCGAGCGCGCCCGCTCCTGCCGGTCCCGGACGAGGCGAGGGCGCAGCCTCCTCCCCGCCCCCCACCCCCGACGCCCCGCACCTCCTCCCTCCGCGACCCAGGCGCGGCCCCCGAGAAAGGCACCTCTGCAGTCCGGCCGACAGTCATTCATTCACCCACCTATTTATTCATTCATTCCGCCTGCCCTGAGCATCTGCTGCGCCGGGTTCAGCTCCTGGGAGATTCAGCTAGAACGAGACGGATTCGTTTTCTGTCCTCCGGAACTTACATTCACATGGGGAGATAGACCATGAACAAACAAGTAGAGAAGCAAGGGAATTTCGGAAAGTTCGAATCGTCATGGAGGGGGGCAAGTATGTGCTGGGGGCGCAGGGGCGGTTATCTTAGAAGAGTCAGGAGGGACCTCTCCGAGGAGGTGACGACTGAATTATGAGAAGGGCCATTGCTGGTGATATGTGGGAGAGGGGAGTTCAGGGATCATCCGCCTACCTTTCACCCACTTTACAGATAGGGAAACTGAGGTCCCAAGAACGTAACCGGCTCACCCGAAGTCAGTGGCACAGCCCCGTCCACGCCCCCCCCCTCTAATTGAGGTACCCCACTTACTTCACCCTATCCTGATGGCCTGTGTCAATGCTCCCCACGATAAACTGTCGGGAACTGGGTCTAGGCTCTTCCCTCCCTCCCAACCACTTGACTGTGGGATATCTAGGATGCTTCAGTCCAAAAACAATACCAACTTCTGCCATTTGTGAAGCTCCCGCTTAAACACCGGGTGCCCAGATAAAGTTGAATTTTAGAAAATCAAGACGTAAGGTTTAGTATAAATTTGTCTTATGCAACAGGTGGTGATACTTACATTCAAAAATTATTCATTGTTTCTCTGAAATTCCAATTTAACTGGATATCCTGTATTGTCTTTGCTAAATCTGGCAACCTAAGCTCACCCAAGGACGCCCACCCCATCCTTACCCCATTTAAACCCCCAAAGAGATCCAAAGGTAGATGCTGTAAGCATGCCCAGTTTACCAGTGATCAAGTCCAGGTTGAAAGAAGGCAGAAAGTGGCTGAGCCAGGGCTGAAATTCAGGTCCAGCTGATTCCCAAAGCCCTTGATCTTGCGATACAGTATAGAGATAGCAACCCCAGTTGGAGGGTTACAGGAAAGCTGATAAAACTCAAGCTCCTGGGCCCCTCACTGACTGGGTCCGTTTCTAAGGTTCTGCCATTTTGTACATTTGACATGATGAACAAGTGACCTTGTGAACACATTTCTAGGTCCCTGCCAACATATTGACATTTAGTTGCGATCAGTAAAGACCGCTGTCTCTTTCCATTCTGGTTCCCCACTGTAGTACTTGATCCTGCCTGAGTAGGTGGTGTGGGAGGGGCCGCTGGCATTTTGGGGATCCAGCTGAAGAAAAGTTGAGTTGGGAATTTTGTGATGGCTGTGGTATTTTTCAGCTTCTTAAAATCTGAATTTGTTGTGATTTATTTTCTTAAATTCAAAGACATACTCACTTTTGGACCTAATTTTTGACTGGTATTCTTTTTCTTTTTTTTTTTTTTTAATAATTTTTTTCAAGTTTATTTATTTAGTATTGAGAGAGAGAGAGCGAGCACAAGCTGGGGAGGGGCAGAGAGAGAGGGAGACACAGAATCGGAAGCAGGCTCCAGGCTCTGAGCTGTCAGCACAGAGCCCGACGCGGGGCTCGAACCCACGAACCGTGAGATCATGACCTGAGCCAAAGTCAGACGCTTAACCGTCTGAGCCACCCAGGCGCCCCTGGACTTGTATTATTTTTCCTAAACAGGGCCCTCAAATTGGGTGTGCAGCAGGCCTCACTACACCCGCACCCACCTCCGGTCAGAGCTGATTCTCCTCTTTCTACTTCCAGAACGGTCAATGGAAGCAAGCGTATTCAGTAAGCATGGCTGGTCTCCTTCCCTGACCCAGGCAAGCACCAGACCCGTAGCTCCTAGATGAAGACGACTGCTGCTTCCTGGAAGCAGAACACACACATGTACTTGGCCTTGCTTTCCTCGTCTCGAATACGGAGGTGGCCGTACCCATATTGCGTTATTAGCGTGATAATTCACTGAGATGAGGCTTGTAAAACACTTCCCACCTTGACTGTAGCTGGTTCTAGGGCCGCTCCACGAATATTATTACTGTACACACAACTTCACATCCCACAGCGTCTTGCAAAAACCTCCAAGTCATTGTAAATTGAGGGTCTTCATGTTCTCCAGAGGTGTTTAATTTCTCTTGGCCCATGAGCCTTAATGTGATGTTGTTTAAACAGTAGTAGTAAGCAGAATTTTTTTTTTTTTTGCTAAAGGAATAGAATGGGATAGACCAGCATAGAAAATACCAAGTGAATGGCATTCAATAAGAGTGTGTGTGTGTGTGTGTGTGTGTGTGTGTGTGTGCGCGCACACACGGGCACTAGGTCAGGCTGGGTTTCTTGCAGATCGTTGGGGAAATGTCAACAAATGCTTTAACTAAGGGTACTCTATGGAATACAAAGGGTTAATCTTCAAACCATTTACCCCTTCACCAGAATCTGGCCCATTATCTCCTAAATCACAGCCATACCCCCCCCCCCCAGCACCTTGAGAGATAAGCAGGAGGCAGGTACTTATTAATTTTATTTTTTCCTTTTCTGAGGGCAGTGGTTCTTAACTACACTCAGCTACACATTAGATTCTCCGAGGGAGCTTTGAAAAATCCCCATGCTGAGGCCCCACCCCAGACCAATTAAACCAGACTCTCTGGGGGAGGGACTGAGGCATCAGTATTTTTTAAAGCTCCCGGGGTGATTCTAATGTTGGGCAGAGGATGAGAGTCCCCATCTTTAGAAGTGTAAGGGCTTGACCACAGATTCACACAGATGAGACAGAAGTCCAGATAGGAGGTAAGCCTCCCGATTCTTAATTCAAGACCACCTAAAATGCAGCTGCCTTCCTGGGTAACAGCGCCCCCTTTCCGTCCCTTCCTTTCCTTTGATTTTTTTTTTTTTCTGGCTAAGTATTTGCCCTCATTTTGTAATGACCAGCAAAATAATCCCAGACGAAATCTGAAAATGCTAAACCATAAAGCAGATTCTTTGGAGTGTAGACCACAGGCATGCCTCCCCTGGAGTAAATCACTTTTTCCCCCCAGAGTCTTCCAAGTAAATGTTCTCTGAAGCCAGAAGACCAGCTTCACTTGGAAAACTACAAACTTCACAAAGTATCCCGCATGTATATACATATCCTACAAACACATATGTGTATTCTCTATGCCAAATCACGCCTTATTTCTATACACATTCCTTTCCCACCTGCAAAGGAAAAGTACTCCGTTTTTTGTTTTTTTTTTTTTAATGCATTCATTTAAACCTTGGTTCTTTCCAAAAAGGATTTGAGGCAGCATGCAAAAACATAAATAGAATGACACAGGAAAAGCAGGTGAAAGGGGAACATGGGGAGGAAAAGAAAAGAAAGTCAAGGGTGAGGTTTGCATACCAAATGTGGGCTAGGAGGAGCTGAGCCCTTATCAAATGGTAGACTGAGAATCAGATGCTGAACTTCCTGGCAGTCAAGGCAAAGGAGCAAATGTGATCAATTACATCAGTGGCTTTCAAATTTTCTTTTGTTCAAAAGCAAGCGCGCGCAGGAGCTCAGTACGGAAAAAAGGAAGTGAGGGATCCCAGCCGCAATCTCATCGCTTTCTCCCGTGGGTACTTGTAAAGGGTCTTAAAACAACCCACAAAGTTCCGCAGAGTCAAGATCGAAAACCATGAATTTCAAAGTGCTTCCCTGTGTTCGTGAATCTCATGGCCTGTAAGGTAGAAACGAACAGAAATACGTGAAGCAATCAGAACTTTGATTCCTGATATTGGTACAGGAGAGAAGGGTTCCTGTGAGTCCTTATAAAAGAGGCAATAGGGGCGCCTGGGTGGCGCAGTCGGTTAAGCGTCCGACTTCAGCCAGGTCACGATCTCGCGGTCTGTGAGTTCGAGCCCCGCGTCAGGCTCTGGGCTGATGGCTCGGAGCCTGGAGCCTGTTTCCGATTCTGTGTCTCCCTCTCTCTCTGCCCCTCCCCCGTTCATGCTCTGTCTCTCTCTGTCCCAAAAATAAATAAAAAACGTTGAAAAAAAAAAAAATTTTAAAAGAGGCAATACGGGCTATGGGTGGGGGGTGAGGTAGGGGGCTTTTTGCACACGTGTGAAATATAAAATAACCCTTCAGCAAATAAAATAAAATAAAATAAAATAAAATAAAATAAAATAAAATAAAATAAAATAAAGGGGCACCTGGGTGGCTCAGCCGGTGAAGCGTCCGACTTCAGCCCAGGTCACGATCTCGCGGTCTGTGGGTTCGAGCCCCACGTCGGGCTCTGCGCTGATGGCTCGGAGCCTGGAGCCTGCTTCTGATTCTGTCTCCCTCTCTCTCTGCCCCTCCCCCGTTCATGCTCTGTCTCTCTCTGTCTCAAAAATAAATAAACGTTAAAAAAAATTAAAAAAATAAAATAAAATAAAATAAAATCAATAAAATCTTATACTCTCCATAACCCGGGGGCACAAAACAGGCCTACTTTGAATATCTCCCGGGTCAATAGTTTCCCAGTAGCCTGCCTCTTTGTATTTAATATCTGAACTTCATAGAAGGCATGACTCTCAAAATCATGAGCCCAGTTTTATAGAGAAAAAACTCATATTTGTATCCTCAAAACTCCATGTAGCATTTCTGTTGGAATAACGTGTAGGACAGTAGGACCCGTAAGGAAAACATTTCAACTGCTATTGAGACAACATCTGAATCACGTTTTGAAACGTGCAAAGAAGGGGACACACAATCTGCTATGGTCGTGTCACCACGTACACATCAACTATCTGTTGCGAACTTAAGCAATTGCTTGGTGGTCAGGAAACCAGCCTTTCAGCATTTTACCATCTTCAGCCAGTTTGATACATGGTCAGCATTTAAAATTTTTTTTTGATGTTTATTTATTTTTGAGGGGGGGGGAGGGGCAGAGAGAGAGGGAGACACAGAATCCAAAGCAGGTTCCAGGCTCTGAACTGTCAGCACAGAGCCCGACACGGGGCTCGAATCCATGAACCGCGAGATGGTGACCTGAGCCAAAGTCGGACGCTCAACCGAGGCACCTCTTGGTCAGCATTTTAAGTGTTTAGTCCCATTTTAGGAAATTGATTGGGGGCTCTGGTTGACATGTCATGAATTACAATTCTTCCTATTTAAAATACTGTAGGAAATCAACTCTTGGGTGCAATTTCAGGCAGAGCACCAGAATTTCAGGATCTCTGATGCTCAGCGGGAGACACTCATTCCCATGTAGGGAGGTACATCGAGACCCCTATCCATGCAGTTCCTTTGGCCGAGACTACCCCTCCCCGACACAGTCTGGTGGTTTCATTCCATTCCCTTCAGATCTCTGCCAAATGTCTCCCCACCCTCCACCCCCGAGATCAGATCCCTGATCTCCCTGTCCAAAATAGCATCCTCATCACATGGCCTGCCCTCCCTTGTTCTCACTCAGCACATTCATCACACTGCAACACTACATCACATATTTACCTGTCGATCTATTCCTAGCTGCCTCTCCATGTAGAGTGTCAGCTCCATGTAAGCAGGGACTTGCTGTTTTGTTCATGGCTATATCCTCAGTGCCTAGAACAGTGCCTGGTGTACGAGTAGGCACCCAGGAAAAAGTTGATGAATGAATGACAGATACAAATGAGAGGGCCTGGGCTTGCCGCGCTGCACGCAAAACGGCCAGAGTCACGCTGCCTTTTCTCATTTCCTTTGCACCCACCCTGAAAGAAACAAACAGGAAGGAAGGCGTTCAAGAAGCCCGTTCTTCTGGAGAACCAGAGCAGAACTCAAGGGCAAGGTTTTCTTCTCTAGTTCTCTCCTGCTCTCTTTTTCAATTTGCTCATTGGCGAAGCCCTGAGGATTCACAGCAGACTGAGAGCAGCCTGGGTGACTGAAGTCCGCGTTTCCCTTTGGGGACTAGTTGGGAGACCACAGAGAAGGTGCCAGGTGAGAGGAGAAGGAGACGGAGCCTTTGCCCCTTGATTGTAAAATCCAACAACAGAGCAAATGCCTTGATGATTTCCCAGATCCTTTGTCATGATCAGCTTTCAAATCAATTCTGGCGTGAAAACCACCCATAAATCTCCAAGCATGGTCTCCCAGCCAGGCCACTTCCTTATGCTTTCCTTCAAAACCTTGCCACACTTTCCTTTCCTTGTCCCCTAGAGAGCAAAAGCAAATAGGATGACAAGATTTCTGGCTTTTTAATACATTTGGCTTCTCTTTTCTCCTTGCTTTTGGCTGTCTGTACCGTCTTTGATAGTGAACAGAGCCAACCGGTCTTTGATAGGTATCGAGGCAGTGATCTTAGAAACACTGACGGGGAGACATCGGAGATCTCCACAATCCAAGTTCAAGGGTCTAGAGACCTTCTGAGAGTGGAATGCTTTTGAGCATGAACGTCCCGGCAAACTGGGACAGTTGACCACCCCGCCTGAGCATGATGACTTCAAGATGTTCTGAGGACCAAACACACGTGAAATGTAATCAATAATCACTTGGGAGGCAGTTCCAAGAGCAGACCACGGGTGGTGAGCAACCCTTCTTGAAGTTATGAAATCATCGACGTAACAATTCTTGGTACATTTCAGGGCATCCCGTCCATATCTCTGATGATGCACCACTCAGTGCTCTGGCCCCAATCTCTAGCTGTTAAAGCAACCATATCACGCTGGGCAAGGGGCTCTGCACACCTCGTGGGCTGATATAATGGATTCCTGCATGGAAGGATACCAAGAGCACTTTCCCTGGGTGTCAGTCCTTCCTTATGTCTTACTCTGCTGGAATCCCTAGAGCATGTGCCCGGGACCTCTTTGGCAGTCTGGCGAAGTCTCGGGACATCTCACAAAAAAAAAAAAATGCTTCTAACTACAGAAAAATGTGATGCACACGCAAGTGCTGGGAAAGTGAACACTGATGACCAAAAATAATTACCTCAACCCTTAGCTCACGTGACACAGAAAAACTCACCCCAAACCTAAAACTATAAACCTTCTAAAAGGCAACATTAGATGATAGTCCCCGCAGCCTAGGGATGGACAAAGCTTCTCCTGAACACAAAGGGTACAACCTCTAAAAGAAAACCTCTGATAAATTGGACTTCATCAAAATGTAGAACTTTTGTTCTTCAAAAGGCAAAATTGAGAAAAGAAAAGGGAAGCTACGTGGTGGGAGAAATACGACACATCCATCGGACCATGTAAGAATCGTAAATATACAAAGGTTTTTACAACTCCATAGTGAGAAGACAAATCACTCGGTTGTTAAAAAGGGCAAACAATTGTGAACCAACCCTTCAAAAGGGAGGATACACGGGTGGCTGATAGACAGACAAACAGATGCTCAACACATTAGTTATTGGGGTGATGCCAAGTAAACTATAAGGAAATACCATCGCGTAGCCATTTGATTGGCTAAAATTGAAAGGACTACCGTGCCAAGTGTTGGCAAGGATGCGGAGAAATTAGACTCTCGTATCCTACTAGTGGGAATGTAAAATGTACAGCCACTTTGGAAAACAGTTTGGCAGTTTCTCGAAAAGTTAAATATCCCCTACGTGACACCCAAGAGAAAGGGAAACACGAATCCACACAAAGACTTGTACACGAATGTTAAAAGCAAGTTTGTTTTTTTAAGAAAAATTTTTAGTGTTTATTTGTTTTTGTAAGAGGAACAGACAGAGCGTGAGCAGGGGAGAGTCAGAGAGAGAAGGAGACAGAACCTGAAACTAAGCACAGAGCCTGACATGGGGCTTGAACCCACGGACCGTGAGATCACGACCTGAGCCACTTCATTTTACCATGATAAAAAATATTCATGTTGTGCTGTAGACATACGAGGTTTTTTTAAATTTTTTATTTTTGAGACAGAGAGAGGCAGAACATGAGCAGGGGAGGGGCAGAGAGAGAGGGAGACACAGAAACTGAAACAGGCTCCAGGCTCTGAGCTGTCAGCACAGAGCCCAACGCGGGGCTCGAACTCCCGAACCAAGGGATCGTGACCTGAGCCGAAGTCGGACACTTAACCGACTGAGCCACCCAGGCGTCCATGAGTTTCTTTACTAAGACATTTACTAATAAGATCTAGCAGCAGGCCTAAAACTTCCATAACTTTGCAGTGGTGCTGAGTGGAAAAGGTATTTCGAGATGTTTTTAACAACCATGAAAATATCTGTGATTTCTGTTGGTAACAGGGTCACAGGTCCTGTTAATGCTCCTGTGGTTTGTTGCCACATTCATATTTGAAGGGAATGCTAACTTTCAGTTAGAGGCTGGTGAAAATAAAGATACTTTTTCCCATCCTAGTTAGAGAATCCCTGAGTTATAGACCCCAGGTTAAGAAATCCACTTGGAGGCAACCCCAGCCACCTTATTACCTGGGTTATTACCTTATTACCATTAATAATTCCTTTGAAAGGTAAGCATCCTTAAACCCCAGGAATATCAATCATGGAAATGTCCTACACGGGAAAGGAATTTTATCGGAAAGCATATCTTAACTGAGATACAAGCAGATATAAATGTGAACATTTTTGACAAGGTCAAATCATCGGATCGGTATTTTTTCTGTGAAGAATGAATCTGTTCATATTTAGTAATTTGCATAATTTAACAGACTTATGTCTAAGAGACTTAGACTATTAGAATAACATGTTGGTCAGACTTGTTGATTACAGTTAAAATGTGGTTGAATCATTGCTTAAACATGCAATTTTTTTTCTTGCTAAGTTTATATGCAATCATTGGAACCCTTAAGGTGATTCAAGTTTTGATGCATAAACGTCATTTATTAGATTTATAAGAATTGATTAAGGACAAGTGTGGGACAGTTGAAGTGCTTGCAAAGAAAACCCAAAATATCAAATTTAGAAATGCAGTTTAAAATGTTAAAGGCTTTTAATTAGCCTTTAACATTTTAAACTGCATTTCTAAATTTTGCATTTCATAAATTGCCATTAATGTTGTAGATTGTTAAAAATGTTTAGTGTACAACTCTCGCATTCCCTTGTAAGCTTATATGGGACTGGGTATTGATCAATGACTTATCTGAAAACAAAGGCTGGTTTTTGTTATTCTATTCTTAGAAATAAAACAATAGATTTGAAAAGGAAACTTACAAGCTCAGGCGGGAAAACTAGGTTTGGTAAATTGTAATTTTGGTAATTCAAAATTATTTCCTCCCTTTTGGGTATAGTTTTAGTATGTAAAAACCACCCAAACTCAGATGCAGCAGTATGGACGGCCGAAAACGGAATGAGCCACAGGAAATCCAGGATCCTTCTGTCACCCCATGTTTATTTTCGACTTAAGCATCCCTCCTGGCCCCCATCTGGGCCTCTGCCATTGAGGAATTAGCCACAAACACAAGAAAATTCTTTTCAGTAACCTAAGGAGAAGAGAGGTCATTTGTTACACTGGGCTTAGGAACAAATTTAAAATACTGAACCACTTAATTTTTCAAAACAGTGGAATCTGAACAAATGCTAAACTGGTGAACAAATGTATATTCATTGCCAAAACCCCAGTTGGTTTGGACGGCATTTTTTCCCCGGCCTCCTTCAGCAGAGTTGATCCCTTGGCCTGCCCTCTCCAACACTATAAGAAAATCCTGAGGGGAATGCGAGAGTTGTACACTAAGCATTTTTAACAATCTACAACATTAATGGCAACTAAATACCAATACACAAACTTCCTCCTCACTGAGTTGTTGGGGAGATCAAATTGTCTTTCGATCCCCCAACTTGAAATGATTGCTTTCTTTACCAGATGATTCGCTTCTGGCGTTCAGTGACTGCATTATTTAGGATATCAGTTTGGCTGCCCTGACAGAAAGACATCCCCGCAAAGTGGTATTTATTTAATACGTTATTCTTTCCTCACTTAAAAGTCTGGGTAGTCAGCCGATGGCTGGGACCCGGGATCCTTGTTTTCGTCCTCTGCCATCATCAGTAAGTGGTTTCCATCTCACAATCCAAAATGGCTGCCCTAACTCTAGTTATGACATCGGCATTTTAGCCAGCAGGAAGGGGGGAAAGAGCCGTAGGGCTCATTTCTTTCTAGTAAGGGAACACGTCACCTTCATTCACACCCTATTGGCCAGAACTTAATGAGATGTCCATGCCTAGTTGCATGGGAGTTTGGGAAATGTAGGCTTTATCTCTGCAGACAGTGACGAGTTAAATATTCTATTGCCATGGTGGAAAGGGAGAACGGATGCTGAGTGACAGCCATCAGTCTCTGCCACATCCAACATTACCCTCTGTAGGTTATTGAGTTTTGATTGCATTGTGATTTCTCTTATGAAATATTACTTGTAAGCTGCTTAGGAGAGAAATTTGGAAACACCTATTAAAATGGAAAGTGTGACCCAGGAATTCTATTACCTATGTCCTTTCTACAGAAACACATAAAGGAGTCTGCAGAGCGCATGGGCAAGATGTTCATTGAGCGTTGGTTACAAGACTAAAAAGGTGGGGAGGAACTAACTGGCAATCGAACAGAAATGGCTAACTGACCTGGCATATCCATATTTTTGAGTTCCTAAGGAGGTGAATCTGTATGTATGGGAAATGCAATTTGTAGAATGTCCCCAACAGTATGTCTACACGTCTGAACAAGAATATATTTGTATACACACATGCGTGTATATATTTAGAGAACCGTCAGGAAGAATTTATATATTAAAAAGATCTGGAAATGGGGTGCATGGGTGGCTCAGTCGGTTGAGCGTGGGACTCTTGATTTTGGCTCAGGTCATGGGAGCCTCGTGTCAGATTCCACGCTCTCTCTCTCTCTCTCTCTCTCCCCCGCCCCCACCTCCACTGCCACTTCCCCCCTCTTGCATGCTCTCTTTCTAAAATAAATAAATAAATAAATAAATAAATAAATAAATAAGGTAAGTCTGGAAAGATCTATATTTTAAGATACATACGTATAAGATATATTTTTTATTTTACTATAATATAGTCTCATTATATATTGTATAATATGCTATTAGAGTATGTTATCTGCAGAATGTCCCTCATGTAGCTTAATCTGATGTTTTCTCATGATTAGACTCGGTTTCGCCTTGGCAAGAACACCACGGAAGTGCTGATGTGTTCTTTACAGCACATGTTTCCAATTTGTCCCATTAACGGTGATATTAAACTCCGATACTTAATCAAGGTGACATCTGCCAAGCTTCTCCACTATCAAGTGACTCTTTTTTCCCTTATGATTAATAAGTATTTTGTGGGGATAATACTCTGAGACTATGTACACAACCTGTTCCTCATCAAACTTTCAATTTATTAACTTACTTATTCAGACTCTTTTATTCAATGGGCTTGGTCCGTTACTTTCATATTTATTTTCGCGTCCAGACTGTCCCAGTCAGTGGGAGCCTCTTCCCCTTGGCTTCTCTACCCACTTGACATGGCCTCATCATTCTTGGAAGGACGTCTTTCCTTTCTGGCTCAACAGAATGTTCAGGTTCATCTTCCAGTTGTCTTGACTCAGTCCCGGAGTTAGCCATTTCTCCAAAAATCTGGAGTGGAAAATAATTTTTAGAAACCGAGAGCTGGGTGCTGAGCGTGCACTCTGTATTGCTGCCGTTCTGTCTCTGCTCTCAGGGCCCCTCACTGGACAGAGCCATATCCACAAGCAGGTACCAACACTCATACACAGACACATCTCCACACACAAGCGTATCCATACGTACAGCCACGTATACACATACACATGAATATATACACATGCTTATACATGGATACATACAGATACGTATAAACATGCCGACACTCACGTCACTATATTTTGAACGTGCTAAGCTGATTCTATAATTCTTCTGAAAGAGAGAATGTCCAACCAGCACATCTTGAAAATGAATACAAATTGGCTTACCAGATATCAAAACAGATAGTGGAGCCATAATAGTTAAAACTGAGAAGTGTTGGCATAAGAAGACAAGCGGATCCATGTAATAAACTACGGAGCCCAGGAATGAGCACGTATTTATGCAAATTGGTTGCTCGGTGGGGAACGCGTGGGTTACTCGATGCTGTAGGAACAAATTTCTCTATCAGGAAAGGCTAACACGCTCCCTTCTCTTCAGGCGTTAAAACAAATTCCATGCGTAATGAAAGGTACACAAAAAAAGAAAAAAAGAAAGCATAAAGATGCTAGAAAAAAACACGGGACTATTTCTATAGAATCAGGGCAGGGCAGAATCTTTCAGCAAACTCAAACAGTAATAATAATCAGAACCAAACAAACAAGATAAAGAAACGAACAAAAAGACAAAGTCTATAATGAAGAAATTGATGAATTTGAATTACATTTAATTGATGAATTAAAAGGCTTCAAGGTGCCCAGCAAAATGTCCCAGAAGCCAAATTAATAGACAAAGGACAGTTTAGAAGAAACGTCTGCTGAAAATAAAGCAGATAAAGTGTAATAGTCCAGAATACACTTACCAAGAGCTCCTACAAATTACTAAGAAGACAACCCAGTAATAGTGAATAAAGTAATGATCTCATGGTTCGTGGGTTCAAGCCCTCATTGGGCTCACTGCTGTCAGGACAGAGCCCACTTTGGAGCCTCTGTCCCCGGCTCTCTCTGCCCCTCCCCCACTAGCTCACGCATGCATGCTCTCTCTCTCTCAAAAATAAACCTCAAAAAAAAAAAAAAAACAAAACACAAAGTAGAAGTGTCCAACAAACATTGAAAATGATGTTGAACCTCCTTAAAAATCAGGAGTATCCAAAATAAAACACACTGAAATATCCTTTTGTACCTGCAGACTGGTAAACATGGAAAAATGAATCATAGCCAGTTTGGGTGAAGTTGTAAGGAAACGGATATGCTCACAAAGTATCGGGAGATACGCAAATTATTCAACTTTCTTAGAACATTTTTATGTGCATTATTACATTTTAAATTTATGTATATTTATATTCTTTTATGTTTTAAAATTTTATATATTCAGATAAATTTAAAGTATGCATACCTCGGTTCAGAAATTCAAATTCTATTATCTATCTTACAAAAAGAGTCATGTAGGGGCACAGGGAAACACATATAAGGAACTTCATCAAAGTATTATAATAGCAAAAAATTGGAAACCAGTGAAACCAATAGGGGGTTGGTTAACTAAATTAGGATACAAAGCTCTATGCAGCAGTTGAAAAGAATAAAATAGAGGCGTATGTTCATAAAAACTTCCCAAGACATACCATTAAATGAACAAGAATTATAAAACAAATGTGTAAATTTTGATCTCATTTATGTGAAAAAAAAATGCCACAAAATACAATACTCTCTTCCCCTCCTCCCTTTGTCCCCCCCCCCCCACTACCCCATATACTCGGGGAGCAATGTACACATAAAACTAATTACCAGTGGTTCCTTAAAGGAAGGGGATTGGTTTTGGAGGAAGAGGGAAAGAAAAATCAAGGGAAACCTCACTTTATTTGTATTTTTTGATTTTTTAATCGATGATGATGTATTAATATATTACTGGGATAATAAAAATAAGTTGCTAAGCCATTCATTTTAAAAAAAGAAATGATTTGGAGCACCTGGGAGACTCAGTCGGTTAAGCGTCCGACTTCAGCTCAGGTCATGATCTCGTGGTCCGTGGGTTCGAGCCCCGCATCGGGCTCTGGGCTGATGGCTCAGAGCCTGGAGCCCGCTTCTGATTCTGTGTCTCCCTCTCTCTCTGCCCCTCCCCCGTTCATGCTTTGTCTCTCTCTGTCTCAAAAATAAATAAACGTTAAAAAAAATATTTAAAAAAAGTAAAACGAGAAATGATTTTAGGTTAGAAAAGAACAGCTGATGCAAGTTGCATACCACAGACCTGGCACGTAATGAAATGCCAGCTCTTGTGATTCTGTTTCCAGGCACGTGATTTTTGATCAAATCCATTCTCTAAGAGGCAGGATTCCAGATTCCTGGCTTTGTCACCAACTTGCTGTGTGACCTTTCCGAATCTGATTTCCACTTGCTCCTCTGTAAAATGAAGGGGTTGGACTAAAGGCTCTCAGCGTTAAAATTCTGTGATTGGACCATTTTGCAAAAGCACTCACAAATGGATTTTGTATTAGCTTTCTCTTGCTGTGTAACAAATTATCACAAACTAAGTGACTTAAAACAAGACACATTTACTGGCTCACAGTTTGTGTGGGTCAGGAGTCCAGGCACAGCTCAAGTGGGTCCTCTGCCCAATGTCTCACCAGGCTACAGTCAAGGTGGGCCCAGCCTGCATTTTCACCTGGAGGCTTTTAACAACTAGGGAAGGACCCCGCCCAAGCTCATTCGGGTGGTTGCCACAATTTATTTCCCTGTGGCTGTATGATTGAGGGCCCAGCTCCTTAAAGGCCATTGGCTGGAGGTCGCCCCTCAGTTCCCAGAGGCGGCCTGCAGTTTCTTGCCATGTGGTCCTAACCAGATCACCATAGGCAGTTCACACACAGATATTTGCTTCTTCAAGGCCATAATCTCTTACTCTAGTGCATGCTAGCTGCACAGTGACACGCGCGTGCACACACACACACACACACACACACACGATTACAGGAATGATATCGATCACCTTTGCCACATAATGAAATTACTAAAGGACTGACATCGCATCGCCTTTGCCAAATTCTGTTGGCTAGAAGCAAATCACAAGTGCCACCGCCCCCCCCCCCCCCAACTAGTGGAGGGAACTCTCTGTCATCAACACTAGAGAGTGGAGATCATGGGGACCATCTTAAAATTCTGCCTGCCACAACATCTCTAGGAGGCAATTATTAAAGAACAATCCTCTGTCTTTCCATTGATGAAATTATTTAAACGGTAGAGTTGGGTGGGGGGAGAAAGAGGATTTATCAGGAGGTTAGAATTTCATTTTCAAACTGGAGTTTTGCAGCAAAGATGACAAAAGCCTAACTGTTGGAGTTTTTATTTATGATTCAGAGCTTACTATATACACTAATTGTAAATTGCCCCTTCAAGCCATAGATAGCACTGACAAATACATATTTAAAAGAGTGTGTGAAATTGAATCACCTCTAGACAATTATTTTGAAAAATTCATTCCTGCTTGATTATTAAAAAAAAAAAAAAAAAAGCAAGTCCGTCATTTGGATTCCTTTTTTTCCCATAACTTTTTTTTTGTAAGATTATATTAAACATTGAGGCTCTGGGTACCTCTGGCATGCTCGGAGGGCAAAGTTAAGATGGAAGGATCAAATAAAAAAGATTCCCCTTTGAAATGTGCATTTAGGCATCAATCATTTGCATGAAATCGAGTGAAGCAAGGAGGATAGGAATTAATCCGATATCCTTTCAAAAACACGGCAATGTCGACCTAGAAGCAGACTCAGATGAGAAAGACGGGTGGGGGAAAGCAGAAGGGGGAAGAACGGGTCTTTATGTGGACACCGCCTGTTAGGATTGAGTGGAACTTCGACTGTGAGTCTCAGGGTCTCGCCATCAGGTGCCAGATCTGCAGTTGTGGGATATAAACTTGCACCCCACCTGGACAGGCAGGCACCGTCCAATCCGAGAGGACCTTGCACCCATTAACAGAAACAAATCATAAACTAGCCTAGAGAGATGTTTACTGGGGGAAAAGACTTGGCTGTTCTTGGCCCCCCCCCCGCCCCCAAGGCAAATGGATGATTCGCCACAATGGTTAAAACAAATGTTTCTGTTAGAGAGACGCTTCCCAGGCGAATAAACATCTTCGGTGCATGTAAACACGAAGGGTGTCTGTCGGGGCAGGGCGAAATAAAGTACTTTCCAGCTCACTGTGCCGGTGAAGTTGAAATGCAGTTAGGTGCGAAATTGTTCTAAAGCAACTGACTTCATGATGGATTTTGTTTGTCCCCCACACTGTGTTTTTAATTTAATTTATATTTTTTTATTTTTAAAAAAATATTTGTTTATTTATTTTGAGAGAGAGGCAAAGGGAGAGAGAGAAAGAGAGAGAGAATCCCAAGCAGGCTCCGTGCTGTCAGCGCAGAGCCCAATGCGGGGCTCACACTCATGAACCGTGAGATCATGACCTGAGCTGAAATCAAGAGTCAGACACTTAACCAACTGAGCCACCCAGGCGCCCCATCCCCCATAGTGTTTTAAAAAAGTTTTCTTTTCAGTTAAATGTCACCATTAATAATAGGAAAATTTCACTTAACACCTGGATTCCTGGCTTCTCCTAAAAAAAAAAAGAAAAGAAAAAAAGGAACATCCATCAACATGAGGCTCATATTCCTGCCTAAATGGCATCAGCTGATGAAGCTGGGAAGTGATTATTCTCTCCAGTTAAACCACAGTCTCTACCGCTACCCCGGTGTCTCACACCTGGCCTTCTTCATTCATTTGTCTTTACCCTCTGATCTATAACAGTTTGAATTTGCAGCTCTTAATTTGATGCACATCTTGGAGAACATCGAGTCTAACCCTCTGATTTTATAAGTAGGAGAGGTGAGGCAATCACACCGTTAGGTAGAGGCTGGACTGAATTAGGTCCCGGTCTCCTGACTGACTCTCCTCCCAGCGCTACTGAGGTGTAACTGACATATAACATTGTTTAAGCTTAAGGTGTACCATGTGTTGATTTGATGATCGTGTATCACAACGTGCTGACTGCCCTGGCCTTACCTAACACCCCTATCACATCACATGATTGCCATTTCTTCTTGCGGTGAGAACATTTAAGGTCTAGTGTCTTAGCAACTTTCATGTATACGGTAGAGTATTGTTAATGCCCAATGTTGTGCAATAGATCTTCAGAACATACTCATTTTTAACTGGAGGCTTGTACTCTGACTCCATAGCAATTTCTCTTTCTGCTGTGACCCTGCCTCTACTTCTCCACATTCATCACTAGGAATTGAAATTCTTTAAATTTCTTTCCAAGTATGTGACTAAAACGTATTAATGAATTTCCTTCCTCCCTTCCTCTTTCTTTTTCTTTCTTTCTTTCTTTCTTTCTTTCTTTCTTTCTTTTCTTTCTTTGTTTCTTTCTTTCTGTCTCTTTCTTTTCTCTTTCTTTCTTTCTTTCTGTATTTCTTTCCTTTCTTTCTTTTCTTTCTTTCCTTTCTTTCTTCTTTCTTTCTTTTCCTTCTTTCTTTCTTTTCTTTCTCTTTCTTTTCTTTCTTTCTTTCTTTCTTTCTTTCTTTCTGTATTTCTTTCCTTTCTCTTCTCTCTTTTCTTTCTTTCTGTCTTTCTGTCTTTCTCTTTCTCTTTCTTTCTTTCTTTTCTTTCTTTCTTTCTTTCTTTTTTCTTTCTTTTTTTTCTTTCTTTCTTCTTTCTTCTTTTTCTTTCTCTTCTTTCTTTTCTTTCTTTCTTCTTTCCTTCTTTTCCTTCTTTCTTTCTTTTCTTTCTTTCTCTTTCTTTCTTTCTTTCTTTCTTCCTTTCTGTATTTCTTTCCTCTTCTTTCTTTCTTTCTTTCTTTCTCTTTCTTTCTTTTCTTTCTTTCTTTCCTTTCTTTCTTTCTTTCTTCTTTCTTCTTTTTCTTTCTCTTCTTTCTTTTCTTTCTTTCTTTCTTTCTTCTTTCCTTCTTTTCCTTCTTTCTTTCTTTTCTTTCTTTTCTTTCTTTCTTTCTGTATTTCTTTCCTTTCTTTCTTTCTTTCTGTCTTTCCTTTCTTTCTTTCTTCTTTCTTTTTTTTCTTTCTCTTCTTTCTTTTCTTTCTTTCTTTCTTTCTTTCTTTCTTTCTTTCTGTATTTCTTTCCTTTCTTTCTTTTCTCTCCTTTCTTTCTTTCTTTCTTTCTTTCTGTCTTTTCTTTCTTTCTTTCTTCTTTCTTTTTTTTCTTTCTCTTCTTTCTTTTCTCTTTCCTTCTTTCTTTCTTTCTCTCTTTCTTTCTTGGAAACTTTAATTGCTTGGTATTTGTTTGAGCAGGAAATGTGCTCCTAGGATTTACAGTTACCTCTAATCAGAATTCATGACTTAGGGCAGTGTTGCCAAGGTGGAGCAGGCCAGATCATCCACTGGGGTCTGGAAGACAACATACGACCTTCTATTTCTAAGTATCATTTTAATCTAAAATAATAAGAAAGCAATTCCATTTTGCTAACACTTAATATTCCAGTTGGCCGTGGTGGCCCCTCTGACTGTGTGTGAGATAGTCTTGGGTTTCTTAGGGTATTGGAGATGTCCAGAGGAAAGACCTGGCATTTTCCAATGCTGAGGGCTTAGAAGCAACCCACTTTCACCCATTCATTTACCTCTGTGATGTGTGAAGCTAAATCGATTAAATTATGCCAGTAAGAAATTAACAAATGCTACTTAGAAATTATTTGGGTGCCCTCTCCATTCTCGCACAACTTTTCACTCTCCCCGCCCCCCGCCCCCCACCACCAATATTTTTTGAAATAGCCTTCATGTTGGCCATGGAAGTCATTAGAGCAGGCCTGGAGATGGGTTTTTAGGTTTTGGGAATTGCTGAGAACTTTTCTCTTCCTCAGTTCCCCAAAGTGAATCATCTCATATTGGTGGGTCTGGACTTTGAGATCTACACCAGTCCTCCTTTCACTGAGTCCGTGGGCACCGTGGTCTCTAACTGGGAGAGGCTAAACCCTGTGCGCTGTCTTGTAGGTTAGCAGCTGTCTAGAAATCTCTTACACTATGAGCCCTGGTGAGAGTTTGCCTGACACTTACATGGGACAAAGGGAGCCTCATCGAATGGCCTTCTGAGTGACTGCCCATGTAGAAGAGGCAGCTGAGTGACACCAATTTGTCCCCATCGACAGCCCCCATCAGTTTGTGGGACCCAGGACAATTGTACAAAGGAGCCCACTTAACTATATGTCGAAACATCAAAATTTTAACTACAATACGTTCGAGACTCCTACGTTTACAACTATACCTTCGTGGTGACCTGGAGGGCCAGGTTGAGGATTCAGGTTTCGCATTCTTGGACTTCTCCGTGATCTGGTTGGAATGTCACGTGGCCCATAGCCCACCTCCCTTTTCTTTCTACCTCTAGCTCCATCCAACCACGAAGGGCTCTGTGCACATGTGTTTGAACATGTGTTTGCTCGCCAGTGTGTCCGAGCTCCCCCCACCCCCTTGACCTCCCCTGGGGTGGGAGGGTATGCACCTTGGTGATGCGGTCTGCTCTTGGGAGGACAGCTGTGGGGAAGGAGCTCACACGGTCCCGTGGTGTGTGGTCTGGGAGACCTTGGTGCGCACGTCCCCTTAGTCTCCCTGTCTGCTCCCCCATGGAGAGAGGACCAGATGGGGGCTTTGCGGCCACTGTCCTTTTAATTGAACCAGCCCTTCCCAAATGGCAATGGACAAGTGGCCAAAGAGATTCCTTGGGGAAGCAGATAATAGGAATATGGCAAGCGTAGGGAGAGAGCAGAGTTCACATTCTTCCCCCCACAAGGAGCTGGGTCAGCC
Source organism: Panthera leo (assembly GCF_018350215.1). Classification (NCBI taxonomy): domain Eukaryota; kingdom Metazoa; phylum Chordata; class Mammalia; order Carnivora; family Felidae; genus Panthera; species Panthera leo. The sequence continues at coordinate 14,227,455 of NC_056681.1, forward strand.
ACCTAGTTATTCGAGGCCTTCAAGGTAAAGGTGGCAGTTAAAAAAATGAAAGAAGAAAAGGACTGTTTTTGAAAGAAAATCGGACTATGGAGAGAACATTTTGAAAACAGATGTTTGAAAATATTCTTGTTAAGGGATTATTGTTGACATATTTACATTTTTCAGAATTATGTAAATCTCTTATAAATGCTCAAAACTGCACACACTTCAAAGACCTGGAAACAGAATTTCCTAATATAATTAAAATCCACCCCAAACTAACATTTCAGTGGATTTCAAACTCATGTATTAAAAGTGTAAAAATTCAATATTTTTCAATTAGTTTTCAAGAGCAAAAGCTTAACCTCAGGAAAGATAGAAGTAACCAGACAAATTTCAACAAAATCCTTTCAAAGTTGGTGTGTGAAATTGAAAGATGGAAAGCATTTTTAAAAAACAGCTACGGGGGTGCCTGGGTGGCTCAGTTGGTTAAGCGTCGGACTTCGGCTCAGGTCGTGATCTCACAGTTCGTGGGTTCCAGCCCTGCGTCGGGCTCTGTGCTGACAGCTCAGAGCCTGGAGTCTGCTTTGGATTCTGTGTCTCCCTCTCTCTCTCTGTCCCTCCCCCACTTGCATTCTCTCTCTCTCTATCTCTCTCTCTCTCTCAAAAATAAACATGAAAAAATTTTTAAATAAATAAATAAAAATAACTACTGTCAGTGATTCCCTTCTTCCAGTGGGAAGACGTATTTAAGAGCCTACTTTTTCATTTAGGCCAGCCATTAAATTCAAGTCTTGATATATACTTTACCCTATAATTATAAGTCACGAATTTGAAAATGGTGAAGGCTGTCGAATCACATTGTTTTCAACTCCAAATACTAATAATTTGCCATTGAATAATTTTTTTCACAGTAATTATTTTTCATCACTTACTCTTTACATTTTTTATATGCTTTACCATTCACAGAATACGTTAATACAGTAGAATGTGTATATAATTTGTAAGTAAAAAAATAAATATGGGGGAGCTGTTTCAAAACATCTTGCCCGCTCAGAAGCTTAGAGACCGCTGATTTAGGGTAGAATACGATCCAAGATAAAACCAAATGTGGCCTCTTTGTCATCGGCACTTTGGCAGGTCAATCTGAGAGTGGATGCTTTCTTCTTTTTCCTCTTAGACCTTTTCAAATAAATTATGCCATCTGCTTCTGGGGGCAGTGGGGCTCGGGCTGTTAGTCGAATGCGTTCAACGCTCAGGAACCTCTGGTTTCTATTTCATAATTGGAGTGATGCAGGCAGCCAGAAGGCACATTTTGCCTTTGTTTAAACTCTTGGTTTTTAGGACCGATGCGAGGAATCCTGTTTACCCAATCCCAGAGAAGTCACTGCTGAGTGCAGGAGAGGGCAAAAGCCCCCATGCAGTGGTGAGCACTTTGGTGCCATGTGAGCGAGTGTTTGATAGCAGATGTGAAGGAGCCAGGAGTAATAATGCGTAGAACGCTTATCTGGCACCGAATTGCAGACTTTATGTGTGTTCAGTCTGCATACCATATCTGTATAGTAAGAGCTAGTATTTACTCTTTTTAATATGTATGTAATTTATTGTCAAATTGGTTCCCGTACAACACTCAATGCCCATCTCAGCAGGTGCCCTCCTCAATGCCCATCACCCATTGCCCATATACTCTTCAACCAGCTTCCCTTAATGGCAACAATTTACGTACAATATAGTACACTATCAGTCTCCAAGCTCAGGAAATTAACAGCGGTGCGAGGCTATTAACTAAAGCACAGACCTTCTTAAACCTTCACCAGTGTCCCCACCCTTGCCCTTTTTCTGTCCCCAAATACAATCTGGGAAGGCACATTGCATCTAGATGTTTTGTCTCTTCGATCTCCTCCAATCGGAGACAATTTCTCTATCGTTTTTGTCTTTCATGGCTTTGGCACTTGTGGCAAATAGCTGTCAGTTATGTCTTTAAATTTGGGTTAGTCTGATGTGTTCTCATGATGAGATCGACCTTGTGAATTTTTGGCAGGAACACCACAGAAGTGATTTGCAACCTCATGGCACCTTATCAGAGACTACATGATGTTGATATATCTTATTGCTGGTGATGTTAACCTTGATCATTGGTCCAGGGAGAGTCTGCTGGGTTTCTCCACTATAAAGTTCCTAGTTTTCCCTTTGTAATTAACAAAGAGCTTGGGGGTAATACTTGAAAGCTATGTAAGTATCTCGTTTCTCTGCAAACATTCACCCACTGATTTGAGCATTCGTGGGTGGATCTTGCCTGCAATAGTTATTACTGTGGTGTTTGCCTAATGGAATTCACCTTCATTTCATACATGAGGCAAATGGGGCTCAGAGAGCTGACTTGCCCAAGGCTACAAAAACCAAGACCCCCCCCCCCCCACCCCGCTCAGAATCTTGCCACAGCCTCCATCTCCGGGGGAAAAGCCAAGGTCCTGACAAGAGTCCCGCAGACCCCCTCAATCTGGCTCCCATGAAGGCCCTGACTTTATTCATAGCCCGCTGTCTCTCACTCACTTTCCCTGGGCCACAGTGGCTGCCTTGCTGTTTCTTAAAAAATGCTCCCAAGTCTGTCTGAACCTTTGCACCGGCTGTTCCTGCAGCCTGGAACACCCCCAACCCCGTCCCCCATGATGTATGCATGTATGCAAATGAGTGTTATCGGTTCCCTGTCGCCCCTCCCAGCTCTAATCTCCATAAGGACAGGGAGTCTGTGTGTTTTGATTACTGCCATATCCCCAGTATCGAAGATAGTACTGAGGCATCGTGGGCACCCAATAAACGGTTGTTGAATGAATGAATAAGCTTTGGAACATGAATGAAGAACCTTGCTATATTCTGTTCACGGGCAACAGAAAAACGCAATTCAGACTGAATTCTCTCCACAGGAAGATTAGACGAACTCCCAGCAGCAAGTCTGCAGGTGGGACAGACTATAGTGAGATGCTTTTAGGACTCCAGCCTCGTTTTCTCTGATACCCTCAGTTGTCTGGACCTTCAGCATGTTGGCTCATTCTTGTTGGCTGCCCCAAGTATCTCTAGAATCACCTCTTTCCCTCTTAAGCTTGATTTTGCCAAAGGCTTCACTCTCAGGTGGATCCTTCCCGTGTGATGGCCCCTGCCCCCCCCCCCCCCACAGGCTTCTATCATCTTCATAGCTAGTGCTTCCCATGGAAAGAGAGGACTGCTCTTTCTCAAGATTTCTATAAAATTCTGGGACGGGGTCTCACTGGCTCAAATGTCCATCTTTGAAACAATGACTGTGGACAGAGGGACCAAATTCTCTGTTTGACCAGGCCTGTGTCAGGTGCTCACTGTGGGTACTAGGTACATCCCCACAACCACATGGTCTAATCTCGGGGAAGGGGGCTTAGAAGGAAAGCTGCAATTTCTAGAGGAAAGGGGAATGTGCACTGACTGGGAAAAGCCATTACCACCCTGTCCATCGAATCGTAGACACTGTCTCTGGTCACACCCACTGGGATTCCGTTTCTTTAGGTCTGGGGAGGGGTCCAGGCATCTGTAGTTTTAGGAAACATGCCAAGGGGATTTTGACTTACAGCCAAGGTGGAGAGTGACTGGTTTATGGAGTTTGCTCTAACCTCCCTGGTGTAAGAAGGGGGCCCATCTTACAAATGTGATTCTAAAGTTTCTCAGTTGAAAGGCATTGACAGGAGTTCATATCCATTATGTTGGAAACTGTGGAAGGAGACATCTGTTACTCTGTATGCTCAGCATCCTTTCCCCCCACATAGGGGCCATCAATTTCATGGTCCTGCCTCTTCTACCTTGGGGCTGACCATGTGACTCAGGAGGGCCAATCAGAGCCATCCATCTCCCTGGCTGCAGCACCTGGTTCACGAATGGGCACACAACCAAGCCAGGCCAATAAGAGTCTTTTCCAGGGCTTTGTTTGGAGCTTCTGGGGAAATGTTGCTCCATTTGGGGACAAAAGAATGAGGACCATGGGACCCCAGAACTGTTGACAGCAGTGTTTATCTCAAAGTGGGAAGAGACCTGCATGTAAACAAACAAACAAACAAACAACCCAAAGGAAAAAAGGAGGTAAGAGCCAGAGAGAAAAGGTACCAGTGATGTGTTTTTGGTGCCCTGGATTTGGCCGTGACTAAAGCTGACACAAACACCGGGCTTTTCAGTTGCATGGCCTGACAAATTTCCTTTGCTCTGGGCAAGCCAGTTAGGGTTGTGTTTCTGTAACCAGAAACCTAACTGAGTCCTAATTAACCTGGTATGAACCACGATCACCTCAACTTTAAGGCCTGCTGATGAGGTAAAGACTGGCATAAGAAATACCTTTTGAATTATGAAGGATAAATCCCATGTATTAGCATGAATATTACATGCATGTAAACATGTACGTACAAGGTATGGTATGAGGCACCATGGAACAAGTCAGGAGTATCTGAGAGATGACTAACACATGGTCCTGCCCTTGAAGGCTGTAAAATGCTGTTGGGTCATTCTCAAACTCTCTGGTGCATAGCAATCACAGGAGGGACTTATCTCCAATTTTCTGGGTCTCAGTCTCAGAGATTAATTTAAAGTCTGGAGCAAGATCCGAGAATCTGTGTTGTTGACAAGGCTTCCCTACCCCTCACCCTGCAGGTGATTCAAACCACGCTCTGAAATTGATCTCATGGGAGACATCGGGAGAAGGTGAGGAGAGCCAGAATGAGGCGGGGAAAAAATGTGAAGAGATTGGCTGACCGTGTCTCCAAGGCGATGAAAGACACAAATTCACAGATTCAGGGTGTTTGGTGAACACCAAGACGAATAAAGATGATAAAAGCCATACTGAAGTCAAACTGAAGAGCGGGTCAGGAAAGCAGCAAGAGAAAAACAGCGTATTATGTACAGGGGCAATGACTTGATTCATGTTTGACACCCCATGAGAAACTACAGAGCACAGAGGGAGGAGAATAACATCTTTAAAATGGTGAAAGAGGGGCACCTGGGTGGCTCAGTCAGTTAAGCGGCTGACTTCAGCTCAGGTCATGATCTCGCGGTCCGTGAGTTCGAGCCCCGCATCGGGCTCTGTGGTGACAGCTAGGAGCCTGGAGCCTGCTTCAGATTCTGTGTTTCCTTCTCTCTGACCCTCCCCCGTTCATGCTCTGTCTCTCTCTGTCTCAAAAATAAATAAACGTTAAAAAAAAATTAAAAAAATAAATAAATAAAATAAAATGGTGAAAGAAAGAGGGGAAAAAAAAACCTGTCAACTTAGAATTCTATATCTGGTGAAAATATCCTTCAAGAATGGAGAATGTTACCAGACAAAGGAAAACAAAGACTTTGTTTTGCCTCCAGGCCTTCGCAAGAAATGCTGAGGGAAGTTCTTCAGGCTGAAGAGAAACTGTACCAAATGGAAACTTGGTGCCTCAGATAAAACCTAAGGCCACTGCATATGGTACAGAGCTGGACTGGAGCGCCTGGGTGGCTCAGTCAGTTAACTGTCCGACCCTTGATCTCATTTTGGGTCTTGATCTCAGGATCGTGAGGCCAAGCCCCACGCTGAGCTCTGCATTGGGTGTGAAACCTACTTAAAAAAAAAAAAAAAAAGCTGGATGATTGCCAAAGACTATGTTTCTACTTTTTCCCTTTTCCATTTCTTTATAATATATACGACTGCTTAAATGACAATTACAACACTGTCTTACTGGGTTTATAATTTATGTTCACTTAATGCATATAACAATTATAGCATAAAAGATGGGAGCATGTGAACCTGTACACTTGCAATAGTCTACATTTTACATGAAGTGGTATAATTAGTGGTACTAATTGTAAGTCGACTATGAAAAATTAAGGATATACAGTGTAATTCCTAGAGCAACCACTAAAAAGTAATGCAAAGTAGTCTAGCTAAAAGTTAATGCAAAAATTCCAATAGACTTATAGAGCCAACTGTTACGGGCTGAATTATGTTCCCGCAACTTCCCCAGATGTTGAAGTTCTAACCTCTAATACCTCACAGTGTGACTGTATTTAGAAATAAGGTCTTTAAAGAGGCAATTAAGTTAAAATCAGGTCATCAGGGTGAGCCTTGATCCAAAAGGGCTGGTGTCCTTATAAGAAGAGAAAATTTGGACACAGATAGGGGTAAAGACCAGGTGACTAAAATGAAATAAAATAAGGCTCAAGTTTAAAAAAAAAGAGGAACACTTCAAAATGATAAAAGCATTGCTTTCGTAAGAAGACATAAAAATCATAAATATTTATGTGTCTAGTAACAGAACTTCAAAATGAATGAGGCAAAACCTGACAGAATCAAGAAGAGATACAGACAATTCTACCATTATGATTGTGGGTTTTAATAGAGCTCTCTCAGCAGTTGAGAAAACAACTAGATAATTAGCGAAATCATGGAGGGTTTGAACAACAGTATCAATCGCATTGACTGAATTTATATCTATGGAAAATTTACATAACAATGAAAAAATATAAAATTCTTCTCAAGTGCGGATTGTATGTTTAGCATGACGAACTTTACTATAGTCTGTTCACAAAGATAGAATCATACAGGTGATGTTCTCTGACCACAAGGAATTAAATTGGAGATTGATAACACTAAGATATCTAGAACATTTGTCAAATCCTTGGGGATTAAACAAAACACCTCTTAAGAAAGCAGTCATGAAAAAAATGAGAAAATATTTTGAATAGAATAATAATGACAATAAAACATATCAAAATGTATGGGGTGCAGTTAAAGCAGTATATAGAGGCAAATGTATGTCTTCAAACGTTTTTATTAGAACTAAGTAAAATTTAAACTTTATTACCTAAGATTCCACCTTAAGAAATTAGAAAAAAAAAAAACAAATTAAACCCAAAGTAAGTAGAGGGAAGAAAATAATAAAGAACAAAAGTCAATGAAATAAAACAGTCCAGGGGCACCTGGGTGACTCAGTCGGTTAAGCGTCCGACTTCAGCTCAGGTCATGATCTCGAGGTTCTTGCATTCAAGTCCCATGTCGGGCTCTGTGCTGACGGCTCAGAGCCTGGAGCCTGCTTCGGATTCTGTTTCTCCCTCTGTCTCTGCCCCTCCCCTGCTCACACACTCTCTTTCAAAAATAAATAAAAAATATTTAAAACTTTAACTTAAAAAAAGGTAATCTGGACACTTAAAAAACCTTACATATAAAAATATTCAGAATTTATTATGTCATTGAATGATGCTCAGATAACAGTCTAATCAGACGGAGAACTGTCAAGGCAGGTTTTCTTTTAAATCAACTTTAATGGGGTATAATGCACACATTTTAAGTTATCAGTTTGGTGAGTTTTGATAAATGCCTAAACCTGTGTAGCTACCAGCACAATCAGGAAATAAAACATTTGCATCTCCTTCCAAATGTCCCTTATGTCCCTTGCCTTTCCTGGCCCCAGGAAACCATGGTCTCCAGCCCCTTTCCCCCAGATTAGACCATGTGGTTGTGGGGATGTACCTAGTACCCACAGTGAGCACCTGACACAGGCCCGGTCAAACAGAGAATTTGGTCCCTCTGTCCACAGTCATTGTTTCAAAGATGGACATTTGAGCCAGTGAGACCCTGTCCCAGAATTTCATAGAAATCTTGAGAAAGAGCAGTCCTCTCTTTCCATGGGAAGCACTAGCTATGAAGATGATAGAATCCTGTGGGGGGGGGGGGGGGCAGGGGCCATCACACGGGAAGGATCCACCTGAGAGCAGAGTCTTCCGTAGGCAAAATTGTGGAGCCTTATATACCTCTGGGAACGCTTTGCAAGAGTAGGGATAGAAACAGGTTTTACTTTTACAAATATCACAACACATGCCCTCATGAGTTTATTTCAAGGGCCCTCCCAGGGCTTGGGAAGATGTCATGTGAGGGAGGGCCCTGATGGCTAATTTCAATAGCTTCACGGTAAATCCAACTTTGCTCACCCACCTCACTTTTATCTTTATTTTTTTTTTTTAACGATGAATGATGAAATAGGGCACTTAAAGAACTAAGGACTGTGTCCTAGCACAAAAGTGCTCGTGACGAACAGATAACAATTCAATAGCACTCTCCCCGAACCAGGCAATGTTCTGAGCACTTGATATATATATTGATTTGTCTAATCCTCACCTTGCGTTTATGAGGTAGGTGTGACCGAAGAGTCCATTTTACAGATTAGAAAATCGAGGCCCCGAGGGTGAAATGGATCCATGCCATGACTCCAGCTTGTGAGCGATCTGGCAGTCTGGCTCCAGGGTCCCTGCTCTTAACCACTGGACTTTATGGCTCTTGTTGAAAGGCAGGGGTTTTTATTACCTTTTCTTGAATGTCATGAGCATGCCCTATTCCAAGAAAGTCCCTATAAGCCAAATGAGACCTTTATCCGGTAATGTAGGTGAACGGCCCCTTGGGAGCCCCAGAAGCCTGTTTTCTGAAGATTGCAGTCCTGCTGAAAGAAAACTCTTCTCCCCCAGGGAGGTCGTGTGAAAATGCTACCCCCAAAACACAGGCTACACACGAACCGCTTGCCAAAGTCCCAATTCCCCGACATGACACAGTGAACTCCGAACTCAATTAACTTCTGCCTCTACTTCATAGTATCCCTAATGGGAAAACCGGGGACAAATTCCGCGGTGTTTTCTGTGCAATTTAACTACGTGTAGAAACAGACTCGCAGACACTGTCTGTGGAGCGGAACTGAGGCTTGCCCTGCATGGCTCCTTCCAAGGCGGGATCTGTCCTCCCGTGGAAGACAGCTGCGACGTGCCTGCTGTAGGGTTAACTCTGCCCATTTCTAGAAGCATTTGGGCTTTTGGTCACATGTGCCACAAGAAGCACATTTTGCAAATAATTGCAGGCACGTCGGGGGGCAATGGCCCTTGGTAGGAGTAACCCCTTCTTTCAACTGAGGAATGAAGTCGCTTGCGTGAATCCTAGCAAAGAACATGGTGACTAGAGGGTCACCCTGGCCCGGAAAACCTTCTCTGGGTTTTTATACCAGTTGGAGGAGCACATGTCATCTGAGCACATTTCACCGGCAAATGCGATCACCAAATTTCATGGTTTGCCGTGACAGGGTTGTTCCCAAGATCTGACCTTGAAAAGCCATGCTTTCCCCCACTCTCCCCACTGCCTACGAGGCTATTAACTTCTCAAAGGTGAAGGCAGTTCAGACTCTTCATGCCCTCTCTTCAAACACTGCAGTGACTTCCGGCTGCCCCTTGAGATTTAGGTTAAACCCTGGGACCTGCCTTTGGGACCTGGCTTCTGCTGGCCTGGCCTCCCAGACTCATCTCTCACAGTGCAAAAGGTCAGATGCAGTATCTCATATCCTGAGCTTTCCCCAGTTCCTCCAAAGCATCACAGATTCTCGCTGGTCTTCAGGGCCTCTGCCTAGAATGTTCCTGTCCTTCCTACTTCCTGCAGAGATCAGCTATGTTTTGCCGGCCCAGCATAATTCCCTCATCTCCCGGTAAAGGCATTTCAGTGTCCTTGGGTATTCACCCTCCCCAGACTCAGTCCACATGAACTGACCAACCCACAGCGGTGAAAACAGGATCCAGGTCTGGCCCCACTGGAGTCAACCTCAGGACTTGCCGGTGCCGTTGGAAGATGTCTTTCTCTTGGGGTTTTGAGCAGACAGGATGTCAGCCTAGAGCTGCTCACGGAGATCTCTGCCACCATGAGAAGGGACCCTGCTTGAAAATGAACCTACACAGAGGAGTGCAGATCCAAGAGACAGAGACAGCCTCCTGATAGCCCTTGGGCGCCTGGATCCAGCCATTCCTGAAGACAACTACTTAGGGAATTTCCATTCACATGGACCGAATATATTTCGGTCACACGAGCCAATGTACTTCCCTGTTTGCTTAAGGCAACATGAGCTAAGCTTCTGTTAATTGCAACTAAAAATTCCTCAAGAATAACTTACCCTTTTATTTGATTAACTCTTCATCATCTTTCATGTACAGCTGAGGAGCTTCCCTGGTTCTCAAGTCTGGGCTGGGTGTCTCCTCTGTACTTCCCCAGAACCCTGTGTTTTCCACACGTCCCACACTCAAACCACTGCATTGTAGTTTCCCCTTGACTTCTTTGAGGCTCTCCCCAGACCCTGAGAGGCGAGCGTGAGTCTCCCAGCGGCATTCACTGTTGTGTCCAGCTCTGTGCCCGGCATACAGTAGGCTGTTAGTTTTTTTTTGTTTGTTTGTTTGTTTTTTGTTGCTCAGATAAATTATTTAGTTGATTTTTTTGTTGCTCAGATAAATTATTTAGTTGATTAAAATCACTAGGCCTCTATCTAGGTGACTACAGCTATCAGTTTTGAGAAATTCAGAGTCCATGCCTGATTTACTGTGTTGAGAATTCTGAGACTAAATCCAGATTCATCAGGGGGAAAAAATGTGGTGATTGATCAGTGATGCCTGTCGTGGGTCTGGAAATGAAGAGCTGGGATATGTGTGCCACGGTGTGACCATTCCTGGTGCAGAGGAAGCCAGAGAGAGAGCCCATTTCCAGAGCCTTCTGGGGGCATTCAGTGGAAGTTCTCTTTCCTTAGGCTTCCCCACACCTGTCTGACTCGAGGCCCCCCCCTCTCCTGGCCGAAGCCAAGCGTGGGAAATTAGGACACAGATGCCTGCTTTTCTCGTCTTCTCTCAGTTAAGAAACGCCTTGTCCCCACCCAGTGACGATACCTCTCAAGTCCTGGATGTGAGGAAGGGGCCACACAGAGCAAAGATTTTTTTTTTTTAACGTTTATTTATTTTTGAGACAGAGAGAGACAGAGCATGAACGGGGGAGGGGCAGAGAAAGAGGGAAACACAGAATCGGAAGCAGGCTCCAGGCTCTGAGCCATCAGCCCATAGCCCGACACGGGGCTCGAACTCACGGACCGCGAGATCGTGACCTGAGCCGAAGTCGGACGCTTAACCGACTGAGCCACCCAGGCACCCCCAGAGCAAAGATTTAAAAGGCAAAATCAGGATGTGCTTGTGTCTGCAGAGGATTGCAGAGAGGAGAGGCCATGTTGCCCCAGGATGACAGGTGTCATCTTCTTGGTCCCAATGGCTTTGCATTCTTGTCTCATACCCGCTGAGGCTCACCTGTGCGTTTGGACTTCGGAGCCCACAGGACATCTTTGATTCCCCATCCCCAATTCCTCTGTTTGGTTTAGAAGGACCCCACTGTGAATTTATTTTTCTCCCGTTTCCGGTGACGGGCCTACCAAACCCGACCCCTCCCAGAGGATTCTGCGATGTGTTCTCATCTTATAGCAGACTCGTCCTTGATCGGGGGAGGGAGAAAAGTTCTTCCTAAGCACACATATTTCACTGTTGATGATGTCTCTGAACAACGCTGCCCCCCCACCCCCCACGACATACGTTTACTCAGACACTTTGTCCAGAAATGAAAATCAGTTTCTCCCCCTTCAGCCCCAACTCTTCAAGGGTGTTGAATGATTTTTAAAGTAGACAGTCTGGGGCACATAGCAGAGCAGATTAAAGCGTATTTACTCAACGGACTAACACGCAGACGGATGGAAGGCAAACAAGAAGGCTGGCTCTCACCGGAGCAGATCGTGACAACAGACACTGTTTCTGCGGGACCCTTTCTGGGCTGCGGGGCCGGGGCTGAGGGTGTCGTTCACGGTAGCTCGTTTAATCCCGCCAGCACTGCGATCTGCCTCGTACTCTTCCCGTCACACAGATGAGACACCAGGGCAGAGGGACGTTACGTGGGCTGTACAACTAGATCTTACCACTCGTCCTGGAACAGCCCGAGTTGGATCGCAGGGCCCCCTGGTTCCAACCCTCTTCTAATCGCCTGGCTATATTGCATACTTCGATATGGGGGGGGTTGGCAACCTGTGGCCCGAGGGTTGCAAAAACCCGTTTTTGCAAAAAGGTTTCATTGGAACTCAGCCACACCCACTCACTTGCTCTGGCCTGTGGCTGCTTTTGTGTTACAATGGCAGACTTGAGTAGCGGCCGCAGAGACCGTTCGGCCTACAAAACCTAAAATATTTACTATTAGGCCCTTTACAGAGAAAGCTTGCCGATCCCCGGCATACCCAATATTTTAAGTGTAGAAAAGCAAATCACAATGCTGTCACTGTAGTGTACCCCCTCCCCTCACAAATGGCATACCGTCCATGGATAATGGTTAAGCAAGACCAGAAAGAAATGTGTGTGTATATTGAAACAAATGGGTGAAAGATGTGGGGGGGTTTTCCCCCAAGGGTTGGGGAGGCTTAAAGTTGTTCTAATAATACGTAAAATTTCAAATTAAGAAGGAATCAATTGAGGGGCGCCTGGTGGCTCTGTCAGTTAAGCATCTGACTTCGGCTCAGGTCGTGATCTCACAGCTCGTGGGTTCGAGCCCCACATCGGGATCTGTGCTGACAGCTCGGAGCCTGGAGCCTGCTTCGGATTCTATGTCTCCCTCTCTCTCTCTCTCTCTCTCTGCCCCTCCCCTGCTCACACACTGTCTCTCTCTCTCTCAAAAAATAAATAAACATTAAAAAAACTTTTTTTAAAAAGAAGCAATTGATTGCATTTTTTAAAAAAACGAAACGAAAATGGGAACGTCTCTACTCGATTCGGATGGTGTTTGCGAAACACACAAGTGTTTTCTCTTTGGGCTAAAACCCGGCCCTCCCGAGAGATGAACTGGCTTTTGCCTACTTGTCAGGAGAGAGAAGCATTTGGGGCATCTCATAAGGCAAATCATTGCAAATTGTGGGAAACACTCAGACCAAAATCTCTTGTCTGCTGGGGACAAAATTGGAAATTTTTATTGCCCTGGAATTGGACGTTTTGAGTTTTCCAAGTGCTGTATAACTCAGGAGCAGGGCCGGGGATTGGGTGGTGGGGAGGAGAGATGGGGAAGACACAGCCCAAAAGACTAATTCAGACCTTTTCCTCTTAGCCTGTTCCGCTGAGGCTTGGGAGAAGCGTATGTGCAGAGAGGAACACGATGTGAGCAAACCCCCTCCCCCCACCCCTCCCAGATCCTGTTATGGATTAGCTGGGTGACTTTGGGGTGTGACTGCTGCTGCATTAGAAACACCAGAAAAGGGGCGCCTGGGTGGCTCAGTCGGTTAAGCGGCCGACTTTGGCTCAGGTCACTATCTCGCGGTACGTGGGTTCGAGCCCCGCGTCGGGCTCTGTGCTGACAGCTCAGAGCCTGGAGCCTGTTTCAGATTCTGTGTCTCCCTCTCTCTGACCCTCCCCTGTTCATGCTCTGTCTGCCTCTGTCTCAAAAATAAATAAAACGTTAAAAAAAAATTAAAAAAAAAAAGAAACACCGGAAAATATAGGCCCTTCTTGCTGGTCGGGAAGAATGAGTGGGGTCACGCCGCATCCCTTTGTGTTCTGTAAATCAGTATTTCCCCAAGTGTGTGCAGCCGAAATGGTCGTAGGCGAGCAGGGGGTTTGGAATGTGGGCCTGGCTTTTCAGAACGTTGAGTCACATGGAGAGAAATATATTCCCTCTCTAATTCTCTGAAGTCCCAAGTCTCCCTGGGGGACTGGCCTGTCCTTAGCACTTCCCTAACATGCACCCATCTCCTTTGGTAACAGAGAGGAAAGGCCCCGGGGAGGCAGGAGGGCTTAGCTAGATTCAATAACGTTGCCTGACTCTTGCTGAACATCATTTTCTCAGTTACCTCTGTCTGAGACGACTGATATCTTAAAGTGATAGTTCCGTTTTTGTTCGTGACATGAAGTTCTTTTGAAGAATAACTTTATCTAGATGAAAAGTATATGGGTTCAAAGCACGAATATTAAGCGAACGTTAGAGCAGTTGGTTCATTCTCATAAAGTACATGGGGCAGCGTGTGGTTATGGTAAAAATCTTGCAGAGGCTCCTGGGTGGCTCAGTGGGTTGAGTGTCTGACTCTTGATTTCAGCTCAGGTCATGATTTCACAGTTTGTGGGTTCAAGCCCCGTGTCGGGCTCTGTGTTGACAGTGTGGAGCCTGCTTGGGATTCTCTCTCCTTCTCCCTCTCTCTCTGTCCCTCCCCTGCTCATGTGTTCTGTCTCTCAAAATAAATAAATAAACTTATAAAAAAAAATTTTTTTTTTTTTAAATCTTGGAAGTAGGATTGTCAGATTTAGCAAGTAGAAATACAAGATGCCTGGTTACCTTTTGGGATGAGCACTGGGTGTTGTATGGAAACCAATCTGACAATAAATTTCATATTAAAAATAATAATAATAAAAATAAAATAAAGTAAAGAAGAAAAAAAAAGATGCCTGGTTAAATGTGAATTTTAGATAGGGACACCTGGGTGGCTCGGTCCGTTAAGTGTCTGACTTCGGCTCAGGTCGTGATCTCACGGTTCGCGGGTTCGAGCCCCGTGTCGGGCTCTGTGCTGACAGCTCAGAGCCTGGAGCCCGCTTCCGATTCTGTGTCTCCCCCTCTCTCTGCTCCTCCCTCATTCACACTCTGTCTCTCTCTGTCTCTCAAAAATAAGTAGAAGTTAAAAAAAATTTTTAATGTGAATTTTAGATGAATAACTGTTTAGTATAAATAGGTCCCAAATATTGGGGGCGGGGGTGGGGAGCAGGGTGGTCAGGAGAGAGATGGACTGAAAACAGGCCAGCTTGCCCTGCTAACTTCTTGTTGGTGATATTTGGGACTTACACTAAGAAATCATTTGCTGCTTCTCTGAAGTTCAGGTTTAACTGGGCATCCTGTATTTATCTGGCCGCCCTGCTTGCCTGCAGGTGGTAAGCCAGTAGAAATGCTCCCTAACTACCCCGTGTTTCCCATGTGAGCCCCTCATTTGTGTCACGAGCGGGGCTGATTGGGCCCACGCCCCTGGGCTGTACGAAGGTTTGGGGTTCTGCAGTTTGAGGCAGTACCAGTCACTGGTACACACTGGTCACACGAGGGACCTACTGGCCCAGCTCACGTGGCCCCTTTAGATATGTTGGCTGATGCCTCCTTCCTGCCTGGAGCAGGGGACCTTGGCCGGGAAGCAGAGCTAAAATGAGAGGTGTGGAGAGGGGTGGCAGCCTCCTCTGAGACCTACCACAACCTGGGGCATTGCCAGCGAGCAGGGAGCAACCCCGGGGGCTCCAGAACCCAGACAATTCTCTCTTCTCTTACCCACCTGGGGGAAATCTCTTGGTCTAGAAAAATCCCAATCTCTGCCAACGGGCTATGACTTTTGAAAATAAAATCCCAGAAGCCCTGCCATAAAAAAAAAAAACCCTCCTGAGGGGTGCCTGGGTGGCTCAGTCAGTTAAGCCTCTGCTTCCGGCTCAGGTTATGATCTCACGGTTCGTGAGTTTGAGCCCCGCGTCGGGCCCTGTGCTGTCTGCACAGAGGCTGCCTCGGATCTTCTGTCTCCCCCTCTCTCTCTGTGCCTCTCCTGCTCACTCTCTCTGTCTCAAAAATAAATAGACTTAAAAACAACAGCAACACCTTCCTGAAATGAAGTTGCACAGAGACTGATCCCCATCCGAGTTGGGGGAAAAACAGCCTTTTCTGTTCACGTTCAGTCTAGAATGTCTCTATGGATGGGCCTCTCTTAGAGCTGCTCCCTCCTTTTATCTCAAGGGCTCGGGGACCAGATCACCTGGGCTAGCTCACATGTTACCTGGGAACCCCATTTCCTTATCCGTAAAACAGGGTCCAACCTCATATACTTGCTTATTATGAACATAAATGAGTTAATACACGGAAAGGGCTTAGAACAGTGCCTGGCATGTGCCCAAACACTCTGTTTGTGTTAGCTGTTATCTTTATCTTCTGTGCCAAAATGCTCTCAGGTCTCCTTTCCAGGGGGTCCCAGATATTATTTTACCAACATCTTTAGGTTTATTAACAAAAACCACACATTTGATTTTTTTTTTTTTTTTTTTTTTTACAGACTGCAAGCATTTCCACATCCAGTAAGTTGGTTAATGTGCAAAATAACTCTGCTGGATGGAGACCACTATTCCCCTTTCACAGATGAGGAAAAGGCAGCTAGGAGGGGTGTATCAGCTATCTACCGCTGTGTAACAAATCACTCCAACCCTTACTGACATACAACAATGGTTTCTTCTTTCTCCTGGTTCTGCGGGTCGGCGAGGCAGTTTCTCAGCTGATTTGCCGGAGCCCCGATGTGGCTGCGTAAAGCTGGGAGACTGGCTGGAACTGAAAGGACCCAAATAGCATCCCTCACGCGTCTGGCTGGCTGTTGACTGAGGCACCTGGCTCTCCTCCCCGGAGCGTCTCGTCCCCCGAGGCTAAGCCAACAGCCTGACGAGGTGGTCTCAATTCTCCGAGAGGGTGAAGGCAGACGCTTCGAGTCATTTGAACACCCAAGCTCTGGAACTCACACAATGGTGTTTCCATTGCATTATATCGGTGAAGTCAAAGTCATGCCCAGATTCAAAGAGATAGAGAAACAGGCAGAACCTTTGGATGTGAAAAGCAGTCATGTGGCAAAGGGGTGTGCATGCTGGGTGGAAGGAATTAGCGGCTGGGAAGCCATCAACCATGAAAGGCGAGCTTCCTTTGACCCGGGTCCTTGGCAAGAAAGGCCTACAGAGGGATGGGAAGACCAGAAGCCATCAGGGTCTTGGGGAAAATACTTTTTTTAAAATTTTTTTTTTAACGTTTTATTTATTTTTGAGACAGAGAGAGACAGAGCATGAGCAGGGGAGGGTCAGAGAGGGAGGGAGACACAGAATCTGAAACAGGCTCCAGGCTCTGAGCTGTCAGCCCAGAGCCCGATGCGGGGCTCGAACTCACGGACCGCGAGATCGTGACCTGAGCTGAAGTCGGATGCCCAACCGACTGAGCCACCCAGGCGCCCCTTGGGAAAAATACTTTAAAGGAGAGGCAGAGACCAGGGGTGCTTGGGTGGCTCAGTTGGTTAAGTATCGAACTTTGGCTCCTGTCATGATCTTACAGTTCATGAGCTCGAGCCCCGCGTTCGGCCCTCTGCTGTCAGCCCAGAGCCTGCTTCAGATCCTCTGTCTCCCTCTCTCTCAACCCCTCCCCTGCCTGGTCTCTCTCTCTCTCTCTCCCTCTCAAAATTAAATAAACACTTAAAAATTTTTATTTAAAAAAAAAAAAAAAAGAAGAAGCAGAGGCCTATGATTCAGTTATAATTCCGAGAGACGCGTCTGGTGTTATTTTGTAGCAGGGCTTGTGGTTTGCCCTGGCTCGGATGCCTGTCTTAGTCTGTTTGGGCTGCTATAACAAAATACCAGACACAGGGTGGCTTATAAACAGCAGAAATGTGTTTCTCCCAGTTCTGGAGGCTGGGAGTCTAGGATCATGGCACCAGCAGATGTAGCCGCGTCTGGTGAGAACTTGCTTCCGGGGGTCACAGCTGGTGGCTTTTCGCTGCGACCTCTTGGCCGAGGGGGCGAGGGAGCTCCATGGGGCCTCTTTTACAGGGCACTAGTCCCAGTCTAAACCTCCCAAAGGCCCACCTTCTAACGCCATCGCCTTGGGGACGAGGATGCCAGCAGATGAATCGGGTGGCGGGCGAGGACACAAACAGTCCCCAGGAATGCCGGTGCCTGTGTGCAATCCCTACCTTCGAGCTGGGGTCCGGTTGGGGGACAGCTTGTGGGTTCTACTTCCTCCTCCTGGGCTGAGAACACCCCCTCAATTTCTTGAGAAGCTCTAAGTTTTCAGAGTTCAAATTTCCTTTCCAACGAAACGCTTGTCTTCCCTCAGCAACCTTTAGTCATTCGGTAAACACACTCTGACCTTGGAACACAATCTTTACAGCGACAGCTCCCAGTGTTTACCTCCGGCCCAGGCTTTCCCCTGCGTCCCAGCTTCTGTCCCCTCCCCTCTACGCGACACCTGCTATTACGTGCGTCCGATGGGCATTTCAGACTTCGCCTGGCCCCACACTAACTCCTGGTCTGAGCCACGCCAATGGCTTGCACCATGGCTCATTCATTGTATAGGATCCTCACTGGTCCCCCTGCCGTGATCTATTGTCAACACAGTTTCCTAAGTGGATCCTACTCAGACCTGAGACGGATCATCCTGTCTGTCCATGCAGAGCTCCCCATCTTCCCATCTCCCTCGGAGTAAAACCGGAAATCCTTATCGTGGAGAATAAGCCCTGAATGGCCTTTTCTACCCAACTCCGTCACCTCTCGGACCCCGCCTTATCTGGCTCCCTCGGCCCCAGGCACCTTGGCATCCTGGCAGCTCCTTTCATACGGTGGGGGTCCCTCTCAGCTTCAGATCTCACCCCTTGCCCTTCCCTCTCCTTGAATGCCTCTCCCTCTATGAGATGGCCTGATGTAAAAGCTGTGCCTGGTGATAATCTTCCCTTGTGGGAATCTGGACTGGAAACTCAGATCACTGGCTGGGTGGGAGCAGTTAAAGTGATGGTCCCAACGTTCTTGTATTTAGTCTGGAATAAAATTAAATGTACCATCAGAAGCTGCACACTCCTAATAACACCTTCACAGAAAGGCCGATTTTGAGCACGTCAAAATACAAAACATTGAGCCGGCCATTACATTCTGTTACCTAAATAAGGGTGAAAGCTGTTGGCTGTTTGTTAAGTCAGACCTGGAAGGCTTCAAAAATGTCAGTGTAACCGGGAGGGATGGGAAAGTTCTTTTCTATCAGATTTATGCATATTCTGCAACTTGCCTTCAAAGAATTCGATTCAACTACATGGTTAGCAAATGTAACCTTGAGTTTGAACTTACAAACTAGCGTCTGAATATTTAACTCAATATTAAGACAGGGACTTCATCGGTCTTCTTAATCTCTTGGACTAAGAGAAGGAAAAAAAAAAAAAAAGACCCTGGTGGTTTTTTTGCGGGTTTTTTGTATTTCACGTGTAAATTACAAAGCGAGTGAAAATAAGCTATGGTTATGGCAGGAGTAATTAAAATGATCTCAACTTTTCCCACCTTGTTCAGTGACATGAGGAGAGGAAGAGGCAGAAGGGAGGGAATCTTGACCAGGTGGCCACGCCTACTTCTGTAACTGTCCCCATGGAGCTGGGCAAGCAAAGCGGGAACAAAATGGATTTGGTATCCAGACAGACTTGGGGTCAAGTCCCTGCTTCTGCACTCTCCAGCTGGGTGACCTTGGACAGGTCACTGCGTTTCCTCTCAGCCTTTCTTTCCTCAACCGAAGAAGTAATGTCCTTATTTCAAGGTTGGTGTGGGCCCCAAATCAGATCATGGCTGTGAAGTGTTTGCTTAGCAGAGCATGGGACATGGTGGTTGGGCTCCTTCTCTCACCTGAGGTCGTCTGAGGTCACCACAGCGTGTCTTTGATCCTTGAAAACTTTCAGAGCCCAAAGGAACCATGAGTCCCAGGCTGGTTGGCTCACTTGCCCCAAATCACAAAACCAGTGAGTGGCAGAGCTGAGATTTGAACCCACACACGTCGACCCCATCGAGGGCTCTTTCCAGCCCGCCAGTATTTCTCGAACTTCGAGCACTCGGTAAGCACCTTCATCTCACACTTTTTGCTGGATATGCCCACCACCTGCAAAATTACGTCCTTAAGGTAGTCCTTTAAGGCAGCTTATTTGATTACTGCAATACATTTATTTAAATAAGAAATGTTGCGTCTCTACCCAAAATGGAAAACCAGCCTCACCGTAACACATAGACAGTAACCATAACATTATATAGATGTGAATATATATACATATATCTTTAATGAAACCAAAACGATGTTGCTCGATCCCACCTAGACACTGTGGCTGGCTAAGAGCTCTGGGCTGGCAGCTATCTCTGTCTTGGTTATGGATTAGCAGATGTTAGAGAGTGTTCAAGATATCCTCGCCCCCAAGTGAGACCCTCTCCTGGATGTAATCAGAAGGATTGAAAGATAATTGGACAGGGATTATTAATGTTATCAGTGTGTGATAAGGTGTTATTTTTTTAATGTTTATTTTTGAGAGAGAGGGAGACAGAGCATGAGCGGGGGAGCGGCAGAGAGAGAGGGAGACACAGAATCCAAAGCAGGCTCCAGGTTCTGAGCCGTCAGCACAGAGCCCGACGCGGGGCTCGAACCCACGAGCCGTGAGATCATGACCTGAGCTGAAGTTGGACGCTTACCCGACTGAGCCATCCAAGTACCCCAATAAAGCATTATTTAATAACATATCCACGTGCGGTGTGCAACAAAAACATCATTTGCACGAGGGAAAAATGACCCGCACTTTGCAAAACATTGCCTTCCACTGAGGAACCTCCATAAAAGTACTTGTAACAGACCATTTTCCAAAATTTTATGGCCAGAATCCACGGTAACAAATACATACCCGCATTCATATTCACCTCTATGCCTCTATCTACACCCTCGCCTATATCTGGAATAGTGTATCAGAAAAGCACTTAGGGTGCTATACACAGTCCTTACTGAGAATCCATGCTTGGTTCCCTGGTATTTCCTTCCCTTCCTTTTCCTTTCCAATTCTTATCTATTTAACTTTTTTTAAATGGTAACCGACCAGTAAAATAAATACTGAAGTTACACCAAAAATGCAATGATAGATAAAAGATAAGAAAGCTTGTGAAGAGAGAGAGAGAGAGAGAGAGAGAGAGAGAGAGAGGTCTTAGCACCTCTAAACACCCTAATACAGCGATGCTCACTCAGTGTGCTTCAGTGATCCTGGGCCCCCACCAGGTCCTTCAGGGAGGCCACAAGATCGAAACTATTTTTGTTTTGATCAAGCAATACTAAGATGTCATTTGCCTTTTCCACTCTCTCGCAAGTGTATGGTGGAGTTTTCCAGAAGTTACATGACATACAATGATGTCATCCCCCTGATGTTAACACGAAATGGGTTTGTTACTGCCCTTTTCACATAAATTAATAACTCTTTTCTAAATTTCTGTTTTAATTTCTAATACGGTAAAAGTCGATAGGTACAGCCAGTGTCAACGAAAATCCTTTGGGCTCCTCCATAATTTTCAGGAAGGTAAAGGGGTCATGAGGCCAAAAGCCTTGAGAACCGCCTCCCTAAAAATGATCTACTGGGTTAACGAATGAAGAATTACTTTGTGTAGCAAAGTTGAGGGAGAGAAAGAAAAGCTGTTGTCAGACTGTGGTTTTCAGGGAAAGTTTCACGTGGTGGACATAGAGCTCCAACGGAGTCCTGAGAGTTCGAATGGGTTTGTTTAGCCACGGGAGGGAGGGAGGGCATCCCGGGAAGGTGGCTCAGCATGTGCAAAGGCCAGGTGGTGGTAAGTGAATAGGTGAGGCCGATCAGGGGTGATGAGGGGAGCGGGCTTGTTTGGTTGGAAGGTCCTGTTTAGAGTGGAGGTTCTGGGATCCGTGTTGAAGACCCTTCCACTCTGTGGTGGTCTCTGAAACTGACTCAGAGGCCCCCTTGGCCAGAGAAAACCAAACAGTCTGGTTTGCACTCCCTGAATGTTCCCTCCCGCTGCTCCTGGGAGCTGAGACCTCACCCACAGGTCCCCCATGCCGCATGGGTGGGAGTCTACAGTCAACCACAGAGCTGAACAAAACCTAAACTGTTTCTTTTCTTTGGAAGGCCCCTAGAAACAGGAAAAGAGGCTGTTTTCTAGGATTTGCCAAGAGTTAAGTCATTCCTCGCTGATACAAACAATTTCTCGGGTTACTCTTTGGGGCCTAGGAACATTCGTGAACTGTGCTGGGCTTGAACTCTTCAACTCTGAACTTCAGTTCCCTGGGTCAGCTGCCTGGGGCTGGGGCATGGCTCTCTGGCCCTGCCCGGGTTTTCAGAGACATGGCCCAGCCGTCCCCAGGGGGAGGCCTCAGAGCAATTCTCCTCCAGAGCTGTTGTCGAGGAGCTGGCTGACTTCCGTCTTTCTCCCGAGGGAGACCAGTGGATGCCAGGTCTCCGGAAGTGTGGAGACAGGTGCGTCAGAGGCGAAGGAACACACAGATGGAGGGGCAGTTGAAGAGAGTGAACAAAATCAGGAAGGCAAGCTTTGCCGAGTTGGCATTTATTGTGCTATGCCCTGTCCGAAGCAGCTTGTGTGTTTTCTCTCATTTGATTCTTACCACCTCCTAGTAAGGCATCGTGTCGTCGTGGTTAAGAACAACGTCTCTGGACTCTAGATGCTGGCGAGGATGCGGAGAAACGGGAACCCTCTTGCGCTGTTGGTGGGAATGCAAACTGGTGCGGCCGCTCTGGAACACAGTGGGGAGGTTCCCCCAAAAAATGAAAAATAGACCTACCCAATGACCCAGCAATAGCACTGCTAGGAATTGACCCAAGGGATACAGGAGTGCTGATGCAGAGGGGCACTTGTACCCCAATGTTTAGAGCAGCACTCTCAACAATGGCCAAATTATGGAAAGAGCCTAAATGTCCATCAACCGATGAATGGATAAAGAAATTGTGGTTTCTATCCACAATGGAGTACTACGTGGCAATGAGAAAGAACGAAATCTGGCCCTTTGTAGCAACGTGGATGGAACTGGAGGGCATCATGCTGGGTGAAATAAGTCAGGCAGAGAAAGACAGATACCGTATATTTTCACTCATATGTGGATCCTGAGAAACTTCACAGAAGACCATGGGGGAGGGGGAGGGGGAAAAAAGTTACAGAGAGGGAGGGAGGCAAACCAGAAGAGACTCTTAAATACTGAGAACCAACTGAGGGTTGATGGGGGGTGGGGGAGAGGGGGAAATGGGTGATGGGCATGGAGGAGGGCACCTGTTGGGATGAGCACTGGGTGTTGCACGGAAACCAATTTGACAATAAATTATATTTAATGAATAAAAAAAAAAAAAAAGAAGAATGTCTCTGGAGCCACCTGCCTGAGTCTATGTCCCAGTCGTGCCCTGTCGTAGATTATATTTTTTTTCAAGATGGCTGCAACAATATCTGCCATTTCACATGTTCTTCTATAACTTGACCCTCCTTCTCCCCAGAGCCGGGGTCAATGTCTCCTTCTTTCGAATCTCAGCAGGCTCGGGGCTTGCTTATAACCTATAGAACATGGCGGAAGTGAAACCACAGGACTTGCGAGGCTAAGGCATGCGGTTTTCCTTTGCTGGAGTCTCCCTGCTGGAACCCTGGACCCTCATGTAAGAAGTCCCACTTCCCTGAGGCTGCTATGCTGTGAGCAAACCCAAGCACACGGGGAGGCCACGACCAGAAGGGCAGGCCACCTGCAGGTGCTGTAGTCAGTGGGCAGGTGAGTGGAGAGTTCGAGTCAGCCTTGCCCCAGTGCCAGAAAGGTGAGTGAGTGATTTCCGTCCCGGCCACCAGCTCATCCCTTCGAGTCTTCCCGGATGAGGCCCCCGACATTGTGGAGCACAGATAAGCCATCCCTGCTGTTCTCTTTCTGAATTTCTGACCCACAGTATACGTGAGGACCAGAGAATGGTGGGTCTTTTACATCACTAAGCTTGGAGTTGGTTTGTTACAAAGGAATAGTAACTAGAATGTGCCACTACTTTGCTGTGTGACCTTGGGTGAGTTGCTTTACCTTTCTGAGCTCAGGTTTGCTAATCAAGAAAATGTGATCATATTATATATATTCCATAGAGATATGGGGAGAATTATTTTAGACAGAGAAGCCCAGTGCTTCATACAGTACCTGGCACACGGCAGGTGCTTGATAAAAGGTATTATTAATTGCTGAAGACTACTTAAGAAATAAACATAAGGATGGGAATGAAATTGCGTTCCCTCCCATAGTCCCTTCTTTCTGCTCTGCCCCAGGGCTAGGGCCACACAGGGAGTATAAATAAATGACATATGTCAGCCATATAGAAACTGATGCGATGTACAAATTGATGAATGGAACAGACACTTGACTTCAACATTGAGGAAGGGTGTGGACTGTGGCAAATTAGAGAGGTGAAGCATTTCTTTGTTGTTGGTTTTTTTTGTAGGTTTATTTATTTTGAGAGAGAGAGTGTGTACGCTCACACACAGGCAAGTGGAGGGGGGCAGAGAGAGAGGGAGAGAGACAGGGAGGGGGAGGGAATCCTAAACAGGCTCCATGCTGTCAGCACAGAGCCTGATGCAGGGCTTCAGCTCGCACTATAAGATCATGACCTGAGCCAAAGTCTGACGCTTAACCCACTGAGCCACCCAGGCGCCCTGAGAGGTTAAGTGTTTCTGAATGAGCCAATCACTAACCAACTCCAGTCAATTGTTAATATGCACAGATAGGGTCCCAGTGTCTTCAGATCTTCTGATTTTTCATAAAGAGCCATAAATCTATATTTTATGTAAGATATCCCAATTTTTAAATATTAGCGATGAGTTCAAATTCTTAAAAAACGCGCAACAAGCCAAGTAAATATGCCAGTGAGCTATTGTGAGACCTTAACTTTAGTGATCGGGTCATTCTGAGCTGCTTGCTGATGTTCAGAGCCAGAGGGAGAGAAGCCCCCTCTTCCCAACGAGCCCCCCGGAGACCACCCACCTCTCGTGTAATACTTGCAACTTGAGCCCATGTACGTCTAGCTAGGCGATTCCAAACCACCGGTCTAGACCAGTTTCTCGATCTTCTAAAAATTATTACTAAGGAGCTTGTAACTTCTACCTTAAGGAGTTTTTTCTTTAATGTTTTTGATGTTTATTATTTTTGAGAGATGGAGAGAGACAGAGCATGAGCAGGGGAGGGACAGAGAGAGAGAGGGAGACACAGAATCCGAAGCAGGTTCCAGGGTCTGCACTGTCAGCACAGAGCCCGACGCGGGGCTCGAACCCACAAATCCACAAACCCAACCGCGAGATCATGACCTGAGCTGAAGTCAGATGCTTGGCCAACTGAGCCACACAGGCGCCCCCCTAAGGAGTCTTTAAATATTTTTTTTGTAATCATTCCTCACCATGAAATTTTAATCCACGGACATTTTGTATATCTGTTTATGTAGCATGTGTAGATCCGTGCTTGAGACATAAAAAGTATGATTTTTTTTTCATCCCTGACTACGTATACTCAACAGGGGGTAAGGAGGGAGTTTTGCCTCCAAGGGGTTGAAAATTAATTCTTGCGGGGCAAAAACAAAACAAAACAAAACAAAACAAAACAAAACAAAACAAAACTTATTCGGGGCGCCTGGATGGCGCAGTCGGTTAAGCGTCCGACTTCAGCCAGGTCACGATCTCGCGGTCCGTGAGTTCGAGCCCCGCGTCAGGCTCTGGGCTGATGGCTCGGAGCCTGGAGCCTGTTTCCGATTCTGTGTCTCCCTCTCTCTCTGCCCCTCCCCCGTTCATGGTCTGTCTCTCTCTGTCCCAAAAATAAATAAAAAAAAAAAAAGTTGAAAAAAAAAATAAAAAAAAAAACAAAAAAAAACAAAAAAAAAAACTTATTCCTTTTATGTGTAAAACACAGATCTATGGTACATTTGTGGCATTGAAAGTCCACGGAGAAGTGAATTAGGAAAAACGTGTCTAAAAGTCTCCTTAGGGAGGCAATAATGAAACAAAAATAGCGAAGCCCTGGTCTAGACTCCATTGTTATGCCAAGATCCCTTCTCAGATGGCCCCAGCCTGGGGACAAAGCACGTTAGTCACTTCGGTCTCATCTGCAGGTGCTTTTCCGAATGTGGCTGTAGGGAAGCCCATTCCCGGCCATGGCTCAGCTTCGTGGGTGTGGGACCCTGCACAGTCACGGGGGGGCCCGCGCTTAGAAGGGTCCTGCACTTGGATTTGTGTTCTGTTGTCATGATCTTGAAATCCTTAATAGTTTTTTAACAAGGGTTCCCTCATTTTCTCCTTGCCCTGGGCCCCTGCCAGTACAGCCTGGGGCTTCGGATCCTGGGTTTGAAGCCCAGCCTTGCTACCTGCCAGCAAATTAACCTCTCTGAGCCTCAGTTAAAGGGGCACAACAGGGCTCTTACTTCAAAGCGTTGCTGGGAGTGAGGATCGTCCCGGCTAAAGCCTGTGAAGGGCACAGCCCTGCCTTGGCGCAGAGGAAGGCGCTCACTCAGCAAGATGCTACCCGGGGCTCTCAGGCAGGCGTTGATTTTGCCTGGTGAGGGTTCTGATTGGTTGGTCTGTTCTCTGCGTCTGCTCTGATTGGTCAATGCCTGAACTGTATTTATTTTTAAACAATGGACCATCTCCTCGTTCCTCCGCAAGGTGTAAGTCTTCCTTTGTCCGGGTGAGTCTCTCTTATCCCTGACATTCTGGAGAAATGGGCACAGCCACCCTCACCCCTGTGAGGGTCCTGCTCCACCAGCAAAACATCTCCCATCTTTGTGTCCAGGCAGCTTAGGAGTCATCCAGGCCCATCTCCTGGTGGTTTTACACATTTTCACAATGCCCAAAATGTGATTTTTGCACCAAGATCCAAGCCTAGGATCTCAAGTCCATGCTGAGTATGAGCTGTGTGGGTTTTGGGGATTATCTCCATGTCGCCCCCTAGAACCCGGAGACTTGAGGCGCCTTATGAAACCTTTTCTGTTTTACATTGAACGGCATGTCTCACTTCTTTCCCAAGATACGGGAACAGCAGGTCAGATTCTAGGATTAGGTGTGTGTGAGGGCTGAGGGGTGGGGAGGTGGGGTGTGATAGAGGGGTTGGGGGGACGTGAAGGGCCAATTGTGAACCAGTGGCAAAAGCAACCAAAGAGAATCAGGAACGGACTCTGTTCCCAGCTATGCCACAGACTCCCTGTGGACACTTGGATGAGCCATGCGCCCACTCTGGGTCTGATTCCCCATTTGTGAAATAAGGAGTATATCAGTGTTTTTGTGTTGTTTTGGTTTTGGTTGTAATTGACCAAAAAAAAAAAAAAATCAAACTGACATAAGCCATAAAAGGGATTTTTTTTTTTTTTAATTGGCCTATGGAGCTATATGTAGCATCAGGCATAGCTGGATCTAGGTGTCCTGTCCCTGTGACAGGATCACTTCTCATCTCCTGGCTCTGATTCCTCTGTTCCTCTGTCTTAATATCACTTTCCAGTGGGTATTCCCCAAATTGGTGGCTAAGATAGACCCAGCAACTCCACATTTACAGTCACTAGTTCAACATCTCCTCAGTTTGAAGGACTCTGATTCCTTCTTCCTGGAGATTCTTCTTGGAAGCTACGCCTTGGAGATCTGGAAGATCCTCAACCGTTCCCCGGGTTCAGGAGGGGAAATATCGTCATCGGCTTGGCTGAGGCCATATGTCCACTCTAGAGCCAATCACCGTGGCTGGCTGAAGAAGGCTCGGATTGGATCACAGGCTCACCCCTGGAGTCCAGACCTACCTGTACCACGGGGAGGGGGTCGGTTGAGAAAGTTTTCCTAGTGGGAGGTAGGTCTGAGAGTTGGCCGGAAGAAGGGGGGTTCATGCTGAGACGCTAGCCCGATGTTGCCAGCGGGATTAGGTGTTATCAGTGGCTTCCAGATCGTGGTTAGGGGAGACTTAAAGGGAATCCCCAAACATTAAAACCTCCCGTTTGTGTGGAAACGATACGTTCACCTGGTTCAAAATTCAAACGGTATACGCTTTCACTTAATATTTCTTAGTCCTTTCCCTCGATTAGCTATTCCCCCCTTCCCAGAGGCCACCAGGGTTGTTACCAGTCTCTTGAACACCCGTCTGGATGTCTCATTGCTGCTGTAACACATCGCCACAACATTTAGTGGCTGGAAACAACACCAACTTATTTACTTTTGGTTCCGCGGGACAGAAGTCTGACACGGGTCTCGGCTAAAGCCAAGGTGTCGTGTATGTTAATTTCAGGCTGAATAAAGAGCTGCGTTGCATATTTAAACGTGGCGTGTACCTAATTCTAATCCACTGAAAACGCACCGCCGATCGTTGCCCCGGGTCACGGTCATCATTTATTTTCAAGGAAATAGAGTGCGTAACACATAATAAAAGTAAGTGTTGCTTTGTGAAACTTTCGTTCCAGTCTTTTGTGGGTGAGAGCGTATGTGTGAACTAGGCCATGATCTAAAAAGTATTTTTTGCCCTGAGTCACAGTCAGAAATGTTGGGAAGTTATTATTATACAGTTTAGTGGTTATATGAGGCTCTTCTGGGGTCAGACTGTCTGGCTCCATCACTTACCAGCTGTGTGACCTTGAGTAACTGACTTAATCTCTCTGGGCCTTAGTTTCTTTGTCTGTAAAATGGAGACAGTAATTGTTCCACCTCACAGGGGTTTGTGGGAAGTGAGTAACACGTGACTGGCACACGACAAGCACTTATCATCGTTACCCCTGTTCGTGTTATCTTTGAGGGGATGAGATTTTCATGAGAGGAAGGGCAGATGTGAGGCAGGAACTTTTGTGCAGGCAGGAAGGGTGGCCTCAGCTCAGAGGAGCGAGGGCAGCTTGGGGTGGGAGGGCTGGGAGGGGGGTTCTCCTGCCAACCCAGACCAGGGGGGGATGTCAGGCCGCCATGGCGCTCACTTGTTCGGTTCCAGGTGGAGGTTTGGGGGGTGCCTGACGACACGCAAATGAGGCTGTGATCTGAGGGGTCTGGTCATTAACCTCCAGACCTGAGCACAGATTAGTTGGTTTTGTTCTTTCATCCAGTCAGTGAATATTTATGGAGTGTGTGGGGACACCGGGAGAATTCCCTGTGGGGTTGTTTTTGGCCAACTCTCTTCCCAAGGTGCAGGACCGAGCAAGGTCAAGGGCTTGAGGACGAGGGGGGAGGATAGCAGGGCTTCTGCAGAGACCTCCGGTGGGAGCTGTAAGGACCGAAGCAGAGGCGGTTTGTCATGGGGAACCGGAAAGAAGGTGGTATCAGGCAAGAGCCAGGGAACAGGGGACTCAGGACAGGGGTGTTTGGAAGTCGTCACAGAGAAGGGAAGCTGAGGTCTTCCGGAGTCCCAGCATGAAGGTCTTAGGGATTTGAGAAGTAGATTTTCTCCCCCCAAGACAAAAGGAAACAAAACAGAACCCGAGAGCTGCTTCAGAAGGAAGACAGGCTGGGGTTTAGCGAAGGGAGGAGGAAGAGGCAGCTGTTCAGAACAGCGGTCCACGGGGCTGCGGATTGGGGTCCCAGAAGAATTGTTGAAAAGGAGGTACCGATTCAGCCGTGGAACAGCTGTCCTGGAAATTCCAGACCCTGTGGCACGTTTTAGCAAAATTCCGAAGGTTCTCCAGCGTCAGGATCTGTGGGTGAGAACTAACAAGGTTAAATTTCATTAGGATTGATGTCAAGGTCGCTCTGTGGGGTCATTCATTCATTCAACAAACATCCACCAACTGGTGCTTTGAAATCAGAAAGGCCTGGGTTGAAATGTGGGGCCTGTCCCCTACTAAATTGCTGAGAAACTGTCCACCCTGTGCCTCGGTTTCCCTACCTGTTACTTGGGGATGACATGACCTCCTTCCTAAGGGGGCGGGAAGGATTAGTGCTGAGAGTGGGCTTCCACACTGTAGATTCCCAGTAACCACTGGTTCTGGACTCTAGACTAGCTTAGAGGACACAAATGAAAAAAAGTAGGTTTCTGGGTTCAAGTAGCTACAGTCTTTTGAGGAAGACAGGGAAGAGAGAGACAAATCCCAGACCCTGGGGTTAGGGAGGGACACAACGGTGGAAGCATTGAAGGCTGTAGAAGCAGAGAGAGGGGATGTCTTGGGTCGAAAAATCAACTGCGAATAAATTCATGTGTTACCCCCAGAGTTATTCAGGTCTCTTTTAGTTGTAAGTGACAGAAACTCAACTAAAACTGACTTATTGGTTCACACAATGGATAAAGTACAAAAGGAAAGGCTTCAGGCTTGGCTAGATCCAGGTGCTCGATGAAGGTCCCAAGGACTTGTTCTTACTCTATCTTTCGGACCCATTTTCTCCTCTGTTGGCTTCATTCTCCAGCAGGCTTGGGGTGGTAAGATGACCTCCAGGAGCTCCCGGCTTATTTCCGGCCAGTTTTAACCAATCCAGTGGAAAGGATCTTTTTTCCCTCAGTAATTCCAAACAAATTCTAAGGCTTGAGTATCATTCCATGTCTTGGGTCATGTGTCCATCCCCGAATCACTGGGGCCGGGAAAATAAACTCTGTTGATTGGCCTCTTTCTGCCTCATATGCTCAGCCTCATAGCCAGAGTGGGGTGGCATTTGACAGGGACGTTGGCTTTTTCTTGCCTTTGGATTCAGACTAAGACATTAGCTCCTCCTGGGTCTTGAGCCTGTTAGCCTTCAGACTGGAAGTACATACACCCTCGGCTACGCTGTTTCTGAGGCTCTACGGACCGGAGCTAAATCCTCACCTGCAGCTTGCCGACTCACCCTGCGACCTTGGGACAGGTCAGTCTCCGTGACCACACGAGTGACAGGTCAGTCTCCGTGATCACACGAGTCAACTCCTGATTCTCTCTCTCTCTCTCTCACACACACATACACACACACACACACACACACACACACACACACACACCCCTCTCTATCTCCTATTTTCTATTTCTCTGAAGAGTTTTCTGGAGACTAACACTCTTACTGCCAAGGTCTCACTGTGTGTTAGGAATTGTGCTCGGTGCTTTTACAGGCTTGTTTTTTTCTCTTTTATCTACATCACTGCCCTGAGAGTGAGGCATATTCTTCTTCAGACTGGGAACCCGAGGTTCACCCAGGGGAAATGATTTCCCCAGGTCCCCCACCACTACAGACACAGCATGGAGCTAAAATGTGGGAGAAATGAAGCAAATAAATCCCTTGTGAGAGAGAGAGAAAAAAAAAACCCATGGAAAATCTGGAGGAAATAACCAAAATCGACTGAAGAAGAGGTCAGAAATATTAAAAAACAACTAACTGCGGGCAAAAGCGAAGTCGTTAGAAAAATACCAAAATGTTATTCAAAGTGTTTCAGCAGAAAGCGATGCCCAAGTGCCCCAAGTCATTTATCAAGACAATGAAGAATCTTAATGACCAGGTTTGTTATTCCTATAGCACGGTTAGGAAACCTCTAGACCATATTTCCTTGTGAATAGGGATGCTACAGTTCTCAACAAAACGTCAGCAAATAGAATTCAGAGATGTATTAAGGAATAATAGATCATGAGCAAATAACGTCTGTTTCAGGAGCAGAAGTAGTTCCTCGTTAGAAGATCTGACAATGTAATTCTTTACATCATTACATTGGCAAATTAAGTGAGGAAAACCAGGGGTTGTATAAAAAAAATGCTGGAATGGCATTTGATAAAATTCCACAGCTGTTGCTGGAAAAAAACCCCAAGTAAGACTGAGGCCAGAAAAAAACTTCAGGAATAGAACAGAAATAATTCCTACAAACTCACAGTAGCCGTGCTGCGATACCGTGAAACGTGAATCAGCCCCAACAGAATGAAAACTAAGGCGGGGATGGTCACTGCCTAGGCTGTTATTTCAGAGTTTCCAGCTAACGTGATTACACACAAAAGTGAAAGAAGTTGTGTAAATACTCAAATAAAGAGGGAAAATTACCTCTTTATCTGCAGATGCTATCACCGCAGGCTTAGAAAACTCAAAAGAGGCGACTTAAAAAATATTGTTCACAGGAGCATGTATAAATGATTACTTGTAAATTACTTGAATATGTTTTCAATATGAAGCTGTCAATAGTTCTTCTTTTTATTAGGAGTAACCAGATAAAAAATTAATGGAGAAAAAGATTTCATTTGCATCAGCGATCAGAACAATAAAATACAATGGAATTTAACAGCAAAACTATCAGACATACGGAAACGACCGTAAGATTTGCTTAAAGGATCGAAAACAAAAGCCTAACTAAATGGCGTATGTTTTCAAATGGGAAGATTTAATTTCACAGTGCCAAGCTTTCCCAAATTAATCTTTAAATCGTATAAAATTCCAATCCTTATCTCAACAAGGTTTTTTGGGGGGCGTGGGGTGGGGGTGTGGAAAAATCTCTAAGGAATTTTTGAAAATGAGGACTTCGGGTGGGGATGGGGTGGGCCGTCTTTCCAGATGGTCAGAGGGTCTTGGGCTGGATATTTCCACCTGGATCCTCTGTTCACCACCCTCCCAGATTTCCCCTGGAAGCTGACCCCTCTGACTGTGACCGCTGTTCCCCAGTCCTCTGACGTGTGGTGGGGTTTGGGCAGTGGGAGGCACTTGCAAAGGCCGGAGGGTAGGAAAAGATCAAAGTTCCTTCCCTGCAGGGCTGCGGTGGGCGGGTCCTGTCCTCCTACTCCAGACTGCCGTTCCTTCCTCCTCTGACTTCTCTGACCTACTCTCCCTCCTCCCAGTGCTGGGCTTGTAAATGTTGGACATCACGTTCTGGGGTCAGGAAGCCCTGATGTTTAGCGTTTGCCAATATCCTCGGTGTAAATATTCCCACCATGGCTGATTTCAAGTTACCCATGTGAAGTCTTACGTAGCTGGAAAGAGACCCCAACAACGGTCTCGTGCCAGCAAGTGGGAACTCGCGTCTGCATATTTCCTCCGCTTCCTCCTTCAGGTCTAGGGGCAGTAACAGCCCCCCCTTCATAGTCCCCTACTGCTCTACCCCTTGTTGGCTTCTATCAACCCTGCCCATCCCTTGGCAAATAGTCTCTTCAGTTAACCTCTCCACGTAGGGGCGCCTGGGTGGCTCGGTCGGTTTGGCATCCGACTTCGGCTCGGGTCATGATCTCACGGTTTGTGGGTTCAGGCCCCGCATCAGGCTCTCTGTTGTCAGTATGGAGCCTGCTTCAGATCCTCTGTCCCCCTCTCTCTCTGCCCCTCCCCTGCTGGTTCTGTCTCTCTCTCTCTCTCTCAAAGTAAGTAAATAAACATAAAAGAATTAAAAAAAAAAATCTTTCCATGTAGTCCGGCTTGAGTGGGCCATTTGTTTCCTGCTGGAACCTGGCTGATGTATTACTAGGAAGCTAGAGAAGGAAAAGCAGTAAACAGGTTAGTAGGACATTATAGAAACTCCAGAAATTAGTCTAGGTATACACAGGAAATGTATACACCTGTTAATCAAACTATATAAGGGAATATATATATTTGTTTATACATATTTATGTATTCATTGATTTGTTTACTTAATGGTAACATTTAAATTTGCTAGAAACAGGATGTTTTATTGGATAATGGCACTGCCGTAAGTGGCTATCCATTTATAAGAAGGTAGGTTAGGCTCTACTTTATAATATACACAAAATGGGGCGCCTGGGTGGCTCAGTCGGTTGAGCGTCCGACTTCAGCTCAGGTCATGATCTCGCGGTCCGTGGGTTCGAGCCCCGCGTCGGGCTCTGGGCTGATGGCTCAGAGCCTGGAGTCTGCTTCTGATTCTGTGTCTCCCTCTCTCTCTGCCCCTCCCCGTTCATGCTCTGTCTCTCTCTGTCTCAAAAATAAATAAATTAATTAAAAAAAACGTTAAAAAATAATATACACAAAAGATTCTAGATGGATCAAATATCTAAATGTAGAAAAGTAACAGAAACATTTGAATAAACACTTCAAAGAATATTTATATGTACTCAGGGTAGCATGGGAGGAAACTCCCAACAAAATGACAGGGCAAAGATACAATATTTCTCATCTACAAACAGCTTCTAGAAATCAACAAGAAAAGATACACAGTTCAATAGCAAAATGGGCCAAGGGTATTCGCAGAATGACCAATATGCATGAAAATATTTGCAACCTTGCTGACGGTCAAGAAAATCTAAATAGTAGAATACTATTTTATACTCCTTGGTTGACAAAAAGTGAAATGATGAATAACACCCAGGGCTGGCAAAGATCTGAAAAAATAGTCATGATTCCTAGTGGAATGTGAGTTGCTGCGGTGTTTTTCGAACTATTATTAAAAAGTATTATTAACAAGAATATTATGAAGTTATTATTACATTAAAAGTATTATGACAGTATTATTAAACTAAAAATGCTTGGAAACTTTGACCCAGAAATGCCACATTTGGAAACCCACTCCCCATAACCACGATTACCGATGTATCAGGACATATGGGCAAGGATGTTTTTTTGCAGCATCGATTATACACGCAATAATTTGGGAACAGTCTGAATGCTCTAGTGGACATAGTGTAATCATTTAACAAGTTGTATATCAGCCTGCAGAGGCGTCCATCATGTGTTGATTAGTCAAATTTTAGAAAGGACAGGGACCTTATTTACATGACCATATATTAGCATTTGCTTGTATCAGCATCAGACGAAAACAGTATACGGAAGATGGCTACCCAATTACTATAGCTTCAGGTGTGAGCTGAATGTCAGGGTGTGAGGTTGTCTTTTTCTTTTGAAGCCAATCTCCCTGGATTGATTTGTTGCAAATAGCATGCGTTGCTTTTGTGGGTATCCTGTGCACACAAACATGCTTACACACGTACATATTTAAAAATCTGGGAGAAAGTGGCACATAGGCTTCACTGTATAGATGTACCGTGTTACATCTAACCAATTTCCTACCGTTAGACATTTGGTTCGTTTTCGCCGTTTCGCTATTAGAAACAATTCTGGAGTAGATTATCCTTGTATGTATATTTGCATATGGCAGCCATCCATTCAAATTAGCATTCATGTTTCTGTGCGTCCTTTGTGCCAGGTCGTGTTTAGGTGCTGGGGAGACCGTCCTCGTGGACTTGACATTAAGTGGTGGGGCACAGATGAAGGATACATGATTAAACACAAGTACAGCACGCGCCCGGCAGTGAGGAAAACACAACAAGGTAAGGGGAAAGGAGGGCTGGGAGGGATGGGGCGAGGGTTTGCTGTTTCCAGGAAGCTGGTCGGATGGAACTTGATGATGTGATGACTTCTCCGCAGGGACCTGAAGGCCGAGCCAAATGAGACCAGCATTCAAGTATAGAAAGAAGAAAATAGAAACGATCTTCCCGACCAAAGACATTTCTGCTTAACGTTTTGGGGCTTTCCTTTCAATTAGTTTCTATGCAGTTATTTTTGTAAACATAAAATTGGGATGATACTCTATAGATGTTTTTGCCTTCTTTTTTCTCTCCCGCGGACTTTATGCAGTGGGCATTTTCTCACATTTTTCTGATTATTTCCTTCGGATAAACTCCTGAGAGCAAAACTGCTGATTCAAAGGATATGTCCATTCAGCATCTTGGTAATGATTCTTTGTATCGTTCCTACCAGCAGTAGAGAAGAATCCCCATTTCTCCATATTTTTGTCAGCACTGAGTATAGCTGTTTTAAATCCTCACTAGTCCCATCGCTTATTTCATATATTTTTTATAATTTTTAAAAATGTTTTAAATTTATTTTTGAGACAGAAAGAGACAGAGCATGAGAGCAGGGGAGGGGCAGAGAGAGAGGGAGACACAGAATCCGAAGCAGGTTCCAGGCTCCGAGCTGTCAGCACAGAGCCCAACGTGGGGCTCGAACCCACGGACCGCGAGATCGTGACCTGAGCCGAAGTTGGACACTCAACCGACTGAGCCACTCAGGTGCCCCTCAAAGGAGAGTAGGGATTGAAGTACAGAATTCAGTGATCTGTCCAAATCAAAAGGTGCATTTGGTGAAGATCTGGGGCCAGAACTTGCACATCTCAATGCTCTCTGTATGACAGAACAGTGTCTCAAAAAAAAAAGACCGAGGCAGAATTTTTCAGCGGAAAGTATGACTCGAGGAGGAGGAGTGGGAAGGGAAGGGAGGCTGGAGCGAGGGAAAGTGGTGTCATGAAACCCCAAACCCGAGGAGCTGTGGGGACGTGGCTCTGGGGTGCGGGGTGGGGGGGGGGGGAAGTGCTGCCATTGTGACATTCTGCAGTTGGTCCCTAAGGTTGGAGAGAGAAGTAAACATCAGGAAATGAGCCCTGTTGGCTGTCTTTGTCATTCTGAACCCCTCGCCCCTCCCCAACCCCATTTCAGAAATCCGGTCCCCCTTTTCTTGCCTCTGACCCTGGTGGCTGAAATTTCCCTCAGTATCATAAAACCTGGGGTTGTAAAATTCATATTGTAACTTTAAGAGCCACATCTGTTTTAATCATTTTTTTTTTCTGCTTTAAGAACACAACGGGATTTTAATGGCAGCAATAAAATGGAGAAGTTGAAGGAAATTATCACAGATTTGTAAAGCTATAAGGCAGGTTCCTGGGCTCATGTGAGCAGTCAAATTACAAAGAAACGACCCAATTGCTTTTATTGCAGGCAGATCTCTGGTTTAAGAATTTCTCAGTTTAATCTATTGATGAGGATTAGCATTTTATTCACTTCAGCCCTCATAAGAGCTTTGGTACGCATTCCCCGATGGGCCAGACTGCTGAGGATCACGGATCTCCGGGACGCAGAGAAATCCAGAGAAACAGCACGACGGGACAAATATCGGGTCTGGCAAATCGGGCAGACCGGGTTTTGATCCGGAATCTGCCCTGTTTAACAGTATGTGGCTTTAGGCAAGCAACTACCTTCTGTAAACGCTGCCTTCCTCAACTGTATGGGGCTAAGTGAGCAACTTCTGCTGTGAAAATTTACAAGGAAATCACTCAGTGTGACACGAGCAAACAGTAGGTGCTCAATGAATGGTGGCTGGCATCTGGTCTTCCATCTGATGAGTCAGCTATTTGGAGCAGCCACTGTTGCCACCGGCCCCCCTACATCCTCCTGAACTGACCACCTCCCACTAAAGAATGTTCACTGCAGACGCCTGCAATTCTCTGCCTGCACTTTTTCTGGCCCCGGGAGCCAGCGTGTCCCCTGTGCAGGGCAAGCCAGGGCGCTGATGAGTTCACGCCCGCAGAAGCAGCCTTCATCCAATGACAGGCAGATCGGGTTTGGAGGAGAAATGTCTCTGCTCCCTCTCCCCGCAGGAGGGGGGGGGGGGGGTGTTCCGGGCCGCCTCCCAGAGGACCCCGTGGGATGAAGCTGCCCGTGGCGGTAACCTTCTTGGTGACATGCTGCATTGGCTTCCTTCTCTTCCCCATCTTCTCTCCCGTCTTAGCCCGTTCAGGCAGCTCTAACAAAGTGCGACCTGCTGTGCGGCTTTGGAACGACAGAAATTTATTTCTCACGGTTCCAGAGGCTGCAAGTCTGAGGCCAGAGGGCCAGCCTGGCCAGGTTCTGGTGAGAGCCCTTTGCCACGGGGCAGATTGCCAAGGTCTCACTGCAGCCCCACCATGCGGAGACAGGGAGCGGGAGAGGTCTCGGGGGGCCCCTTTCAGAAGGGTGCTAACCTCCAGGATGATGGCTTAGCTCCCAGAGGCCCCCCCCCCCTCCAGATACCATCGCACTGGGGATTAGATTTCAACATACGAATTCTGGGAGGACAAACATTCAGTTCCTCACGTTGTATGCACAAGGATAGAAGGGATGAGGAGTATGGGAGGCACCAGGAAAATGGTCCCTGGGTGCTCTGGTAACTTCTAGAGCTGCTGATATCTGCCTCTGTGCCGGGGAGCCCCTTTCCCTGGAAACACGGAAGGCCTTACCCCCAGCGGCTTTCAAACAGGGACTTTCAGGTGTTAGCGTGCGAACACCCGAGCTCCCTCCCCTTGGGCAGAATGGCTGAGTGCGCCCAGGCCATTCCTCAGGGCTGTGACCGAGGCAGCCAGCCGTGGTCGCCCATGCGGTCCCTGGCCTGAGAAGACATGCTGTGTCCCCTGTTTCTCTTCCCGGTCTCATTCCCCATTTCTCTGTGCACCATCCCCCTCCCCCGTCTCAAATGCGTGACAAGCCCTCCCGTACTCGTCCAGGTGGCTGCTTCCGGGGAAACCCAAATGTCAAGTGTCTCTGGTATTTGAGGGATGAGAAGTCGGTGGTGGAAAGAACTGGGCAGGAGTGGCCTAGAAACGGGGCCTGGATCTTTTGGGGTTTTTTGTCTGTTTGTTTGTTGTGTTTTCTGTTTCATTTTGTTTTGAAGGGGCCACTTTCTGGGAGCGGGAGAAGCTGAGGAGCACAAGGTCACCGTGTAGCAGCGAAGAGCAGACTCTGGGCCCCTGGGTTCACATCCCAGGTTGCTGCTCACCACATGCAGGAGCTTAGGCAAGGGACGAGGCCCCCTGTAGGCCTCAGTTATTGCATCTGGAAAGTGGTGCTAAAAAGCTCCTCAGAGGGTCCCCAGGAGGACGGAATGAGGCGGTATATACAAAGCACCTAGAATATTCCCAGCGTGGTGAACACTGTGTCGTTATTACGTTTACTACTGCGACTGCTTTGGACCTAAGATTGAGACACCCTTTGATATCCGGGTCTATCAAGGCCCAGGCGCTCCCAACTCTCTGGGGACAGTGTGGTGAGATGGTAACAGACATGAAAGGGTCTTGGAAACCCTTTGTTTACGCTACGTCTGTCCCTCTGGGCTCCAGGGACTGTGACTGCCTGGCCTTGGTCCCCGGGCTGGACGGGGCCCCTCGGAGCTTCACAAGGAAGTGGAGGCAAGGGGCGGCTCTTGGCTGCCAAGGGTGAGGGGACACTAATGACAGTATTTCAACATCTAGGCCATTCAGGAGCCGCTTTCCTTGCCCCAAGGCGGCTCCGGGGGTTTCAGAGTTTGTCTACGCCAGAGCTGAAAGGTTTTCCTGAGAATGCAGGGCCTTGGGGGGGAGGGGGGGTGCATTGCAGATCTGAGATAAGGTCTCACTCAGAGCCTGCGGTAACCTGAGCCCCCCCCCCCTTTCTTTCCAGAAGTAGATTGTGAAAATATTAGTGATGAGTTTGCTTCCATTCAAGTCAGGAAAGTAAAACTGATACAAAGTCTGTTTGGGGCATAAATAAAATATTTAACCAGGGGCGCCTGGGTGGCTCGGCCAGTTAAGTGTCCGACGTGTGATCTCAACTCAGGTCATGATCTCACAGTTCACGAGTTCAAGCCCCACATCAGGCTCTGTGCTGACAGCATGGAGCCTGCTTGGGATTTTCTCGCCCTGTCTGTGGCTCCCTCTCTCTTCCTTTCAGAAATAAATAAATACGCTTAAAAAGATTTTAAACGTAAAATGCTGTGGGTTTGATACGCCTGGTTTTCAACTTTTCAATATATTTTTTCAACTATTTTAATGTTCTAGAAAAAGACTACCGGTAAAGAATACATAAAACGACGCATATAGAGGCACACGTTTCCTTCGGCCACAGGATCCAAGTATGGATTGCGGGTGACTTGTTCCGGAAGGGTCCCTCAAGACGAGCAAACATTTCCAGTAAATTTAAAAAAAAATTTTTTTTTTAACATTTATTTTTTTATTTTTGAGACAGAGAGAGACAGAGCATGAACGGGGGAGGGGCAGAGAGAGAGGGAGACACAGAATCAGAAGCAGGCTCCAGGCTCTGAGCCATCAGCCCAGAGCCCGACGCAGGGCTCGAACTCATGGACCATGAGATCGTGACCTGAGCTGAAGTCGGACGCTTAACCGACTGAGCCACCCAGGCGCCCCAACATTTCCAGTAAATTTTAACTTGATAAATGAGCGACGTCTTAGTAATAATAGTACCTGAAGCCGATGGTCACATGGTCACAACTGACCCGATGCTTCTTGAAATTCGCTTTGATAGACAAGCGCTCTGGATTACAAGCACGTTGCCAGAAGGAATTATGCTCACAAACCAAGGTTTTACTGTATTGCATTAACATACGATTTATCTTGCTCATTGAGCTGTTTTTTGTTTTTTGTTTTTTGTTTTTTGTTTTTGTTTTTGTTTTTGTTTTTTTTGAGTGTCTTCTTAACTTTGACTGAGTCCCTACGGTTGCCTCGCCCTGGTCCCAGCCCTGGCACAACCAAACCACATGGAGCCTTAGCCCACAACGCCACCTCTAGGACCTGACTCTGTAGAAAATCTCACAGCCGGCCACAAAGATGTGCCACGCAGTGGTGCTCCCTGTACCGCTGGGAAGCCAACCCCAAAGCCCCTCAGAGAAGACAGCTTAAATATGCGATGGTCCACCACAAGATGGCACAAAGGGCTAGGATTGCTCTGACTTTCCTGGCCCAGAAATGCGTCTAAGAAATGTCACGAAAAAGAAGTTACAAAACACTATCCACACGATAAATCTGATATTTCTCTCTGCCCTGTTCAAAGTGTTTTGTGTGCATTGGTCAGTGAGGCCCACAACCTTCCTCCAAGGTTATAGATGAGGAAACTAGGGCCCAGAGAAGTTAAGCAATTTTCCCAGGACACACAGCAGGGTAGGTAAAGCAGAGTTGGGTTTTTTTGAATGCAGGCCCCACGGGTCCAAGATTCTAACCACGAAATTGCACGGCCTCTCATTTGCTTTTGGAATCTGTTCACGTACGTGCATTTAATGTGGGAAAAGTCATGGGACAAAACACAAAACAGTCACTACTGGTTATCCCAGGTGGAGGTGAAAGTGTTGGCCACTTTAGCTTTGAATCTTACGTAATTGGATAAAGTGTGAATTCTTAACCAGGAGTGTGTGCTGTTTTTATAATGAGAAATAAGAAGAGATACTTTATGAGGTTCTCGCTCTATACCAGGTGCCACGCCAGGCATTTCCAAGGCACTATCTCATTTAACTCTCGCGACAGCCCCGTTACGCCATTCTACGCATACAAGAACCAATGTTGGAAAAGAGAAGTGACCCGACCAGGCTTGCGGAGCTCCAGAGGGATAGGGCCGGAATTGCACCTTGGACCCCCCCCCCCCCCCGGAGGAGGATTATGCCGAGCATCGCTGCTTTGGGACCTGCCTTTCCTCCGCACCCCCTCTTTCACAGCCGCGCGCCGGTGCCCCGTCCCGCACACATTTCCTACCCAATCCCCTGCAGATGGGCATTCAGGTTGCAGAAAGGGGCCCACACCTTTGGCAGCAAAGCCGGCTGGGGAGGCCACGCGTCCTGGAGCGCACTGCCCAGGGAGGTGGAGGGAGGGAAGAGGGCGTGGTTCGGTCCCACCGGCCGGTGTCAGTTTCTCGGTGGCCCCTTCCACCCCCCCCCCCCCCCCCCCGACTCCAAGCTCAGAAAGGAGCGCGGGCCCCGCTCTCGTCCCCCCCCGCCTCCCGGTCCCCGGAGGGGGGCCCCGGTGCCTGCTGCCGCGGGCGGCGCCATCTGCGCGGCGCAGGTGTGCCCGGCCCGCCCGCCCCACCTGGGGGCTGCGAACACTTGGCCGATTGTGGCCCCCGCGAGCCCGGCGGGCAGCTGCGCCCGGGCTGCCATCTGTGGGCTGCGGGCCGCCGCCGGGAGAGGCCGCGGGCGGCGCGGGGAGGGGCGGCGGGCCGCGCCCTCGCCGGGCCCCATTCGAGCGCTGCCAAGGCCTAATTGATGAGAAATGGCCCCGAGCAGGTGCGAACCTGTCCCGGGAGGCGGCGCGGAGGAGGGCAGGGGCCCCGGGAGGGGGAGGTTGCTTCGCTGGCGCGCAGCTGTCGAGGGGTCATTACCGCTGGGGGTGGGGGGTGCGGGGTGCGGGGTGGAGGTGGGGAGCGAGAGTTCAGGAGAAAGTGAGGGGGCGAGGGGGCCGGGCCGGAACCCCTAACTCCTTTGTCGCGGCCAGAGTCTCCTCCCGACGGGAACCTAGAGCTCCAGGGAGCGTCTCAGCTCCCGTGACCTCGCTCTTGGGTGGGGACTAGCCGGGTGGCGTCAGCCTCGCACCGAGGACAGCCGGCAGGTGGTAGCTCCACCGGGGGACCCCGGTTTAGGGCTGTCCCCAAGAGACACGCAGTGGCGCTGAGTGACCCCTCCACTTCCAGCAAAAAAGCTGTTCCAG
The DNA here is from genome assembly GCF_018350215.1 of Panthera leo. Lineage (NCBI taxonomy): Eukaryota > Metazoa > Chordata > Mammalia > Carnivora > Felidae > Panthera > Panthera leo. The sequence goes on from NC_056681.1 coordinate 14,268,919, forward strand.
GTATGCATGTGAGACGCTGCGTGGGGTTTTGAAATTCTGTCCCATTGCGCACGCTTTCTTTGAACTGTGTCAATAATAACTGTTTGTTTATTTATTTCTGAGAGAGAAAGAGTATGAGCGAGGGAAGGGGCAGAGATCGAGAGGGAGACTCAGAATCTGAAGCGGGCTCCAGGCTCCTGAGCTGTCAGCACAGAGCCCAGGGCGGGGCTCGAACCCACCAACCGTGGGATCATGAGCTAAGCCGGTGTCAGCGGCTTCAGCGACTCAGCCACCCAGGCGCGCCTGTGTCAGCCTTTTTGAACACGCTTGGCTTCCTCTGAAAGACCAACCAAGCTGCAAACTGTGTTCTTCCTAAGATGTTTACAGGACTGACCTGTACAGTTATGGCTCCCTAGGGCCCTGCAGACAGAGGTGGACCAGTAATGTGGCCACAGGTCTAACTGGGTGGTGAGCTTCCCCTCAGCGCCCTCCTTGGTCCTTGGGACTGAGAGGAGAGCTCATTTAGGAGTAATTTCCAAAGGCCCCTTTGGAAGGGGCCAGGGGTCTCCAGGACCAGGGGTCTCTCTCTCTCTCTCTCTCTCTCTCAAGACACCACGTCACTTGGCTGCCTCAGGGGCCAGTTGGACGGAACCCATATCCTTAGTGTCAGACCCTTTGCCAGGTTTTCACCCGCAGCGGCCAGAGTGATCCTTTCAGAATGAAAATCTGAGGTCCTCCGTTTGCCAGCGAAAACCCCTCCGATAATTCCCTATTCCCCAAGAATAAAATGTTGACCCCTACCGTGGCCTAAGGGCCTGAGTGGCCTCGCTCCAAGGTTGACTCTCTGGCTTCTCTTCATGCTCAGTTTCCCTGGTATGTGCTGATCAGTGACACATTCAGGCAGCATTCCACAAGAAAGAGCCTAGTATGTGCTGTAGGCACTGCTGTAGGCTAAGAAGAAAGAGCAGCAAACGAAACACAAAAGTCCCTTCTGGATGAATCTGGCATTCTAGCTGGGGAGACCAACAAGGAGCAGACAACTCCCAGTGACGATCAAAAATCATCACGCTCGCCCTTAACTCGGAGCCCTTGAATGTGCTATTTCCCTTGCCTACGACATTGTTCCCCAGAAATTCACGTGCCTACCGTCTTCAGATTTTTGTTCAATGTTGCCTTTTCTTCTGTGGGGCCTTTTTGGAAATAATTTTTTATGATTTGTTTATTAAAAAAATTTTAATATTTATTTATTATTTTTGAGAGAAAGAGAAAGAGACAGAGCGTGAGCAGGGGAGGGGCAGAGAGAGAGGGAGGGAGACACAGAATCCGAAACAGGCTCCAGGCTCAGAGCCGTCAGCACAGAGCCCGATGCGGGGCTCGAACTCACGAATGGTGAGCCTGCCTGCGCTCTGTCTCCGTCTCTGAAAAATGGATACATGTTAGAAAACACACACACAACAACAACAACAAAACTCTGTATAAAATCATGATTCCTAGAACGCCTGGGTGGCTAGGTCGGTTAAGCACCCGACTTCGGCTCAGGTCATGATCTCGCGGTTTGTGAGTTCGAGCCCCGCGTCGGGCTCTGTGCTGACAGCTCGGAGCCTGGTGCCTGCTTCAGGTCCTCTGTCCCTCTCTCTGTGCCCCTCCCCCACTTGCGTTGTCTCAAAAATAAATCAAACAAAAAATGAAAATAAAATCACGATTCCTGCCAGAATTCCCTGTTCATTTTATTGGGCTTTGTTTGTCTCCATAGCTCTTATCACCATCTGACATATCGTGTATTTGTTTGTTTGCGGCTTGTTGTCCCCGATATCTGTGTTAAACACACTGCTCAGCTCTATTTCCTTTCAACTGCATGAGACCCTGTGATGAGTTCTAATAGAATGTGGTGGGAGTGATGGACGTCACCTTTGGGCCTGGGTCATGGAACCTTCTGTAGAGTCCTCCACACCTGCTGTCCTTCCTCTTGGGCTGTGGCTGCAGAGGACAGAGAAGGGGAACCCCGAGGCCCTAGGACAGGGCTGGACTTATTACTCTGGGATTGGTCTGATGGCCCCCAAGAGATCTATGGCTTTCTGTGACAGAGCAGGGGCCCCGAATTTGGATATTTAAAAACTCGCATCTCTATTTTCACACACCTCTGATGGGAAATTATCTCTTCCTTCAATATAGTCAAGCACTCACAGTAGTCGCAGCAAAGCCTGTAACTTCTTCTCCGGGAGAAATTACACACGTTTTCATATTATAGGACAGTTGTGGCAGGTGTATTGGGAATATTGTTTGAAAAGATTCTGTTTACAGCAAATTTTTCCTGTAAATAGGCAGGTAGTGAATAATGCAGGACATGTGATCTCTGTCACAACTACTCGCAGAGAAGCAGCCGCAGACATTATGTGACCAAGTGAGTGTGGCTGTGTGCCATAAAACTTTATTTACACAAACGGGCAGCAGATCACCCAATGTGGCCTGTGGTCATAGTTTATTGACCCTGGGTTTATTCTCATCACTACTTTGAAATTATGGTCACTGTTAGACCTGCCGCATTTAATGTGTTAATAAAGCATACATGTGACTATGTAACAAATTGAAAAGTACAGTTTAATAACTATGTTTCAATATAATTCGTGTCCTTTATAATCCTATGTATTTTATTTTTTACATTTTAAAACATTAGGGGCGCCTGGGTGGCTCAGTCTGTGAAGCTGACTGACTTTGGCTCGGGTCATGATCTCATAGTTTGTGAGTTCGAGCCCCGCATTGGGTTCTGTGCTGACCGCTCGGAAGCCGGAGCCTGCCTCGGATTCTGTGTCTCCCTCTCTCTCTGCCCCTCCTCTGCTCCCGTTCTGTCTCTGTGTTTCTCTCTCAAAAATAAACACTAAAAAAATAAAAAATAAAAACATTATTATCCCACGGAGCACTCCATAACCTTCATCACGCTGCAAACGGGGACTATGGCACAGAGGGGGTTAATAGCCCTGGGCTCATTAAGGCAGAGCCACCAGAGAGTAGGGGCTGCTGTCCCAGAAACATTTGTCTGCCAACCTGTGGTGGGCTTCGATGTAAATGAGAAACATACCTTTAAAAAAGAAAAGGAAAGGAAAGGAAAGGAAAGGAAAGGAAAGGAAAGGAAAGGAAAGGAAAGGAAAGGAAAGGAAAAGAAAAGAAAAGAAAAGAAAAGAAAAGAAAAGAAAAGAAAAGAAAAAGAAACAGGCTTGAGGGTTGAGGAAGGCAAAGGGAATGTCAGGCAGAGGCAGCCTGCAGCCTGGGCTGTTTGAACTTGGACGGGGCGAGGGGGCAGGGCGACCAGTCTGGAAAGAGTCATTTGCATGGGCAATGTGGGGGGGCTCTGCCCAACCCCCCCCTTATAATTCCCATCATCTCCTATTGAGTGTCTGTTTCTTCAAGTCTCATGTTGAAGGACTGAGGGCAGCCCTGACCAATAGGACACAACTCTGATGACCCATCCCGATGCTGAAAGGGAAACTGTGTCTGGCAGAGCTGATTTCTGCATTGTGACTACCGGCCACTCCTCCCTCTCCATGTCCGGGCTCAGAGACTCCCCTTTCTCCGTCTTTTCTCCTCTACCTCCCCAACTCGCCCCTTCGATACCAAGAACCAGACTGTCGGGCTGTTGTCTCTTCTCTCTGTCCCTTTCTCTACCAGCTCCCCATTTTTTCCCTGTATTTGCTGCCTCGAGTTACTTGCCCTTTCTGTACCTCAGTTTTCTCAACTGTAAAATGGGATGATAACAAAAGTTCCTGTCCTGAGGATTAATTGACCAGGGCTTCCAGATCCCCGGGCACAAACCTAGAGATCAATACCCTCTAATCTTCTGAGCGTGTTATGTATTAGGAAAAACGCAAACTGAAGAGGCATATCAAAATCCTTCATGGGTATTTGGCATAGATATTATTGCTTTGGATGAGGTTGGATTTTAAAAAAATAAATACATTTGCAAAAAAAAAATTAAGTGAATTAGTAAAACGCGAATTAACCGTTTAATTTATTTTTTAATTTTTTTTTCAATATATGAAATTTATTGGCAAATGGGTTTCCATACAACACCCAGTGCTCATCCCAAAACCGTTTAATTTAATTAACAGTTAATTAATTAATTAACTGTTTAATTCGTGTTAATTAGTAAACCGTGAAGTTTGGGCCGCTCTGCTCCGTTGGTGAAAAACCTGCCCCTCGAGTGTTTGTTTTCGGAGCCCTCACCTACAGGTGCTGGAAGGAAGTGTTGGAAATCAGGCGGACCCTAAAGCAGAACTATACTAGGGGGATTTCAGTTGGGAGTTGGTGGTCTTTCCGTTTCAGTTAAAACACTGAGGTCTAGGCTTGCCCTCCTGAGGCCATGACTGGTGAGGACATTGTTGAACCCTTGTAGGGGGTTGACTAGGGTCCCGGCTAAACAGTTACGTCCTAGTCCTAACCCCAGGACGGCTATAAGGGCCTTGCAGATATAATTAAGATAAGGATGTCAAGATGACATCTTCCTGGATGAGGGTGGGCCCTAAATCCGAGCCCTGTGCTTTTACAGGGGACAGAAGAGGAAGAGAAGACGCAGAGACACAGGGACGAAGCATGGGGAAGACAGAGGCAGAGGTTGGGGGACGCCGCCCAAAGCCAGGGAAGAGGCAAGGAAGGACTCTCCCCTTTAGGACAGGTGTGGACCTGCTAACACCTTGATTTTGGGCCGGTGGCCTCCAGGGCTGTGAGAGTACATTTCTGTTGTTTTAAGCCACCAAGTTTGTGGGCATTTGCTGCAGCGGCTCTAGGAGACGAATATGCCTCCCGCTGTAAAAACAAAGCCCCATTTGCTTTTTCTCTCTGTCTTTGTAGCTCTGGCCGGGCCAGAGTTCATTAACTTTCCTGCGAAGTTAATGAAACTCAAACCTGCCCACCGCTTGCCCAGGCACCTTCCAAAACCCTGAGCCACGGTCAGGGGGGCCACGCGTTTGTAAAATCCGCAAAAGAGTGATAGTTCGACTGCTGTCCCTGAAGACTGTTGTCTCTCTCTGCTTTGACTTTCCCGGCATACTTCCCCTTTTACTGTGTGGTATTGGGGTGGCTGTGGTGTGTTAGGGTCTGGCTGAAGGGAGGTTTGCCTGCGATTTGCATTCAGTTGGCCACATGAGACATTCCGGGTGGCTCACAGCCATCTCTGGGCACGGTTAGGTCACTGCTTGTCCTGCGGGTATGAGAATGGCTTCCCAGAAACCCCCTCCCACCCACCGCGGCCCCAGAGCCATCATCACGGTGCAAGGATGGACATCATCCGCAAACTGGTTGACCAGAGTCATCAGTTAGTGAGAATTTGAGATGAGTCACTGCGCCAGGAAAACTTGAAATGCCTTGAAATGTCTTAGCTCTTGTAGGAAAGACACTGGGTAATGCTTTCCCCGAACTTGACAGCCCTTTGACAACTATCTGTGACATGTACCGAATCGTGTCCCTCTCCAAAGTCATACGTTGAAGTCTTAGAGCCCAGGACCTCAGAATGTGGCTGTATTTGGAGAAAGGCTCTTTAAAGAGGTGACGAAGGGGGCGCCTGGGTGGCTCAGTCGGTTAAGCGTCCGACTTCGGCTCAGGTCACAATCTCGCGGTCCATGAGTTCGAGCCCCGCGTCGGGCTCTGGGTTGATGGCTCAGAGCCTGGAGCCTGCTTCCGATTCTGTGTCTCCCTCTCTCTCTGTCCTTCCTCCATTCATGCTCTGTCTCTCTATGTCTCAAAAATAAATAAATGTTAAAAAAAAATTAAAAAAAAAAATAAAGAGGTGACGAAGTTAGAATGAAGTTATTAGGGTGGGACCCGATCCAATATGACTGGTGTCCTCGTAGGAAGAGGAGACCAAGGGGCGCCTGGGGGGCTCAGTTGGTTGAGCGTCCGACTTCGGCTCAGGTCGTGAGCTCGCGGTCTGTGAGTTCGAGCCCCGTGTCGGGCTCTGGGCTGACAGCTCGGGGTCTGGAACCTGCTCGGATTCTGTGTCTCCCTCTCTCTCTGCCCCTCCCCCAGTCTGTTTATGTATCTCTTTCTCGAAAAAGATAAACATTAAAAAAAAAAGAAGAGGAGATCAGGGCACAGACACACACAAGGGAAGACCCTGGGGGCCGGGGGGACACAGGCAGAAGGTGGCCGTCTATACACCAAGAAGAGAGGCCTCAGGACAAACAAGACCTGCTGATGTCTTGATCTCAGACTCCTACCTCCAGCACTATGGGAAAATCAATTTCTGTTGGTTAAGCCAGTCACTTTGTGGTGCTTTGTTATGACAGGCCTAGCAAACTGAGGCAGTCTGTGACATTACCTATAATGGGTTACAGAGCTAAAGGAAACCTTTCAAAATGTCTCTTTCTTTTTCTAATCAACATTTCTAGAGGAAAGAATGGATTGCATTTCTTTTCTCTCTGTGGAACATGGTATTTATAAGATGTCTGTGGTCAAAAGGGCCCATGGCCACCAAGTTTCTTTCCTACGGGAACTGCAACACCTCAAGGCATTTCAAATTTTCTTGTAAAGTAACTAATCTTTTTTAAAATTAATTTTATTTATTTATTATTATTTTTTACATTTATTTATTTTTGAGAGACAGAGAGAGACAGAGCACAAGTGGGGAGAGGGGCAGAGAGAAGGAGACACAGAATCTGAAGCATGCTCCAGGCTCCGAGCTGTCAGCACAGAGCCCGACGCGGGGCTCGAACTCACGAGCCGCGAGATCATAACCGGAGCCGAAGTCGGACGCTTAACCGACCGAGCCACCCAGGCACCCCGTGAAGTAACTAATCTTAAATACTCACTGACTCGATGACTCTCAAAGCGTGCCAGGCGGTTAATAAAAAAAGGGTTTTTTTTCGGCTGGATCTTGTGGTTTGTGTCAGCTTTTAAGAAAGTGATTCGTTTCTTGGGGCGCCTGGGTGGCTTGGTCGGTTAAGCGTCCGACTTCGGCTCAGGTCATGATCTCACGGTCCATGAGTTCGAGCCCCGCGTTGGGCTCTGTGCTGACAGCTCAGAGCCTGGAGCCTGTTTCAGATTCTGTGTCTCCCTCTCTCTCTGCTCCTCATCCGTTCATGCTCTGTCTCTCTCTGTCTCAAAAATAAATAAACGTTAAAAAAAAAAAATTTTTTTTTAATAAAAAAAATAAATAAAAAAAAGAAAGTGATTTGTTTCTTTTTTCTATGTAAATATTTACTTTATACCTGATTTTATATTCGTCATTTTGTCTTCTTTTTTAAAGTTTACTTATTTTGAGAGAGAGAGAGAGAGAGGATCCCAAGCAGGCTCTGTGCTGACAATGCGGCTCGAACTCATGAACCATGAGATCATGACCTGAGCTGAAATCAAGAGTCAGACCCTTAACCGACTGGGCCACCTGAGTGCTCCAAGTTTGTCTTCTTCAAGAGGGCCCCGGAGATCGTTCGAGCTTCAGGCCCAAGACTGGATCTGCCCCTCTCCCACCCCTCCCTATCTGTCCCCAGGAGGTCAACACTGTGGGAGAGCTTTACCCCTCAGAGGTACCCCCCCATCGTCTCCAACCATTCTGAGTCAGTCCTGTTTTGGGCCCTGTTTTCTGGGGGGGCTGGGGTGGGGTAAGTGTTGAGTGCAGAAGAGAAAGATGCATAATTGATGAGGCTCCGAGCGTGGCTGGGCTGAAGAGGTCAATTAATTATTAAATATGGACTCAACGGGGAGAAATTTCATTATGGGTTTATTTAATTAAGTGGCAGGCCAGAGGGACATTCCAAGATGGGATTTCAAAGGCTCTTGTTTCTGAGTTTGGTTCTGGACCAAGTCTGGGGGTGGGGGGAAGGAAGAGGCTTTTAAAGCTGGAGCATTTGTGTGACCCTAACCTCCCATCCTTCCCCCTCCCCCCTCATTTCCTGTCCTCCCTCCCTCTGCCCTCCTTCCTTCCTTTCTTTCCTACCTCTTCGCTCCCTCTCAACCTTCCTTCCTTCACGATTTCGAGTATATTTATTGAGCATCTTCCGTGAACCAAGCATTGTTCTAAATATCAGGGCTGTGGTGGGAAATACAGCTGAACTCCACTGGGGGAGACAAGGAGTGACCAAGTAAAGGACTGAATAAATGGGACGGCATCACATAGGTGTCCTGTGCGAACCTGAAAAGCAAAGTGATGCGGAGAGCATCTGAGGCTTGCCGAGGTAGTCCCTCTGAGGAGTCAGGGTCTGAGCGGAGTCCTGAAGCATGCGCAGGAAACCGTCGTGTGATAATCAGGCAGAAGAGCACTTCAGGCAGAGGGAATAGTCAGTGCAAAGGCCCTGGGGTGGGACAAGCCGGTGTGCTCCAGGAGCAGCCAGGAGGCTGGGATAGCTGGAACAGAGTGGGCGAGGGAAAGAATGGTAGGATATGAGGTTCAAGAAGTGAGCAAGGGCCCACAGATGATTGTTGGACAGGGTTTGTTTGTTGTTTGTCAAAGGCATTGGGGGAAACTGCTTACCATTCACCATGTTACTCAGGATGCTCTTCAGCTGCATGTGATGGAAATCCAGCTCAAGCTGACTTGTCGAAACAGGGGACTGTATTGGACCATGGATCTGAAAAAAAACCCAAAACCAACAAACACGGAGGTAACAGGTGTGAGGCATAGCTGAACCCAGTAGGTCAAAAGATGACGGTGTCCTGATGTATTTTTGACTCTCTCTTTCTCAACGTTCCTTTCCCTTTCAAGCAGGCTTTTCCCATATCATGGCAAAGGTGCCTTCCAGCCATTCCGTGATTGATTCTCCAAGCTTAGAAACCTCAGCAGAAACACCTCTTTCTGAAATGTTCCAGCTAATATCCTGTATTAAAATTTGATCAGATGGTCCCCGTCAGTTGCCAACTACTGACCCAGTCGCTGTGGCTGGAGATGTGAAGTACTCTGAACGGCCAGAACTTGGATTGGGAGAGTGATGGGTCCTCATAGACTAGGACTGGGGGGCTAGGGAGTCTCCAGGTGAAAACTGGGGTTCTATGGACGGAAGAAGGACTGGATTCTGGGCAGGCATGAACAACAGATGTCTATCACGCTTCTCAGTCTCTTTTTCTTTGCCTTCAAAAGGCTATTGTTTTGAAAAAAATCCATCAAGAGGAATGATCCCATCTTGACAATGGGCATGCACGAATTATGGGTATTCCATAAATCCTTATCACGCAGGATTTGTAGGCACGAGTTTTGAGTCAGACAGGCAGCATGGAAAATTGCAAAGTGCTTGGGCTCTGGGGCCCAACAAATTAAAATTCACGGTGAAGAACTTTGAAAAGGACAAGGGGAGAAATTGCATGAAGAGAAAACTCCGACCAAAAAGAGCCTTTGCTTTTGGTGAATCTAACAATGGAACCCCACAATGCAAAAAGTAATCAAAGATGGATAAAGCAAAGTTTTCTGGGAGGAGGGTGATCTGATGCGGCCATTGTGGAGTCCAGACAGGTGCTGCTGAGTCCAGTTAACCATAGGCAAAAGCAGGGGACCCAACATTCGCCTCCCAGACATCAATCCCAGACAAATCTTCAGGATCCACGAGAGGACCTCGGATGAGACCATCATTCCAGCACTGGGGGCGAGGCGAGGCGAGGCGAGGGAGGTTACCAGGATGTTCGTTACGGGGGGAGGAGATGGATAAAATGCGGAGGCGCCCTGGGAGTTCTGAGCAGCAATTAGAACAACGGACAAGCCATGCGCATCACAGCACGGGCGGATCCTAAGAACCTAGTCCTGGTGCAAGAAGCAGGAGATACAGCACAACAGCATTTGTACAAGATAAAAATATGTCTGTCCACAAAATAATACAAATGCTATATGAATACATACCAGCCAGAAATACATCTTAAACACACTAGAATGGCTGCCTGTGAAAGGGAAAGGAAAACAAGTGGGGAATGAGATAAAAAGGAACCAATTATTAACCTATCAAGAAGGGTCTTTCCTCGATCAATGACGATGTGCCAGGAACTGAAAAATAGGAATAACCCAGCCTTCTGCACTGGAGGTTGAAAGAAAGAAAGAAAGAAAGAAAGAAAGAAAGAAAGAAAGAAAGAAAGAAAGAAAAAAGAAAGGAAGAAAGAAAGAAAGAAAGAGAAAAGAAAAAGAGACATTGACAAACATCCTGTATTGGTTTGACTTTAGGTAACAATATCTGACTACTGATGCCTTAAATATTCTTATTTAAGAATAATGAGACCACATAATGAGAAATCTGAAAAAAGCAGCTGCTGGTGTTGGTCCCCACCAGCTCACTGATGTCCGATGTGACGTCGCAGTTTTGCATTTTTTTTTTTTTTTGGCATGTCTCTCAAGCTTTTTGCCTCATGGCTGCAAGGTGGCTGCTGCAACTCCAGACATCACACTTGATTTCAAGGGAGAAAGAAGGCAGGAGAGAATGAAGGGTAATGACAGTTGTAAATGGCCCGTTGGTAAGAAAAGCAAAGTTTTTCCAGCTCTCCTCTGGCTGACTTTCCTTTAAGGACCCATTGACGAGTGCCTCACCCTGCGATCCTTAGGTGCACGTGGGGCAGGAATGTCAGGAAACAAAGTCAGACCAGTGGGGAGCTATCACTTGGAGCTGGGAACATCGCTGCCCTCACGACAGCCACCACCAAGGAAGAACGGGGCCTACAGAGCATGCGTCACAGACCAGACACTGTTCTAAGTGTTTTACTCATATCAGGCCCATTTACTTCTCTTGACAGCCTATCTATACTATCATCTATCATCTATAATCTATCGTATCTATCTATCATCTATCATCTATCATCTATCATCTATTATCTATCTATCTATCTATCTATCATCTGTCTATCATCTATCATCTATCTATACTATGGTCTATCTATTTATATTATTATCTATCTATCATCTATCTCTCTATCTATGTATCATCTGTCTATCTGGAGAAAAGGCTACATTCATTTGTTTGAGCAAAGATGTGAGGGACAAGAAGTGAGCCACGTGAAGGAAACGGCAGGGCGGCAGGGCGAGTGTGAGGGCAGAGCCTTCCTGGGCGGGGAGGCAGCGACCTCTATGCTGTGAGGCGGGACTGGGCCTGCAGCAATTAGGGAGCGGGCAGGAGCTGTGGCTGGAGTGGAGGTTCCCAGGCCAACCATGCAGGGCTCTGAGGCCATAGGCAGGAATTCGGATTTTATTCCACATCGAATGCTCAGCCGTCGGTGGATTTTAAGCAGGGCAGGGACCTGATCTGGTTGCTTTTTTAAAGATCCTTCTGGCTGCTGCGTGGAGACGGGCCTGAAAAGGGGGCAGGAACTGAAGCCAGGAGACCAGTGAGAAGACGCTGCGGGAAGTGTGGAGATGCGGAGACGGGATGTGCAGCGGGAGAGAAACAAGGATGACCTTGAGATCGTGGGGCAGGGTATTGGTTGGATCATGGGGCCGTCAGTGGGTTTGGGGGTGTAGGCGGGGGGGGGTGGGGTGGAATCGAGGCATCAGTCCGCTTCGGCTGTGCCCTGAGTTGAGGAGTGTTCTCTGCGGCTTCCCTAGCCTTTTCCTGCCCGAACATCTTCACGCAGCCTTGGCCCTCGCAAGTTGAGGCAGGGCAGGGAGCCCCCTGAGCCTCTGGGTCAGCCCCTGAAGGTGGCTCACCGAGTCGCCTCTCGGGGTGAAACTGACGAGGTCAGGTGCACACATGCTGTAAATAATAGAAGAGACACATTCAAAATGACAGGCATAACCGAACCAGAAAATCCTCATTTCTAACCAGATACATTAAGTATCTGTTTTTCGTCTCTGCTCCAAAGATGTGCACAGCTGTCTGGCATTTGTGGGCTGGCTCAGGCTGCTTAACCCCCACCTGCCCGTCCGGAGCCAGGCCTCTTTGGTGAACTTGGAGGTTGTTGCCGATGGGACCAGCGGTGTAGATCTGCCCGACCAGCGAGAGACTTCTGATAGGACGTGGGCGCCTGGCTTTGTCGAAAGGACCCTGGAAGGGGTGGCTGGCGGAGAAGGCTTCAAAGGCAAACTAGGAGCCAATGCAGTCTGGTGGGGGACGGGGAAGAGTGGCCCCCCTCTCCCCGGCAAGCTGAGGAAATGGGACTAGGTCAGCAAAGGTGGCGTTCTGGGTGGGAAGTAACTGGGAGAGAGAACAAAGCGTCTTTTACTTGTTGGCTGCTTGGGCTTTGGGTGGTAGGAACAATAAGAAGAGAAAAATGAAATAATTTTCAATGGCAGAGACCACTGCTGAGTTGACTCCCCGTCAGCCAGTCCCCCTACTTTGGCACTCCTCTAAACCCTGAATGTTTTCCAAGGCCCTGGGTCCAGCCCCATGAGATGAGTCGGTTGGTCCAAGCCAATCATGGCAACTCGATCTTCCTTAGAGAGTGATTAGACTAGGAATGAACATGTGACCTAGTGTGGTCACTTGGCCATATAAGGAAAGATTTTCCCCAAAGGGGGGGGTGGAATTCATTTTTCTTGGAATGATGAGTATGATGCTTGGAGCCATGGCAACCATTTTGCAACCAGGAGGTTAAAATCACAGAGGCACAAAGTCAGAGTCCTGACATTGCAGAATGGGGGAGCCAGGGTTTCTCAGTCTCAGCACTACTGACTTTTTGGATCAGGACATCTTCTGTTATGAGGAGTTGTCTTGTGCACTGTAGAATGTTCAGCGGCATCTCTGGTCTCCAGCTAAGAGATGCTAATATTACCCACATCCCAGTCATGACAATGATTTTTAAAAATGTCTCCCCAGACATTGTCGCGTGTCTCCTGGTGGGAAAATCGCCCCTGGTGGAGAAGGACTGCTTTAGAAATCATGTTTTTGCTTATGTGCTCACTCATTCGAGTAGCTATCTATTGAGCTCTAAGTATGTGCCCTGGAGGTATCACGGGGAAGGGAGCTGTGCTTTTCATCTCAAAAATCTGGACTCTCAGTGAGGCCGATGATAAACTAAGCATGAACAGTTGGTCAGCTGATGATACCAGCGATGAACAAACACAGGAGGGTGGGGAGGTAGAAGTGGCCATGGAGGGGAGTTACTTCATGTTCATTCATCCTGGTGGTCAGAGGGACTTTCTCTGTCAAGGTGACGTTCGAATAACTGGGAAAGCGCCACTGATCGAGATGAGCTGGGAGTAGAAAACCAAGAATTTTTCCAGACATGTTGATCTGAGCTGTTTGTTAGATACTCCGAGGAGATGTGGGGCAGGAGGTTGGAGAAAGAGGACTGTAGAAACTTACACGCTACTGAAGTGATTCTCGAACAAACCATTCTCCTCTCTCTGAGCCTTCAGAACGCTGTTCCCATGTCTGGAATGCGGTTCCTCTGAGTTATTAAACAGGGCTCGGGTTCCATGTGGCTTTCTCAGGGAGGTGCCCCCATCCTGCCCCCACCGCAGCCTCAGGTCTCCCCGTCACAAACCCCGAGAGCCCCTGGTCCCCTTGGGGCCTGTGCCACAACTGAAATGAACCAATGCTCCATATCTAATGCTTTATGTGTTGTGGGTCTTCAGGCTTATGGAATTAACCAAGGGCCGCATTTGTCTGGTGGTTTTCGCTTCTTCACTTAGCAGACACTGCAGCCGCGCAACCTTCCCCACTGCCCCGCCCCGGGTAATCTTGGTCTTTACCTAACTGCCTGCATTTCTTTGCTAGAGGGTTTTCTCAGGCCACTGAGCCCAGTTCTGCCCTGCACATGGCAGGTAGGAGGTACCAAGGAGGCAATGCCCTCTCTCCTCCCGGGAGCAGCTCTCAACTAACGACTGATCGACTGATCGGAGTTTGGGACAAAACACTCCACCTTGCTCACTCCTCGGGGGAGGGTACCTCTGAGAGATTTAGCTCCATTTGCCCACCGTGGAAACCCGCTTGGGGGCAGGGGGGAGGGGGCTGCCTTCTTTCCCATGTCACTTCCCCCACCCCTAGTGCTGTTTCCCATACGCCCCAAACACACTCCTTGGGCTGAGATCCTCGTCTCAGAGTTAACTTCTGGGGAGACCCAGCGGAAGACACTCAAAGATTCGGAGCGCCAACTGGAGCCAGCTCTGGTCTCCAGAAACGAAGTGACCGTGTTCCCTGTGACCCTATTTCCTCTGGTTGGGATGGACAGATCATAAGCAGGGACGCCAGCAAATCAATGAGAAAAGGATCTGATAATGCTGATGCCACAAAGGAGTAGAGAGAAAATGTCTAGGGGTGGGGTGAAGGCTACCTTAGTCAGGGGGTCAAGCAAGGTGATCTCTGATGCAGAGGCCGAGGAGAAGCCAGCTATGGGAGGCTCTGAAGGAAGGGTGTGCCAGGCAGAGAGCACAGCCAGTGCAAAGGCTGGGGGGTCAGCCCGGAAAGGGGAGGGAGGGGGAAACTGGGAGCGTTGGAGAAACAGAAAAGACTGAGCAGAACGGAGCCCCCAAGATCAGAGCAAAAAGGTAGGAAATGAGGGCAGATAGGTTACAGCAGCCTGAATGAATGGATGGACGAACAGATGACCTATTATAGCTCCAGAAATTGGAGGGGAGGCCGTCTGGGGCAGATCGATCCCAGCCCCTGCAGGGGGAGGGTGAATCCTCCTCCTAGAATGGCGGCAGTAACCCATCAGAAATGTCGCAGCTGGACCCGCAATGCGGCTTATTCCTCTAATAACCATGTGGAGGCTGGGGAGGCTGAGGAAAGGGAGCCAGACAAGGTGAGGAGGGAGGGAGGGAAGCGCCCAACTGCCTGCCCCACCAGGGCCTCAGAAGCTGACAACCTCTGTCATCAGGAAATCATATGTAATTGCCCCAAGGGATAAAAATCCGATGGGGAAGGCACTTAGGGCCACGCAGGGTGGGTGAGTGGGATGGCTGTCTGGCCCAGTCTTGGTCTGCTTCCTCGTAGGAGAGGAGAGAACACTCCCTTGAGATGGGAAATCCTTAGAGGTTCCTGCGGCCCAGCATGCCTCGCGGGGAGGGGGAGCTCGCCTCTCCCAGGGGCTGGCAGGGGCGGGCGGTGTGGATTGCAGGGCAAGCAGTTTGTTGAGTGAATCTACTGGGATGTGTGGGGAAGCCGCCTCCCTCCCATATCGTTTGCCTGAATGCCACCGACCTACTGAGTCACGACTCTGAACTTGAGCTCTCCTACCTGAGCCCTTGTAAATACACACCTGTGACCACGTGGCAAGATGAGCCACGTGACCAAGATGAGCACGTGGCACCCAGGTGCTTCGACGGGGGCCGGTGGAACCGGGGGGGATGGGACACAGGACGGATATGTTTCCAAATGCTGAAGGCTGGTGCCACTGTGGCCTTGTGGTTGTCAGAGGTAAAAACCTGATTCAAACGGACTTAAACGAAACGGGAGTTTACTGGCATTTTTTTCACTGCAGTAAAATGCGTATAACATTTACCATTTTAACTATTTTAGCTATTTTTGAGGTGGCATTAAGTACCTTTCACACTACTGAGCAACCATCACCACTATCCATTCCCAGAACATTCCATCGCCCCAAATGCAAACTCTGCACCCATTCAGCATTAGCTGGCCATTTCCCCAAGCATCCATCAGGTTTTATGACTAAGAAGTCCAGGAGGGTGGGTCGGCCATGGCTTGTAAGTGCTCAGACCATTTCTTGTCTAGATGCTGTCTCCCCTGGGTTGATTCTGAGGTGGGATTTCCCACTGGGATGTCCAGATAGCTGACCGGGCTCGAGCCTGACACCCTCATAACGCCTGGTCTGGAGAGAGAGAAAAACCAACTCCTTTGACAGAGGCTCAAGAAAAAGCCACGGGATTCACTTGAATCGGCCACCTGGCTTGGCTGAAATATTTTTGTGAACTAAAGGTTTTGTTTTAAATTTGTTTAACGTTTATTTATTTTTTGAGAGACAGAGCACAAGGGGGGAAGGGACAGAGAGAGAGGGAGACACAGAATCCGAAGCAGGTTCCAGGCTCTGCGCTGTCTGCCCAGAGCCCGACACGGGGCTCGAACTCACGGACCGCAAGATCGTGACCTGAGCCGAAGTCGGACGCTTCACCGACTGAGCTCCCGGGTGCCCCAATATGAACCACACGTTTGTCTCCACCCAGATTCATATGTTAAAGCCCTGTTCCATCGGGTAATGGTGCGAGGAGGTGGCGTCTTTGGGGGTGATTAGGTCACGAGGGTGGAGCTTATAGGAAGCTGATAGAAAGGGACTTGGGAGAGTTTGCTTCCTCATTGTGAAGATACAGAAGAGGCTGTCTGGGACCGGGAAGCCTAAGCCTCGAGCCGTCTTTCTTGGGGATGCGGCTGACTCACGCCGGCCCGGCATCTTGCCGCAGCGATATGAACTCGGATGAAAACCCAAGCCACCGGAGGCCACCTAGCAAAGAGGGCCTCCTGGGTGCGAAGGAGCGAGGAAACAGCCCTGAGGGATGCAGGGGCCGGGGGGTGGGGGTGGGGGGTCCTGATGACACAGGAAAGCCCTTGGGTCAGCCAGGCCTGAAGCCATCCTACTTCTGGATATTAGACTCGCATAAGCCAACAAATTGGCTTTTTGGCTTAAGCCAGTTTGAGGTTTTATATTTTTGTCACTTGCTATCCGAAGGGGATTAATGCTAGTTCGGTGACCACAAATCACTTAAGAAGCATAAAGCTGGATGATTTCTAAACACTCTGAAAGATTTCCCTTCCGAAAATCGACAACAAAGATTTTATGTGATCTGGGATGTCTTGTCGAGCCGGTGAAATTTTTCTATAGCTACCAACTCACTGTCCACCTTTGGCTACCCCTCCACTCCCTCTTCCCTGTGTGTTCTTCTGTCCTCCTGCTCCCCGCCCTCCCCCATCTCACCCCAGGGCCAGAGGACTGGAACTGCTGGGGCTTGATGGTGGTGATCACAGCAGGAGATTCTGATAAGGTGACAGCTGAGCAGAGCCAGGAAAAGGTGAGGGAGGGAGCCCTGCGGGTTTCTGGAGGAAGAACATCCAGGCAGCAAGAACAGCAAGTGCAAAGGTCCTGAGGCAGACGCGAGCCTCCTGTGTGCCAGGAGCCTGGCGTGGCTGGCCAAGAGAGAATGAGGGGGCAGAGTGATACACGATGAGGTCAGCGGCGAAATGGGGAGGCCGCGTAGCGCGTTAGGTATTACCATTAATATTAAGATGTTCAGGGTTATGCGCATTCTTTTTTTTGGTCCCATGAATTTTTTCCAGCTTTATAAAGATATGATTTGCACATAACATTGTGTGAGTTGAAGGTGTACAATGTAATGATTTGATCATATGTACGTTGTGAAGTACTTACCATGGTAAGGTTAGTGAACACATTTTTCACCCCGTGTAATTACCACTGTCTTGTTGTTACGGTGAGAACATTAAAGCTCTATTCTCGTAATAACTTTTGAGTATACAATTCAGTATTGTTGACTATGGTCACCGTTCATTAAGGATTATGCACATTCTTTTTTAACATTTTTTTGATGTTTATTCATTTTTGAGAGAGACAGAGCATGAGCTGGGGAGGGCACAGAGCGGGGGACAGTCACAGATTCCAAAGCAGGCTCCAGGCTCCGAGCCATCAGCCCAGAGCCCGACGCGGGGCTCGAACTCGCGGACCGCGAGATCGTGACCTGAGCGGAAGTCGGACGCTCAACCGACTGGGCCACCCAGGCGCCCCTGCGCATTCTTGATCACAAATTCATATACTCAAACTCCCAGAGCCCCTAGACACATATCCAGACCTTCAGACACATTGGCCTCAAGTCGGGTGAACACACACTCGCACACGGACAGACGTTCACACGTTCCCTCACATGTGCACACTTCCACCCTTCGGTGGGCACTCGTACTCTAGCCCAATCTCCCACACTCTCGCTCATGCACGCTCATTTCCGATCACTCACATTTGCACACTGGCCACCGTCCACCTCGCCATTCACGCTTTCGCTCACACGCCTTCCCAGCTCCCTGGTCTGAATCTCCCGTTCACACGCACCCGTTAGCTGCTCACACTCGCTTTCAGGTATCTGTGCACAGATTCCAACACACAAGCGGCCACATTCTCATCCACCCACCATCTCCCGTGCCCCCCCCCCACTTGGTTCTCATTGGGATTCATTAATCATGGGGTCAAGACAGACACTTGAAAATCATCCCTGCTATTACATTATTTTGGAGAAAGCTGGGACTGGGGGGAAGTTTATTAAATTTGGAAGGGTTGCTTCTCTGGGGAAACCCTGCAGAAGAAGGGAAAAAAACCTTCTACTGATGATGGAAAGCCGAGCTCAGAGCAGGGGATTACGGGGGTCAGCCGGGATCATCTCGCTGCTTTCATTAACCCCAGAGTTTATTTTCTCCCTCTCCCTCCTGACAAGTTCACGGGAGACTGACAGCCACAGCCGTGGGCTGCCGACCCCACCTCCCGGAGCAGAGGTCCTGGTAAAGCCCCAAGGGCTGTGGCTGGGGGGAGGGGGGTGGGGACCTAGGTTCTCACCAGCTCTGCCAGGGGAGTGGGTGAGTAGGGTCCCTCAAGTTCATGTCCACCTGGAAACTCAGAATGTGACTGCATTTGGAAATAGGGTCTTTGCAGATGTTGTTGGTTAAGGATCTTGAGATGAGGTCATCCTGGAGCTGGAGTGGGCCCCAAATCCTATGACTGGTGTCCTTACAGGAAGGAGAGGGACACAGGGACACGGGGCAGGCATGTGAGCACAGGAGGCCGGTGGGGGGTCGGGGGGGAAGCCGTTTCAAGCCCAGGAATGTCGGGAGCCCAGAAGCTGGAGGAGGTGAGAAGCGTCTTGCCCTAGAACCTTCGGAAGGAGCGGCCCTGCCGAGACCCCGATTTCATATTTCCGGCTTCCAGAACAGTGAGAGAACAAATTTCTGCTGTTTTTATGCCCCCGGATTTGGGGCACTTTGCATCAGCAGCCCCAGGGCAGTGCAGACTTCAGTTGGCTGCATGGACAGGAGCACCTCCCTTGCTCTGCTGGTCCTCGACGTGCTCACCTGTAAAATGGGATGCCCTTGGACACCCATTTGTTCCACACATGTTGCTGAACATCTCTTATGTGGCCAGCATTGGATAGCCCGCAGGGAGCTAAATAAGCAGGAACACCTGTCCCCATGAAGCTGGCATTCCAGAGGCTAGAGGAAGGAGTTAAATTGTGTTCCAGACAGTAGGCCCAGCAAGTGCAAAGGCCCTGGGGTAGGAGTGTGCCCACTGTGCTCCAGGAACAGCAGGGAAGGTGGAAACAGCAGAGTGAGAGAGAGAAAGGGAGGAGAATGGATAAATGGTTTCCAAGTTCCCTTCTGGGGCTAGATTTCTAGAAGTTTCCGCTTCCCTCGGGTTGATAACGGCCAAGCCTGGATGGTGTTACAACGTAGGAAATTCACACAAGTCACAAGGTATTTGTACATTTGGCTTCTCCCAGGGAGGGAGGCCTGGGGAGAGCCAACAGGGCTCTTTCTTGCAGCTCCCACAAACCCTGACCCCGGCATCTGGGTGGTACCAGCAGAGGAGCAAGGAAGGTCGCTGCACACTCACTTAGCAGGGGATCCCCTCCCCCTCTCCGGTCCCCAAAGGCAGTCTCCCCTTGTGGCTTCTTTCCCCTTCTGAGTCACATTGGAGGACGGAAAGGCCTTCATTCTTCGGGACCCCGGAGCATACTTGTGCAAAGACAAAGACATTGGCTTTGGTTTCACGTGGGTCTGGGGCCCAATTCCCAACCGGCCACGCTGGGGTTCCATCTCAGCTCCCCGACTTGCTGGCCACGTGACCCTGGACAAGTATTTAGCCTCTCTGTGCCTCGGTTTCCTCTTCTGCTAATGGGCTAATGATGTACGTAGCCTTCTGTCTGACTCCATGCTTATTGGCCAGTCTTTCCGCCCTTATTGCTACTGGACCCTCCCCAGTAACCTTCCCTTGGCACTGGCTGCCGTAGGCCTGTGAGGAGGGAGGGCCGGAGAGCGGGAGACACGCGCCCAGGTCTCAGGCCCTTTGCAGCTTCGAGGAGCCTGTCAGACACAGCCGCGCCACGGAGGGGCCCAGCCGTCTGCTCTTGACTCTGGGGGCACAGGGTGACGGAGGGCAGAGAGTGGGGCCGGTGGGGGGTGGGGCTCAGCTCTCCCACGGGCACAAGTCTGACCTGATGGACGATAGAAATTATCCCCCTGGATTGTTTCGATATTTCTACATGGAGAATGCGTCAGTATGGCAGGCATTCGATCAATATTGACTGAGCCCCATTCTAAGTGCTGGAGATACAGCATCAGTTAAGCCCAAGTCCCCGTGTGGCACATGCATTCTAGGGAGAGAGACACAGAAGCAGTGAATAAGGCAAAACACACCTCCTACCAGCTTCTCACGAGCAGCGCTGTGGAGAACAGTGGAAGCAGGAAACAGAGACAGGGGGGTGGGGTGGGGGGGTGAATGGGAGGGTCGGGGAGAGCCACAAAGCCAGCCGGCAGGCAGGACAGATGTTTTAGGAGAGGGCTCTCTGGGCGGCGGGCAGCGGCCTGGGGGCAGGGGCGGCCAGCAGGCATGGACGGCTGGAGCCCAGCGGTGACAGAGGTGTGGCAGGAAAGGACATCTGACAGATGGCCAGGGGGTCAGCTCGGGTATTCAGACGTAACAGCGTGGTTTTGAATAGTCGTCTTCGAAAACAGATGAGCCAGAAAAAAAAAAAAAGGATCTATGATTCTGGATTTCTATGTTTTCCGGAGTGGCCTTTCCAATCCCCTTTCTGGCCTCTGACGCTTCTCCCCAGCTCTGCCATTCACCGGCCCCCTGTCCCCAGCTCCTTGACAGATCTTCTGCACAGGCTGCCTGGCTTTGGCCTCGACCTGGCCTCCAGCTCCTCTGCCTGGCCGGGCCAGCGGGAACTCAGCCTCGCTCCAGTCCTGGTGAACCACGGCACCCCGGGCTGGGCATTTCCTTGGGCCGATTACGTAAACTCGAGAAGGGGGCTGTAGAGACCGCTGAGGGCAGAGACGGATGGGACCTGGTGAAGCAGGGCAGGGCCAGGTGAGGGGGTCCCCCAAGCCTCCCCACACGTAGAGAAATTGGGGCGGTACAGATGGCTCTTTGAGTTCCCAAACGGCCACGTGTCTCCCCCCAGGGCCTGCTTCCCTCCTTCAGGTTACCCGGACACCGAGACCCCGGGACATCTGGAGCCCATTAGAATGGCCTCAATCCCACACGGGGATGTTTTGACTGGACCCTTGATGAGATTTCTTGTACATTAATGGTGTTTATTTTCCAATAAAGATTCCGAAGTCAAGATTGCTGCCCTGACCCTTTCCAAGGGGAGAGATGAGCTCGGGAGCCTGCCCCTCTGACCCAGGGGTCCTTGGGGCTTCCAGTGAGGACAGTGGAAACTTCGGGACGTGGTCTATTGCCTTGCAGACTGTCAGAACCCAAGGCTGGGTCCCACCCTCTCATGATAACGTGGCTTTTCGACATGGCCACCCAGCACAAAAGCAGCCACAGACAACACATAGACCAACGCACGAGGCTCCGTTCAATAAAACTTTATTTGCAAAAACAGGCGGGGGCCGTGGTTTGCCACCGTCTGCCCTGTGGTATCCCGAAGCTTCCCGCGAGATCTTGGACCCAGGGTGCGATCAACAAATGAGTGGTGAGTTGATGAATGGTTCTTCCTTCTCAGCTGGGAGAACTTGAGGAAGTCGCTCGCTCTCTCTGAGCCTCTGTTTCCTCATTTGTAAAGAGGTCGGATCGGATGGGCTGTGACACTGGGCGCGAGCAGGCCGCAGCTGAGAACCGCAAGGCACTTCTGCGCTATTTGCTTATGCAAAAAGGCGAGGCAGGCCTGCGCGTCGTGCAAGGATTTATACATTTTCTTGGTTCCTTTCTTTGCTTCGACTTTATGTTACGATTCCTTTATCTGAAAGGTCTGGTCGTAAATTACTGTGGGTCCCCCATTGTCACAGTTCACAAGGGGACTGCCAAGCCACCTTGCCGTCCCCTGGTCCGTCTTGCTCAGCAATGTATTATCCGGCCTCCCGGTCATAAGCGACAGAGACTGAAGCCGGCTTAAGCATCAAGAAAATTTATTGGCTCCTGAGACAAAAAAAGGCCACGCACGCTACGGCTTCTAGCGCATTCCAGTGCAAAACTCTGAGGAGTCCGAGATGCCTAGATTCAAACCTGGCCTTCCAGATATATTTGCCAAGGGAGAAGGAGAAAAACCATGCTTCCCTTTGTTCATGATTCCTGCATATTGGACATTTGGTACGTGGACCTCCATGTATGCTCTTGTCCCGGGGCCCACAGGCGGGCGGGACCCGGTGAGCTGGCCTCCGGGGAGGCCATGGATGCCTCGGGTATGCCACACACTGGCTCCAAAGCCCGGAGCAGGTGGCTTAGCAGCGCTCACTAAAATAAAGTCTAAGTCGCGGGGTTATTGTGAGAAGTCAGATGACGTGGGCAGACGTGCTTTGAGAAACCCTATACAACGTAAGAACTATTATTATTCCTGGAAGTCATTAGAGGCAGACACGGTTTCAGCACCCTCCTGAGGGATGGTGCCTGAAGCCCAGAGGATTCTGGGACATGTCTGACCGAAGGTGAACAGAGAAGGGCTGTGTGCAGACGAGAGATAAGCAGCAGGCTTAATGTGGCGGGAAATCCTAGGAGCTCCATAAATATTTAGCTTGTCGACCAGACGTCAGCTGAGATCTACCTGTGCTAGAAGGTTCTTCAGTAGGCAAGCTGAGCGCCCTGGTTTGTAGCCTGAAGAAAAGGAGGGGGTCTTCTCTATTCTGTCCTGCTCCCCCAGCCCTGGGAAATCATCATTTAGTTAGAGGTATGCAGCTGTGTGCAAGAGGTGTGTGGAGAATAGTCTAGACAGAAGGGACGAGGTCAGAGAGGTGGAGGAGGGGAAGGAAACAAGGAGAGAAAGGAATTGCGAGAGGGAATGGAATGGATATCCTAGCATTTCGGAGCTGGAAGGGCACCCACAGATCCTGCCCAAACCGCTGGGTAGTGGAAGCTCAGAGAGGTCAAGCAACCTGCTGAAAGTCACACAGCCAAGCATTGGGCTCAGGAGAGAAAGATAAGCCATGAAGGGACAGTGGCCTGTGACAGTCAGGGGGTGGGAGTTACTTCCAACAGACCCTCAGCCAGCAATGTTAGTGCTGAGCTGTGGGATGGTGAGGGACGAGGAAAGGACTGAGCACTTACTAAGCACCTACCCTGTGCCAGCCTCCGTGCTAGGCACCTTTCTTACTGACTGAGGGTCGTTCCTGGATTATTCCCAGTACACAGACCTAGGTAATTTTTTTTGTTCTGTTTTGTTTTATTAAGCAGTTTCCTGTGGTCTCCAAGCCACATGCCATGTAGGGAAAGCCGAACTCAGTTCTGGGTGTTCCCACCCACATCCTGTGCAAATATCCTGTGGTCTGGGGTAGCCCGAATCAAGGGAGACCATTCTTACCAGTCCACAGTCCTCACTTATTGAGATGTCCGGTGCCCTTTGAGGACAGGAAGCCCTGATCACTCGTACCATGTCTAGGGCACAAAACCTTTGGTGAGATTAGGGGTCCTTGTACCCCGGACCCAAGTTTCCCAGGTGCACTGTGTAGCCATCAGTTTTGAGGGGCAGATGTCAAGGGCACCGACTGAAGTCAGACCACCTGGGTTCAAATAACAGGTCTACACTTAGCTGTGCAGATATGACAACCGGTTTAACCTCTCTGTGCCTCTCTATCTATGAAATGGGGATCAAAAGTAAGGTGGGGAGGAGACGAGTGAAACCACTGAAGGTACTCAGGACAGAGCCAGGCACAGAGTATGCCCTCATTCATGGCATCTGTTACCGGTAATTTCTCTCTTTCTCCTTGGCTTCAAAGGCTCTCTCTTCTGTCTCCTTGTCCTCTCGAACACCTAGCAATGACTTACCCAACTGGGCTCATAAGGATAAGAAAACAGAGCCATTGGGAGGACCTCGTGATGTGATACACGTGAAGGGTTTAGCGGGTGCCTCATACATGCTGTTATCATCTTGTTATTTATTGCGATCACGGTTACGATTCTGATGAGCCCTGGAATGGTGTTCGGAAGCGTCTGCCCCCGTAGATGAGCAGGTGCACAGCAAAAGTGCAGGGGTAACGGAGTATAAGACACTCCGTGTCCAGTACGGAGGGGGTGGAGGGGGGTAGATGGGAGAGAGGGAAGAAAGGGGGGTAGGGGAGGGAATAGAGGGCCAGCTCTCCGGGCCTCCCGGAGTCTGGCTGTGCCTTTGCCAGGCTCTGTCCCTCCCTGGCCTCAGCCGGCCTCATTGCCTGCCAGTCCGGCGCCTCTGGCTGTCTTGCCTGGCTCGCGGTGATTCTCTAATGCTCTCCTCTCTGGCTTCCCCTTGACCGCTGCTTCTCTCTACGGCCTTGGCCAGACCTTAGCCAAGCCAGATTCTAGCTCCCAGTGTGTTATTATACCCATCTGACAGGTCAGGAAACCCAGGCGCAGTGAGGGGCCATGATGTGTCCGGGGTGCCACAAGGAGGCAGGGGCAGGATCCAGACCTAGATCTCCTAACTCCCAAGCCCCTTGCTGCTTGTCTTTTCTGGCAAGAGAGGCCGTCTGGGTGAGGGGTGGGCTCTCAGAGTCTAGACCAGCGGGGCTCTCTACCAGCGTGATTCCGTCCCTGAAAGGACGTTTGACAATGTCTGGGGACACAATGTGTGGCTGCCATGACTTTGAGGCAGGGACCCTACGAGCATCTGGCAGGTGGAGCCCAGGAATGTTACTGAATGTCCTACAATGCACAGCACGCCCCCACACCTCAAGGACTAACCCGGCCCTTGAAGCAAACAGCGCAGAAGCTGAGAGACCCTGGTCTAGATACTCATGCAGCGTTTTGTTGTTGTTGTTTTCATGTTTATTTTTGAAAGAGAGAGAGAGCAGGGGAGGGGCAGAGAGAGAGGAAGACACAGAATCTGAAGCAGGCTCCAGGCTCTGAGCTGTCAGCACAGAGCCCGACGTGGGGCTCGAACTCACAAACCGTGAGATCACGACCCGAGCCGACCTCAGTTGCTTAACCGACTGAGCCGCCCAGGAGCCCCTAGACCCTCCCGCAGCTTTAAACGTTATTCACTCCGATTTCCTCTTCTGTAAAATGGCGATAATAAGACTGCCAAGCTCACAGAATTTGGGGGGACTCAATGGCCTGAGGCATTTAACGAGCTGAACCTAGTGGCTGGTGGAAGGCAAGTTTACTGCAACAAATAAAGTGGGAGGGGGGGACGGGGGTGGTACACCCAACAGTGGCCAAAACTAGAGTCCAGGACGTGTGACGAAGGACCACGGTCTCCGAAACCAACCCCCAAAGGTCGGGCTTGTGTCTAAAAGAATCTTCAGTTCCTCCTCCCCTCCCTGCGATCAGCATTTGAGAATTCGAGCATTAATTTAAAAGGAGAAAATGCATTACCTGTTCTCCATGCAGATCTGAGCTCCCATTTTAATTTGCCTTCATTATCTCTTTCTCTTATTAAGAACCGTAAATCTGTTTTGTGTTTTCATTATTCCATTAGCTCAAGGAAGCTCATCAGTAATGTGGGGAGCTGCCGACATAAATAGCACAATTTTCATACAGGCGATGCAATAATTGACTTAAGTCACTAGTCTGCGGAGGCTGAAGCCCACAATTAGAGAAAGCGGCGTGATTTGAAAACGAGTTACAATTGATTGGATTTCAGACGAAACCAGGTTTGGAATGTGTTAATTGCATTCCACCTAAACACCAGGACTAAAGGAGGCAGCCGGAGATTTAGGGAAAGAACAAAATCTTCTCTAGAAACAGCCCCAAATTGCTTAATAGGTGGGAGAGATCTGATTAAGATGGGGAGCTAATGGCCTCACTGTAGTTCAGGGTGAGGGGCTGAAATCCTCATCTTGGAAACGCCTCAAGGTAAGAAAGCAATCTACTTCAGTTTGCTCCATGGCCTGGCTGAATCTGGGGGGAGGGGGGGTCAGGGTACAGATACTAATGGACCCTCCTTCCTGTTAGAGCCTAAATCAGACTCTGTCCCACCTCTGCTCAAAACCCACCAGGAACTTTCATCTCGTTCCAGCAAAAGCCAAGTCCTTTCAGTCCCGTGCAGGATGCTACGGGAGAGTTCCCGTAAACTTGCCGACTTCCTTACTCACCAGAGGTGACCGACATCCTTCATGCTCTGGCCCCCACTCATGCCTCTACTCTGTCTCATTGTTTTCTCTTCCCAGAGCAGCCTACCCTGATAATTAATACAGTTGCCAAAAGATCCCCAACGCTTCCACGCTTTGCCTTGCCACAGAGCCTTTGCATATCCCTTCCCCACCTCATTCACCTAGTTAATCCCTAAGCTGCCCCCAGATCTCATTTGGTTCACGCCCCACCCCTGGCCCCTAACCTTTCCTCTTAAAGTTTCTAAGAATTCAGGGGCATCTGGGTGGCTCAGTCGGTTGAGCGACCGACTTCATCTCAGGTCACTATCTCACAGATTGTGAGTTCGAGCCCCGCATCGGGCTCTGTGCTGACAGCTCAGAGCCTGGAGCCTGCTTCTGTTTCTGTGTCTCCCTCCCTCTCTGCCCCTAACCCACTCACATTCTGTCTCTGTCTCTCTCAAAAATAAATAAAAACATTAAAAAAATTTTAAAAAAGTTTCTAGGAATTCAGAGGAAAAAATAATTAGTGGAAAACTTGTTTTATGTCATTAGTTACCCCGGCCCCCAGGTTTCTGGAACTTTTCTCTCATCCCCTCAGCTACAAAGATAAAACAGAAGCAGATAGATTTATATCCAATGGTTTTGTTTCCTGGTCACAGCTGATTGGCCCAAAGGTGGCCTTGGATCCAAACTGGCCCAATCAAAATCCTTCCCTGGGAATTTGGAATGTGATGTAAGGACTTGAATATCAGCCTGGCTACCCTTTTATGTCTTTTCTCTTTTGCTTTCTCTTTTTGTTTCTTAAGCCTTTTGCTTAATTTCTTTCTCGAATATAATTTTACAGAAATGAATACATGTAATGATATGCATTTTTTAGCACAGTGCTCGATTCCCTTATTCCTACTTTCAATTACATTATCCTGTAACCTAGCACTAGGCGACCCACATTAACAATTCAGAATGTATCCTTCCAAAATATTTTTATATGCATTGGTGGTATGGTGGTGAGCATGGCTGCCTTCCAAAATATTTTTATTTGTGCTTATATTTACATCCATGTTTATATTCGTCAGATGCATACAAATACAGGCAAATGGATTTTTTCAATTACTCTTTGTTTTAGAAAAATGGGATTCTATTTTACACTCTTCTCCATCTCGTTCTTTTCCCTTTTCCAAAAACATCTCATATAAATCTCCCCAGATCAAGCAATAAAGCTCCAATTCATTCTGTAAACAGTGACTTAATGGTCTGGGTTGAGCCTACACCAGAAAGAATGGCTATTATTTCCAGAGTGGACACAGAGAAAGCGGGTCTGAAAAGGGAGGAAAAGGAAGAGGGAACTCAGAGAGAAACAGGTAAGCCCCAGAGGTAGGTGCCGTCCACGTCTAGGCTGGTATGAAACTCTCCTGCCTCTCAGCCTTTGGGTCTGGGAACCCCAAGTCTTCTTTATAAGAAAGCAGCCCTCTGTGGGCTAAGTCAACTCAGTGGGTGTCAGGGTATTTGGGGCTTTTTTGGACCTTGGGCGTTAAGAGTAGGGTTAGCCTGACTCCTTGGTTAATGACATGTTATCACGACTGTTCCAGGCGGCTAAGCCCCAGCCCTTGACTGATTTGTTCACTTGTCTCCTCCTTGATTCCCTCCTCCACCACCACTTCCTCCCAGCCCCCCCAACTGCCCGCTATCATATGTAGGTGATCTGGCATCTAGTGAAGAGGCCAGTTTGACATTGGCTTTGAGTCGGTGACTAGAGGAAGCAAAGAACCGATCTGGCTGCTGTGGGATTTCCTGAAATCCTGGAGACTGTGGCTGTGGAGCGTCGGTGACAGACTGTCTCTCATGGGACCACGAGCATGTTTCTATCAGTATCTCCGCCCGCGCGGCCAGATGGATACAAATCTCCTGAAAGCTTCTCCTCCTGAGGTCTCCGGGCGACAGCGGCCACCGCCCGTCACCTCCAACCGTGGGGCCGTGAACGTGCAAACACTCACGACCTGCCTGAGGGTCTCTCTTCCGTGCCTTCTCCCCGGGAGTGAGAGCTGGTTTTTGGGGGCGGCTGGAAAAGGCATATTCTCTTAAAAAAATTATGGTAGGGGCGCCTGGGTGGCTCAGTCGGTTAAGCGTCCGACTTCGGCTCAGGTCATGATCTCATGGTCCGTGGGTTCAAGCCCCACGTCGGGCTCTGTGCTGACGGCTCAGAGCCTGGAGCCTGTTTCAGATTCTGTGTCTCCCTCTCTCTGACCCTCCCCTGTTCATGCTCTGTCTCTCTCTGTCTCAAAAATAAATAAATGTTAAAAAAAAATTATGGTAAGATACACATAAGCGTAAAACTTACCATCATGGCCATTTTTAAGGGGGCCGTTCAACGGCATCGAGTTCATTCACATTGTTGTGCAGCCATCCCCACTGTCTACCTCCAGAACGCTCTTCATCTTACAAATCTGCAACTCTATCTCTCTTAAACAACGTCTCCCCGTTTCCCTCTCCCTCGGACCCTGACAACCACCCTTCTACTGTCCGTCTCTAGGACTTTGACTTCTCTGGGTACTTCGTATAAGTGGAATCACACAGTATTGGTCATTGGTGCCTGGTTTATTTCACTCAGCATAACGTCCTCAAGGCTCATCCGTGTTGCAACCTGGGGGTCAGGATTTCCTTCTTGTTTTTGTTTTTGTTTTTGTTTTTAATGTTCTGTTCCTTCTTTTATTTTTGAGAAAGAGTGTGAGTCGGGGAGGGGCATAGAGGGGGGGGGACGGAGGCCCTGCCCTGAGAGCGGCGAGCGCGATGCGGGGCTTGAACTCACCGACGGGGAGATGATGACCCGAGCCGAAGTCGGACGTTCAACGGACAGAACCACCCAGGCACCCCAGGATTTCCTTCCTTTTTAAGGCTGAGGAACATTCCATTTGCGTGGACAAACCACATTTTGTTTATCTGTTCATCTGTGATGGACACTTCAACAAATCTTGCCCTTCTTACGTAGAAAGCACAGCTCTACCCAGAGCACATTAACAGATACGCAGTCTATACAGGGTTGTTGTGGCCTTAAAATTTCATTTGGGGAGCAATTACAAAGACTGTCTAGAGGGGTTCCTTGGGGGGACGAAGATGACTGTTGACATTTGTACCAGATGATTCGCTGTTGTAAGGGCCACATCACACACTGTAGGAGGCTGAGCCGCATCCCTGGCCTCCAGAGGCCAGAAGCGTGCCCCACTTGTGACAATCAAAAACGTCTCCAGACATTGCCAATTATCCCCTTGGGGGGCAAGACCACCCTGGTTGAGAACCACTGCTCCGGGCTCTGGCCCTGGGAGCAGATGGCCATGTCAGGGAGCACACGCACAGTTAACTTTGTCCTAGTGCTGCGTGGAGACTCTCTGTGTGGCCATCCTCCAGCCGGGAGAGCCCAAGGATCACTGTTTCGGAGAGAGCTTTGCAGAGGAGCTGGGACCTGAGCGTACGGTGGCCCCCGAGTCTGCAGGGCAGGCGCTTTGCCAGGTTTGGCACGAAATACTAGGATCCAGTAGCATGGAGGTCCTGTGCCCTCCGGGTTACCTCACCCAACTGTGTAACCAGAGATGGCCAGGGCTGTGGTCCCACCCTGCTCCTGAGCATCAGGCTCCCGACGGTGCCTTGAATAGGCAAAGCTCATGCCCCCACTCTTCCCCAGACACATTCTCACCCTTTCTGAGCACGCCCGCCCTTTCGCACCTCAAGTCTTTGTGTTGTGTTCATTCTTTCAACGGCCAAGTGTTTGTTGAGCACCTAATAGGTGCCAAGCACAGTGCGAGGCTCTGAGATATGACCGTGAACTGAACCCGCCAGTTCCCCCACCTCACCCAGCCCCACCCAAGAGCTTTCAGGAGGCTGTGGGTGCTCGGAAGGCCGTCCCCCCTCCGGCCTGGGCAGCCAAGAAAGGAGTTCTGGAGAAGGAACGATGAAACTGAAATCTCAAGGGTGAGTACAGCCTGTTTGCACAACCTCTGAATAATAGCAACGTTTACGACCACAATGGTCATCACCCCGGGTTGAATATTTACCATGTGCCGTCAGCTCTTACGCCACCTGTCCAGGGGGTCCCTGCTCGCTGGAGGAGAAGCCAGGGTCCTCGGTGACTTGTACGGTTGCCCGTCATCTGCTCCTGCCCTAACCTCTCTCCCAGCTCATCTACACTTTCCCTTGGCTCCGTCCATCCCAGCCATGCCGGCCTCCATGTCCAGACTGTGTCAAGCCTGCTTCAGGCTGTGTTTCTGCACGTGCTTTTTTTTTTTTTTTTTTTAATGTTTATTTATTTTTGAGAGAGAGAGAGAGAGAGTATGAGCAGGGGAGGGGCAGAGAGACAGGGAGACACAATGTGAAGCAGGCTCCAGGCTCCGAGCTGACAGCACAGAGCCCGACGCGGGGCTCGAACTCACGGACCGCGAGATCGTGACCCGAGCCGAAGTCGGGCGCTTAACCGACACCCACCCAGGAGCCCCTGCACGTGCTTTTCAGATCGCCTGGAACAAACCTTTCCTTATCTCCATCAGGCCATTGCTCGAATGTCACCAAATTGTCATTCAACTACTGTCATAATTGTCCCTGCCAACTCCCACCTTGGAGCACTGTTTTATTTTTCTCCTCTCGTGCTTATCACTAGCATAAAATATCCCGTATTTTATGTAGTTGTCTCGCCTGTTTGCCTGTCTTTCCCCATTAGAAGGTAGATTGCACCACGGCCGGGATGGATCGATCATGTTCGCAGCTGTACTCCCAGCATTTGCCACGGAGCCTGGCACGTAGTAAGTGCTCAGTAAATATGTGTCAAGTCAATGATTTGCCCATACACCTCAAGCCCGGGGGATCTGATCGATACTTCTCAAAAAGTAACATACACACGGATCACTTGAAGATCTCGCCAAAACTCATATTCGGGGTCACTGGGTCTAGGGTGAGGTCTGGGAGTCTGCATTTCTATAAGTCCCAGGGGAGGCCCATGTGCTGGTCTTAGCCACACTCTGGGCAGCCTGGCCTCAGCCTCCATGACCAGCATCCACTGTACAGAGAAGTAACACCAGGCTCGGAAAGCTTAACGAAATTGCTAAAGCCCCAGCTTTAAGGGGTGGCCTGGGTTCGATGTCTGTCACACTCCCAGAACCAATGTTGATGCTGATGATCTCTACCTCATTGCAGACCCCAAGGCTGAAAGGTGTCTCCCAGGTGGCTTGTGAAGTCAAACTTTCCCCGAAGTTTCCACGTGAGAATAGAGCGGGCCCAACTCGGGCCCAGCCGGTGGGGCGGGGAGCCCCCAGCCCTCACTGACGCGCTTTGTCCTGACACTTTGCATGCTCTCTCGACGCTCTGTCTTGTGCTGAGATCTGGGGAGAGGGTGTTGAGAACCTTCCAAATAGCTTTCTTGGCTCATTGACAAAGAAGGGAACTTTCCAGGCCAAACCTTGCACTTGGTGAGTGTGAGCTGGTAAACTCGATAAGCAAATCCGGGGGAAATTGGCAGCATCATCTCATTAGAAGGTCAAGGGCCTTGATCTCCTCCCCATCATCCGCTCCCAGAGCTCCACTGGAGGCCTCCAGAGAGGAAGGCAAAGGTGGCCATTTTATCCAGAGCCTTCTGATTCTTACGTTCCGTCTGAACTCAATATCACAGAGAGACACTTTTCAGTGAGAGGCTCTCACATTCCCTCTCAGCTCTTACCGCCGCCTAATTACCCAGGCCTCTATTCCCAAATCTAACTAGCTTTGCCCACGATCAAAGCAGTGTCTCCCACTCGGGCAGATCTATAATTCAGCCTGCCGTGCCGCCACCCACACCAAGTGCAGCCGCTGACCTCACGGGCCACCACTGCTTTTCCTTTTCTTCAATACTGACTGCCCTCCGAGCTATTCCCCAGAGCCCCAGTTCAGGACTCTGCCCCAAGCGGCCCCATAGTTAAAGGCAGGGAAAGTCTGGAAGACGCCGTAGGTCACAGGTCGCAAACTCAACGCCTGAAGAGGCCAGGCAGGTAACATAAATAAGAAAGGTGGGCGGGGGTGGGGTGGGGGTGGGGGCTCAGTTCGGCTTCTTAAAGGCAGTGGAGGGGCAGGTCCTCTGTGCCGGTCGACAGGAGCCACATGGGAAGACCGTCTTGTGGCCAGATCTAAACTTCCAACGTGAGTACCTGTTTACGGGATCTCTCCCAGAGGGTAACGGTTGCAAACTAATCTGAAAGAATGTCCAAGCCTCGCCTGGACCAATTCAGCATGTGGGGCAGCCAAATTCAACCCAGAGGGGCCACTGGTTTGCTATCTTGGCTTAGAAAGCCGAGGAAAGAGTGAATGTGAATTTCCAGAGGTCTGGATCAGTCAGGGTCCAAGGACGAAAGGGGACACCATTAAAGGGATCGTTTGAAGGGGGTTTTCAATTCACAAGGTGTGGGCAAGGGAGGGGGAGAGCAGAAGGAATAGTGCCCCTGACGTAGGGGTTCTGTCATCACCCCAATGCCTGGATGCCGGAGGGGAAGAGAAGCGACGGGAACCTGGAGAGGAGAGCCAGCACAGGTGACCGCAGGGCCGGGAGGTGCGCTTCCTGACCCCGCCCTCATCTCCCTCCCGATAGAGCTCCCCACTGGCCACCTCCCTGAATGCACCCGGCCATGGGAGTCCTGGCAGAGCCCTGCAAGGGGGCCTCCTGGACAGACAGCAAGGCGGAGGAAGATAAGGAGGTAAATGGAAGACGTGGGGCACAAGACCCCGGGCCACGGCCATACCTGGCAATCACCATGGTCACCAAGGTGACCACCTCTGTCCAAACGGAGAGCCGCCTCTGTGTGAATATCACCTCTCAGTGTTTCTGTATTATTTACTCCTGTGTTGTCAGCCTATTGTGTCCTTTGGGTGTGGCACACCCTGGGTCTTCTTGGCTACAGCTTTGGATCCTTTTTGACCCGGATTGTGGTTTTTTAAGGTGCTATACAGACAGAAGTGAGCCTTGGTGCCGGGCAGTCTGAGTTTGAATGCCGGCTCCCCGGCTGTGCGATGCTAGGTGAATCAGTCAGCCTCTCTGAGCCTCAACTCCCACTCTGTAACGACAGTCAGGGAGGATCACACTCCCTCCCTCACAGGGTTGTTGAAGGCTTAGAGATGATGGTCATATGGTACAATATAGTGCCTGGAACTTTATAGTTAAATTTAGAGGCTATTCTTTTTTTTCTTTTCCTTTTTTTTTTTTTTAAGTAGGCTCCACACCCGGAGCGGAGCCCAACATAGGGCTCGATTTCACAACCCTGAGATCAAGACCGGAGCTGAGGTCGAGAGTTGGGAGCTTAACTGACTGGGCCGCCCAGGCGCCCCTAAATGCTATTATTTTAAATAGTATCATTACTCTTTCTCCTCCTTACCTGCTCCAATTTATATCTTGGCTAATACCAACTCTCTTTAACCCGTACTCCCACCCACTCCCCCCGGAGCGGTCAGGTTACCTCTCCTCCCAATTCACCCGGACGTCCTTCCTCCTTGGAGTGTCCTCTTATCCCGAGGACACTGTGCCCAGTGGCAACCCTCAACCCCCTTTCCAGGACAAATCTCTCTTCCTTGCGGTGACTCATCGTGTCAGATCACCGGCACCAAGTCCCTGGGCTCCCGGTTGCAGAAATCTCCCTGATTTTGGCCCCAGGAAAGAAGCTGAAGTTCAGTAAGAGGATTTGTACACAAAGCTGTTCATGTCTGTGCTATTTACCACCGTGAAAAATCAGGAACACTCTCAAATGTACAAGAAGCCGGGAGGGGTTGAGTAGGGGCAGGATGAGGGCATAGCCCGATGGCAGATCGTGTAGTTTTTGGAGGTGGTATTTGCAGAGAGTTTGTAAAAACATAGAAAATGCATGTAATATCACTGAGGGACAGAGCAGCATTCCTGGAGCTGTATACAGGGCAGGTGCATGTGCTCCCGTCACGTGCATGTAAACTCACCTGTTTTCTCTTAATTGAAAACACTGGAAGGAAAAAGAGAAAAAAAAAAATCATTTAAACAGGGCGGGCAGTTCTCTTGATCAAAAACCCTGAAAAAAGGCCGGGGGGTGGCTCAGTCGGTTGGGCGTCTGACTCTTGATTTCGGCTCAGGTCATGATCTCACGGTTCATGAGCTCAAGCCCCACACTGGGCACCGCATTGACAGTGCAGAGCCTGCTTGGGATTCTCTCTCTTGCTCTCGCTCTCACTCTCTCTCAAAATAAATAAACTTAAAAAACCAACAAGCACACACTGGAAAAGGAAAGAGAAAAAAATCATTTGAGCAGGGCAGGCAGGTCCTCTAACGGAATGACGATTTGCCACTAATCGCGTGTGGAGTGGGGTGAGAGTCTGGGGAAACGCCTTCCGTCCCCGCTTCCTGACTTAGCATCACACTCTGCTGCCCCAAGATACGTGATATCCATTGCCGTGTGCCTCCTAAACACAGGCGGGATACTCCGGGTGTAGACAAATTTTTGCAGTGTCTCTCCAGAGGCATTTACATTTATAACCTAACCCCTGTGGATGGGTGGCTCTGTTATAGAAATGAAAACAAAAGCCCATACATATGAAGAAGAAGAAGAAGAAGAAGAAGAAGAAGAAGAAGAAGAAGAAGAAGAAGAAGAAGAAGGAGGAGGAGGAGGAGGAAGAGGAGAAGGAGAAGGAGAAACAGCAAATGTGCCAAAATCCTACCAGGAGTTGAACGTGAAGAAGTGTGGGTGACTTTCTCTGCCCGCTTCTTTCATTCATTGATAAATATTTATTGAGCATCTATTGTGAGTCAGACGCTATTCTATGCGCTGAAGAAGGAGTAGGAATAAAGAATTGCAAAACTCCCTGGTGGGTGGAGACGGACAGTAAACACCCAGATAAGTGAGTTGTAGAGCAGGTTGGGGACTGATGTGTACTTGGGAGAAGCAGATAAAGCCGGGCCAGGGGGCAAGGGGAGTGCCAGGTTTGGGGGTAGGGTTGCAAGTTCAAGTAGGGTGACAGGAAGTCCTCATTGAGAAGGTGACAGCTGAGCAAAGATCGGAAGGAGAGGAGGGAGGGAGCATATCTGGGGGAAGAAGGTTTCAGGGGGATGGGGTGCTGGTGGGGGACAGGAGTACAGAAATGTGTAAAAACCAGCAAGGCAGCCTCTGGGGCTGGGACAGAGAGAGCAAGGGGGCAGTGGCTTGCTGCATTTCCCGTATTTCCTCTAGCGAGAGCATTTAACTTGTATAATAGACAGCAGAGTGCTTTGGGTGCCTGGGTGGTTCAGTCAGTTAAGCATCCGACCTTGGCTCAGGTCGTGATTTCACTGCCTATGGGTTCGAGCCCCACGTCGGGCTCTGTGCTGACAGCTCAGAGCCTGGAGCCTGCTTCGGATTCTGTGTCTCCCTCTCTCTACCCTCCCTGTTCATGCTCTCTCTCTCTCTCTCTCTCAAAAATAAACATGAAGAAGAAATCAGAGCCC
Source organism: Panthera leo (assembly GCF_018350215.1). NCBI lineage: Eukaryota > Metazoa > Chordata > Mammalia > Carnivora > Felidae > Panthera > Panthera leo. Next base: position 14,304,397 of record NC_056681.1, read on the forward strand.
TTTATCTTTAAAGGAAGAGACACAGAGAGAGGGAGGGTAGATACCTCCCTTTTCCTGGCCAGGAGAAGCTGATGACTTTTTCTCTTCGCTCAGTCCCACAACCGCCCAGTGGCTGGCCTCCTGCAAGCACAGAGCACCCCTTCACGTCTGCCCTCCCTGGCTTCTCGCGGGGCCGGCTGCCAGATGCGACTCCCCGGGGGCTCTGGGCCGCGTGGCCTGGGGTCTTGGGACCGTGGACACCCCCTGATTCCCTCCACCCCCTCACCGCCCCTCCCCACCCCGTCAGCCGGAGGAACGCGACGTGTGAGCAAACCACGCTGCGGCCCCACGCCTCCCAAGGGCACCCGGGGGTGATGCCAGCCCTGGGAAGGAGTCGTCAGTAAAGATCCGAGGTGCTAATAAGGAGGTGTCAATCCATTAACTTCACCCGAAGGGAAGAAAAAAATTTTCAATTACTGGTAACGGGAAACAAAATAGTGGGAAATCACGAATGACAATCTTTTTAAGACAGCCCTGGGGCCACCTTCCAGCTGACCCTGTGCATTAACCTGGCAGGGAAAAATTTTACTCAGCTGCTCCCTCCTGTGTCCTTAATAGCATAAAATAAAAAGATTTTAGATAAGATTTCATTCTGTGAATCAATTGGCAAACCACACTAGGCTTCACAGGGCATTCTGGCCTCAGTCTAATGGAAATTATTCTTTTTTTAAAAGGAGACTATCAATAGCAAATTGGATCCTATCGCAGAAAGTATATACAAAGGATTTTATTTCAAGAGGTAATCTCTGGCTTCTTCGGAGCTTTGCTCAACCTGGTACCTGCCAGCATCGCAAGCAAAGCAGGGGGGTGGGGTGGGGGTGGGGGAAATTCGGTGAGAGAACAAAATCCAAAGCCTCGCTGTGACAGCACGGACAGAAAGTTGTCGGCCTTCACTGCTTTTCCACTTTGGTCTTTGATCTGTTCTCCAAACAGACCAGGTGCACCCCTGGCCCTTTGCACTTGCAATTACCTCCGTCTGCGATGTTTTCTCCTACCGCCCTCCCTTGGCTCCCTCCTCCGCCTTCAGTTTCAAAAATCAGTTGTTTAGGAAAGCCCGGCTTAGCCACAACCCTTCCCCATTATCACTCTGAGACACATGACAACTGGATGTTGTGTCGGATGTCTGGATTAATTACATTTAATTTCTTCCTTTTACTTTTTTATTTTGTTTTATTTTGGAGAGAGAGAGAGAGAGTGCAAGCTGGGGAGAGGGACGAGGGAGAGAGAGAGAGAGAGAGAGATTAAGAATCCCAAGCAGGCTCCACTCTCAGAATGGAGCCCGGTGCCGGGCTCGATCCCATGACCCTGGGATCATGACCTGAGCAGAAATCAAGGGTCAGTGGCTCAACCAACTCAGCCACCCAGGCGTCCCCATGCAAGTGTATTTCAGGTTTCTGCTACTTCTGCAGAGACGGGGGCACATAAATGTATTAGTTGATTTCGATCTCCACTCTAGCAGTGGCCAGTTGTTGGAGTCAGGAATTTTTTCTCCCCGGGGGCGGGGGGGGGGACCCCCTATCAGGTAATCAGACCCCGCAGCCAGCGGCTTCGATGCCTCCACCAGCTTGCCGTTTGGTCCACACCGGAGGCTTTGCTAACGCGTGATGAAAGGGAGACAGAAGTGGGCGTCGGTGAAAGTCATGGCTGAGGCAGAGCACCGGCTGTTACAAAGGCGCTCTCCTCGGCCACCTCAGCGCTGTTCAGGATAAGGGGAGGGGAGACGACATCTAGCCCGTGCTAGACCCTCCCGCCCTTGCAGAGGGTTCTGGTGGACAGAGCTGATCTGGGGGATTGCACGCTCAAACCCTAGGTGTGATGCCCACACGGCCTCTGCCCTGACCCCCACGGATGCTGAACAAATCCTGCTGCGAGAATACCGTGGCCTTTGCCCCACGGAGCCTTTTCTGCAAAGCACTGTCCGGGCCTCCAGAAGGACAGGGACGTGGAAATCCGCCGGGTTTCCGGGCAGGCTTGTCTGGCTGTTTTCCGCTGCCTGTTAATAAAGGTCTATTTGTATAAGCTGGATGTGGTCTGAGCCTTGACTCCTTCAAAACCTGGATGCCCAGCGGCTCCGTTTATTCTCGTATTCATTCAGCAGAGATTTATTGAGCACCTACTGTGTGCCAGACAGCCTTCTGGCTGCTGGGGACACAGCAGAGACAGTACAGGTAAGCCCTTGTGTTCGTGAAGATTACATTTTTGGTACAGTGGGGACGGGAAAGAAAACAGAGACATAAACACGATCTTCTCATCGAGCGGCGACCATTGCGAAGACAGCCAGGCGGCAGAGGGGGGGCCTCAGAGGGCGGGGCTCGAGAGAAGGATTCACCCTCAGTACCCGCCAGACTCAGATGTCCACGCTGGAAGGGAAATCAAAGTTCCTTCTCCTTGGCTTTGCCGCTAACTTGCTGTGTGAGCTCTGCAAGATGGTCGGGGCCCCCTCGGGTTTTCCCTCAGTTTCCCCAACCGTAGAGGGAAGGTGTCAGGCCTGCTGATTTTCAAGCTGCAAGCTGTGACCCTTTAAATGGGCCATGCAATCAAGCTGGTGGGTGATGGCCACGCTTGGGAAAAAATAAAAAAGCGAAACAGACAAACCAGGAAGAGCAGAGGGCTCCACATGGAGGGTGAGTACCGTTCCCTGTAACGTGTGTGTGTGTGGGGGGGGGGTGGGGTGTCTGTGCGTGTCCCCGTGCACACGCCGGTCAACACGGCCGCCACGTCACTCGTCGTTCTTGTCGCGCAGCGCTGTCAAAGGCCTGGACGGCCCGGTGCGGGCCACCGCTCTGGGCATTCCAGGCGTGGCGCTAGGAAGCTGGCGTCCTTTGCCCGCGGGACCAGACGCTTTAACAGCAATGCTCAGGAGCAGAGTGGAAATGGAACCGGGGAGTGTGTTCTGGGCAGACATCGCCTACGTTTTTATTACTCCCAATATGCAAAAATCACATTAAGGCCGCGTTTAAAACCCCGCAATATCGCAGGGACGCTTGGTATTTCCTGGGGATCTGTTCCTACAACTTCCATCCCCCACCGTCTGAAACCTGGGAAACCATCTCGGGAGTGCAACCCCTCAGCAGCACCCCCTCCCCCTCTCTCGCTCTGTGGCTTCTCATCGCTCTAATTCATTCATTCATTCATTCATTCGCTCGCTCGCTCACATGCTCATTCATTGCATCACTGAGCACCACGGCGTGCGGGACCAGAGATCCCATTCTCATGGAGTCACAGTCCGTTGGGGGGGCTGTGGCCAGTGAGGGCAAGATGGACAATCCACAAGACACACGTCAAGGGCAGCTCTCGGGTGTGATGGGAGCTGTGGAGGCGATCGACAAGGCAGCCAGGATGGCAGAGGGGGAGGGGAGCTCTGCATTGACCTCGGCTGCCCTCCTGCCCAGACTGGACCCACAGTGAGTCATTCTCAAGACCGAACCCAAGGGCCCCGATCCCTATTTATCCCGTGACCTTAACTTGTTAACCCTCTCAACAACCGTGGGAGGAGGCACCTCTTATCTATCCCCATTTTCCAGGTGTAGAAACTGAGGCTCAGAGAGGCTAGTTGACTTGCCCAAGATCACCCAGCTCGCATAATGGATTAACTCGGGTTTTAGGCAAACCCCGTGTGATTTAGGAGCCAGCGGATTGGGTTTCAGCTGGAACCTCACCGCGATTCGACAACTCCCAAGACTCCTCTTGTTTCCGAATCCCTGCTGCTGCTGGGTTGATCTCCTTTGCCTGTTCTGACTGATCCGTTGGGGCTGCTGGGAACTCGGTGCCAACAGGAAATCTGAAGCTGCACCCGACTGCAGCCTTCATTCATTCAACAAAGACATATTAAGTCCCTACCGCCTGCCAGACCCCGTTTTAAGCCTGTAGCATTCCTTGGCAAGCGAAACAGCTCTCGGATATTCCAATGAGAAGAGACAATAAGTGAAAGAAAGAAACGGGGAAATCATAAGCTATGCTAGAAGGTGAGAAGTGAAGTAAGCATGGAAAGGAGAATGCTTGCAGGTTAAATGAAACGGTTAAACCCAATTCTTCCCGTGGCCGGCTCCTCCTCATCCATTCAATCTCAGCTTAAAGGTCACCTCCTCTAGGAAGCCTTCCCCGACTGCCTAAGGGTCTCTGTACGGTGGGGTGATGGGGACCCATCGTTCCCTGCTCTGTGCCGACCTGTATTTTACAAACGTTGCCGCAACGACTAGTCGCTACTTTTGCAATCTGAAAGAGCGAACGAATAGTAATTTTTCAAAGTGAAATGCAAAGGATTCCTGGCAGCGAGGTCTTCCTCTTCCTCGTTCAGCACCTTGCTCTTCACCCCCACCGTGGAAGTCAAAAAGCAGAATGCCCTCCTTGGGCACGGGCTGGCGAGCTCCTGGCTGCAGGGAGGCAACGGGTGAGCAGGGGACCTTCCTTCTCCAGGGACCCAGAGGCACCCCTTGTGGTCCCTCACGTCCCATCCCTCACCAAGCCCCAGGGATCTTTCTCGAAGGCACACCCTAAATCTGATCACCTCTCTGTCCACTGCTCCCACCTGGCCTGGGCCAAGGTCACGTTTTGTCGGAGGGCTGCACCGGCCCCCCAGTTTTCTCCTGCAGCTCCCTCGCCCCAAGAGAGTGTGATGAGCACGTCCCCACTGCAGCCGCCCACAGGCTGGCCGTTCACACTCTCCCCCCTTCTCTGGCCTCCAGCCGGGTGCCTCCTGCCCGGCCTATTTCTTCTTCAAACATGCCAGGCGCGTTCCTGGTGAAAGCGATGAAGTTTTGGGGTGGGGTGGTCCAGAGCCAACAGCCAAGAAAGAATTCTTAAAGACATCTTTGGTCCAAAAAGGTGATGTTATTAAAGCAGGGAGACAGGACCCATGGGCCGGAAGGCTGCACTGGGGTGGTGATGGGTAACTGATTATATACCCTCCGGTTGAGAGGGGTTAGGGATAGAGGAAGTCTCAAAGGTATTTGGGAAGCCAGGCTTCCAGGACCTTGAGGGGCTGGCTATGTTAGAAAACGCCTTTTATTACCGTTTGGTAAAACCTCACTCGTGAGACCCTTCAGACGTCTATCAGGGGGCCAGAAGCTTGGAGTATGATTGCCTGCATATATCTTGGAGGAGTTGAGATAAAGAAAGTTTCCAAAGGAATTTTTATATGTTAGAGTAGACTTACAGGTTCCTGGGCGGGGGGTCAGCATAATGTTAAGCCAAGATTCCCTTTTGCCCCAGCAAAGTGTCATCATCGAGGCAGCTGAGGTCCTAGGGGGAGGTCCCTGTGCCGGTTTCCAGGACTTGTCAATGGGCCGTAGGCAGTAAGGGAATTTAATTTTTCATTTGCCTTGGTTTCCCACATCACTGTGGCAAACATAAACCCCTTTCCTTTGTTCTTGGGGAGCCAGGAGTGTCCGAGGAATATCGCACATATCTCACGGAGGTGGTGGGGGGGGGGGGGGGGGGGGGGTGGGGAGGGGGGGGGGGTGGGAGGTCCTGTAAGCCTGTACCTTGCCTGCAACTGCCCCACTGCTCCCTCATCAAAAGCACCCACCGGCAGCTCCTTCTTCCCCAGGCTGACTCCTTGTCATCATCCAGGTCCTTCGGACGTCCCCTCCTCTGAAAGCCTCCCCAAGGCCACCACCCAGGAGCTCCCCTACACATCGCCCCGGGGTTTCCCTCCCATGGATCGCTCCAGATCTGAAATGACCCTGGGTATTGTTGGTCTCCCCAGCTTCTTAAGGTCCCCGCCCACGGAGCCTGGTACACGTGGCTGCAGACACCCCCGCTCCACGGCCATCACTCAGCGGCTCCGGGTGATTTGAAGAGCTGGTTAGACGATGCACAAGTCTTTTGACAGGACCTTCTGTGAAAACCCAGGCTACAAGATCACACGTCTGGGATGAGTGGAAAACCGTTTCCTATGGTGGAAAACTAACAAAACAGAAAGCGTCAACACCTTTGCCTCGGAAAAAGACAGGGAGGAAACGCTCACTATTTAAATTTTTAGCTGTCCACGGAGGCGAAAACGTGGGCGATGTCGATTTCTTTGTTCTGCTTTTTTGTATTTTCCGCATTTTCTTTGAGACACGCCTCTTTCCTCTCCAGCGAGAGGTGGATGGAAAGGCGGCGGAGGAACTCTCGCGCCCTCTGCTGCTCACTGTCTGGTACTGCAGGGGAGCTCCCCGGATGGGCCGGAAGAGGAGCTTGTGGGGGTGAGAGGCTCCCCCATTCCCCTGGGAATCTTTCCAAAGCCCCCCTGCCTTCATCCTCTGCGGAAAGCCCCCAGAACTCCACCACCAACGCCTCCCGGCCCCTTTATCCTGCCCCCCCCCTCCCCCCCGGGCTCTGAATGAGCCCCTCCCTCCCAGCACCCTCACCTTCCACGCCCTTGAACTCTAATAGCAGGAGGCACAGGAGGACAGCAGGACCAGGCTTTCTGGGTTGAAATAGCCTTGCCGTTTCATGCCTGTGTGTCCCTGGACATGCACTTAGCTGTTCTGGACCCGGGATCCTCGTCTCACACAACGGGATCGTGAGAAATCGGGGGTTTTCAGCCTCCGCACTACTGACATTCCGGGCCAGACATCTCCCCGTTGCGGGGGCCGTCCCGTGCGCTGCAGGAAGGTTGGTGGCATCCCCGGCCTCCACCCCGAGATGCCAGCAGCACCTGCCCCCTAGTCATGACAACCCAAAGGGTCTCCAGGTATAGCCAGTTGTCCCCTCGAGGGCACGGCCGCCCCCCCACGGCCCTCTGGGTTTCTATGATCGCACCCCCACACCTCGCCACAGGTTCCTGCTGGTGGGAGGTGCTCGGAAAGTCATAACACGGATTATTGGAGAATAATGCAGGGATTATTTGCTCCGATCAGAAAAGCAGGAGGGAGGAAGAAGCGCAGAGAGAGACGGAAAGGAGGCCTACGACTCCCTCGCGCCTGCCTGCGTCCCCACCGCAGCCGGCTGCTGCCCCACGCGACGTTAGCTCACATTCCTGGCCCCCACACATGTCCCCCCCGGCTCTGCCTGAACAGGCCCCAGGCCCCCTCCACGCTGGGCCTGTTGTGCTTGGCGTTGTCTGCGGGCCTCCCCAGCTAGGAGAGGGGAGCGTTTTCAGTTAACCTAGAAAAACAATAGCAGGAAGGGGAGGGGTCGTTGTGAAAAGGCAAAGGTAGTGAAAAGACTCTGCAAACAGGTCCCCGTGGGGTTGGGTGAGGGAGGCCTAGCAGCTAAGCCAAACTGGGAGGAACCGCGACAGACGGGGGGGCATCGGTGGCCCCCTCAAAGGGATGGGGCCAGCCAGGAAAACAGACACGCTCCCCTCCTCGGCCTGGGGACCTTCCAGCGCGGAGGCAAGGAAAACACAGTGGGACCCAAGGCTCCTGGGCTCCTCCTCGGCTGGAGCAGAGAGAGCCACAAGATTGGCCCAGGATGTGCTTGCAGGTTTGGGGGTCCTGCTAGGCGGCGGGGGATTCTTACCTCCGGTTCCTGAGGAGGGGAGACCTTTCTATCCCCCAAGCCCAGAGCTCAGGCAGCCAGAGATCAGAACAGAGGAGGTGGGTGAGCCGGGGACCTTGTCCGGTGGAGCTGGGGACACTGCCCCTGGGGAGGTGGCCCCTGATGTCAACAATGACCTTCAGGTCCTGAGTGCATTCAAGGGCGAGGCATATGGTTAGTGCTTTCCAAACTTTGTCCCACTCGATCCCGATAACCGCCCGGTGTGACAGCATCCAGTTCAGCCATTTATTCATTCAGCAGATACTCCCTGAGCGCCTGCTTGGCCAGATACAACGGTGAGAACATAACAGGTGTGGGGTTACCGAGTGGCTGCGGGTCCCCCGCGGTGCCGGCGGGGGTGGGAGATGTCACTCTGGACAACAGTCTGCGGTCTCTTCCAGGGTTAGACCCCACCTACCCTACGACCGGGCGATCCCGCTGCTGGGTGTTTAACCTAGAGACACGACCGCCCCGTGTTCGTGCAAAAACCTGTCCGTGAACGCGTCGACAAGCTTATTCGCGATCACCCCAAACAGGAACCGGCCCAGGTGCCCTCACCTGGGGGAGCGACGAACAAGCCCGGGTACACCATAGCCCGAAGTTCGGCAACACGACAGGGATAGACCACCGAGGAAAGCAACAACACGGATGAGTCTCAAAAGCACGATGCCGAGTGGCAGCAGCCAGTCTCAAAAGGCCATTGACTGTACGACTCGTTCCTGTGACATTCTAGAAAAGGCAAGACTTGAGGGGCAGACGACAGATCGGTGACTTCCAGTGGGTGGGGTGGAAGGAGGGGTTGGCAAAGGGCAGATCTTTCTGGAGGCGATGCACGGCTCTGCAGCCTGATCGTGGTGGCGACTATACGACTCTATGTATGTATCAAAACTCAGAGTATTGTACCACAAAAGGAGTGGATTTTACTGTATGTCCAGATAAACAAGACAACAGGTTCGGACCCTGCTGTCATAGAGACCGCCTTTTAATAGTGACAGAGATGGGGCGCCTGGGTGGCTCAGTCGGTTGAGCGTCCGACTTCGGCTCAGGTCACGATCTCGCGGTCCGTGAGTTCGAGCCCCGCGTCGGGCTCTGTGCTGACGGCTCCGAGCCTGGAGCCCGCTTCGGATTCTGTGTCTCCCTCTCTCTCTGACCCTCCCCCGCTCATGCTCTGTCTCTCTCCCTGTCAAAAATAAACAAAACATTAAAAGAAATAGTGACAGAGTAAATAAACAAATAGGCACCTAATGGACCAGGATGTGGAGCAGCCAGGGGTAATGTTGGGGGAGCAGAAGTTAGGAGGGGTCGGTTATTAGGTGAGCAATCAGGGCGGGCCTCACTGAGGAGGTGACCTTTGAGCAGAAGCCAGGGGGAAGTGAGGGAGGGAGCTAGGCCACTATCTGGAGAAGACTGTTCCAGGTAGAAGGCAGGAGGAAGAGCAAGAAGGCCAGTGTGGCTGAAACAGGGTACGTGTAGTGGAGGGTGAGCTGAGATCAGATCTCCAGGAGCCTCGAAGGCCGCTGCAGGATTTCAGCTCTTACTCTGACTGAGGGGGGGGAGCCACGGGGGATCCCGAGCAGAGTAGGGACACGATGCTTCTTTGTTCTACCGAGATCTCTCCGGCTGTGTGTGACGCACAGAGTATCAGGAGTGATGATGGAGGCAGGGACCAGCGGGGAGGTGGCCACCACGGTCTCGGAGGGAACTGACGCTAGCCTGGACCGGGACGACAGCAGTGGAGGGGGTGGGAAGTGGTCCGATTCTGGGGGCGCCTTCAAAGCAGAACCAACAGATTTTTCCGACGGGCTGGGGGTGAGGTGTGAGAGGACAGGAGCCCACAAAGCTGATTCAAGTACTTGGGGCTGAGCTTCTGGAAGAACGGAGCTGCCACATACCGAGGTGGGGGTGGGGTCCTGTGGAGAAGCAGGTTTGAGGGGAAAGCTGGGAGTTCTTTTACCAGATGGGGAAGTCGTGCAAAGAGACCGACTCACTGGCCCGAGGTCACACGGCCAGCGCGGGACTGGGGCGAGACTTGAAACACATCTGCCTGACTCCTGAGCTTTACTCCGCCTGCAGGCGTCTCTTCCAGCCAAGACACGGCTGAGGCAAGGGTTGCACAAAATGAGGTTCTCTGAGCTCGTTAGAAATGCAAATTCTTGCATTCTGCTCAAGAAGGCAGTGGGCATTGCCTCATTCTGTTCCTAAGGAGCTTTGTGTCATCAGATGTGCTTTTGGCTGCGAGTAACATATCATCCCCAAGATGTTTGAGCCAGAAGTTTTCTAGAAAGCGTACCATATCACAAGAAGTCCTGAAGCAGATGGTCCCAGGGTTGGTGAATTCAACAGCTCCATTATGTCAGACATGAGGATATAGGCCTCTGCAAGTCTCCTGGTCTTTTCCTCATGGTCACAAGATGGCTGCTGCAGCTCCGGATAGTCTGACAATGTCCAAAGACAGGACAGACAGAAGAGAATTTTCTCAAGTGCCTTCCTTTGTCTTATCACACGGGAAAATCTCTCCCAGAAGCCTCCAGGAGACATGCACTCACTTCTCATTGGCCAGAACCAGGGCATACGCCCAATAATAAACCAATTGCCAGCAAAAGGGAATGATTTAGATCAATTTCAACTCACCCCCTGGGACTGGGGGTAAATCATCTCTCCACTGAGCACACTGCCATCTGCTCTGTGCTGGAACAAAGTGGGAAGGGCAGAAAGGGAGGACAGCTGTCGGGCAGAGAAGCAATCTGTCTGCCACAGGCATCGGCGAAGGATTTTTTGGTGTTATCTTTGAATAAGGTTCTACCCAAGTCACAGGGAAGCGCTGCCAGAGCTGAGTGGATGGCAGAAGAAATCAGAGAAAATCATAAACCTTGGGTCCCCTGTCAGACCACATCAATTACTATTTTTAAACGAACCCCACCCTCTCTGTCTCTACCTAGTACTATTGGTGTGTGTGTGTGTGTGAAAGGCCTGAGTTTTAAAATCTGACCTTGTAAAAGCCACTTCCCTTTTGGTAACTCTGTTTGGGGCATTTTTTCTTTCTGTGCCTCTCTCTTCTCCTTTCCAGTGTTTCACTACCGAGAGTACTAGCTCAGGCCTCTCTCGATCTCTGAGAGCCCCTGCTTAATGGTCCCAGCAGCCCAGCAAGGTGGGTTTTATTATCCCTCGCGTCGATGAGGATGCTAAGGTCCGGGGGTAGGAGGACCTCCCGACGGCAGCTCCCCCTACATAGCTCTGGTCCCCAGGACCTGCGGACGATGGGCTCTCCCCCTGATTCCCGGCAGGGAAGCACTCAGGAAAGGAGCCCTGGCATTTCATTGACAAGTCTGGCCCGCCGGACCAAAAGGGAGCCAAGAATCACTCTCGTCCTAGGAGGCTCCCAGGATTTTCTCCCCCACCCCTGCACTCCCCGCATTCTAGCCTTCGGTGACTGCTGCTATGAAACCCTTCAGCAGATGCCTGGCGCGCCCTCGTGTGTCTCTGCGGTGTAATGACATGCAGCGTTTTCTTTTAAACAACGGTGGCGATAATAATAAAGAATGGCTGATGCGCCAAGCAATGTAGTAAGAAATTTAAACACCACCTCGGTTTTTAGATAAAATTTGTGTTTGGAATAAGATATATGACTATGCTAAAAAGAAAAGAATTCACACAGCACACAAAGGTAGGCCGTGAAAAGCGATCTTCCCTCTTCCCCTGTCTCCTGTGGTGTGAAAGATGCCTCTCGGTGTTGGGCAGTGCGCACCCTGCCCAACCTTGTGATGCGGCCCTGATAGGAGTCTATGTGCAAATGTGTCTGCGCGGTAGATTCTTAGGCACAGAATTGCATGTGCACGCGGTCCTCTCCAGGGGACAATCCGCACGGCTTGAGTCATAGCACTGGCATTGGTTGCTGAGGCGGACGTTTTCCTCATTATTTCCTTCGCTCGGTAAACTATGATCGAGCACCTCCTGGATGTGAGGCATTGTGTTAAGCCGCGTGAGAGACTCCAGGGTAAGTCAGACTCGCTGGACCGCAAAGGCATGATTTCAAGGCTCCCTAGGAGGCAGAGGGACTGCTGCCCACCCCGCCTTGACACGTCTTGCCAACCCCCTGGGGGTGGTACAGCCTGGGCCCTGCTGCTCCAGGAGCTCGTTCCCGGGATATGATCCAATAAGCAACCAGGCATTGGCTGGTAAATGTCGGCGCCTCTCAGAGCAGATGGGAAAACAAGGGCTTTGCCGTCAGACGCACACGGGGGCAGAGCCCCGGCTCGAACATCCCAGCGTGGTCTCCTGTCTTGGCCGAAGTCCGAATTTCCTTACCTATAACATCTGAATGATAACAGTTTGCTCGGGGTGTCGGGGAAACTGAGGTGCTTCAGAGATATTTGCTGGCTGGATACATTGATGAAACTCTTGATGGGAGTTAAGCTAAGGAGATATTTCATTCCATTTATTTTTTTTTAAGTTTATTTGTTTATTCTGAGCGAGAGAGCACGCGAGAGTGCAAGCGGGGAAGGGGCAGAGAGAGAGAGAGAGAGAGAGAGAGAGAATCCAAAGCAGGCAGGCTCCAGGTCGTTAGTACGGAGCTTGATGTGGGGCTTGAACTCACGAACAAACAGTGAGATCAGGACCTGAGCCGAAGTCCACAGCTTCCCCGACTGAGCCACCAAGGCGCCCCCATCAGACATTTAAGACTCAGCAAGTTTCCGATGAGATGCTTGATCATTTTTCCTCCTGGGGTGCGATTCTTCCTCTTTCTGTATCAGCCAGGTCCCCTGACTGCAAGTGAAAGAAAAGGAGAACACGAACTGGCTTAAATGAGCACAAAGAAATTCACTGGCTGACGCCTAAAATGCTCTTGACCTTCACTCTGCCTGCCGTCTTGGCCTCATTCTCGACCAGGCTCTCCTTGCTGGGAGCAAGGAGACAAGACCCGGCCCCGGGCCCCAGCCCAGTCCCTCAGCCATCCAATAAGAAAGGCAGTCTCAGGAGACTTAAAAGTCATTCCCAGGGTGCAGTACCTTGACTCTGATTGGCTTAGCCTTGGCCACGCCCCCATTCTTGAGCCAATCGCTGTAGTCAGGGGGTAGGGGCTGCCATGGCCTCATTGGCCAGGCAAGGCAGAGGGGTCCCCACCGAGAACAGGAGGGTGAAAGGAAGTGGGCGGTGTCCCAGCCACCCGCGCTCCCTTCTGAGACGCCAGCCTTAGCACGGTCTTTGGGCTCCGCTTTGTATGAGTGGTGCTGTCACAAAGGGACAAGAGAATGAGAAGAAGATGTGGCTGTTTTCCATACTGGAGTTGACACAGGCTGGAGATGACAGCTGTGAACAGACGTCGAAAGAAATGAAAGCCATGGGCCGTGAGAAGGGGACTCTTCCTGCCTTCAGTCTGGCGGAAACCCCAGAGGTCAGGAGTAACCCGATGGGTAACAGGTGCCCTCCCCTCCACCTGCGCAGGAATTGCAAGGGGGGGGGGGGGTGGAAATCGGCTTTGAGACCCTTAGCTCAGGGCCTACCTCGAAGAGAGGACGGAGTTGGGGAGACACTGCGGTGCACCTCCAGTCTCCTGAACTGCCAGACCCAGGCCTAGAAAAGTCTAGGAGACGAGACTGTGGTCGCTCAGCCCCTGCAGGGTGATGGATTACTGCCAGCGGCAACCGGAAGTAGCTCGCGAGTGGGCCAAAGGGGTGAGTTTCTTCCACCCAGAGGTTCTGAGTCCCACGGAAGCAGCTGGGCTGGGGTCCCTTGGGATTCCCAGTTGAGAGGCCTGCCTGGAAATGGGAAGGATTCCAGTGAAGAGAAGGTGCTGGACCCCAGGATGCCAAGGGTCTGCGGGCCAAATGGAAAGTGGCCAGCCAGAGGAGACACGTCCCCTGCCTTTAAGGAAGCTCATTCAGAGGTTCCCAGCGGGTGGAGCTCCCAGGAACCACACATACACACACACACACACACACACACACACACACACACACTAATGACAGAAGGAATCCTCTACAAACACCACGGAGCCCAGAAAGCACGATGCCACATCCTAACGGCGCCAGTCACGTGAGGCCTTCGTGTCCCTTAGCTTCCTCGCGGTCAGGTGGGGAGGTGGGGAGGAGAAGCAGTAAGAGTGGGGTAGGGGAGAGGTGTCACACGAATGAAATTCAGAACTTGGATGTGAGGTGGCATGTTAATTGCTGGGTCTTGATGGCTGTTACACTTGGAAGTGACTGGAAGACGTGACTGTTCTCGTCATCATACTGCTATCTGTCATTACCTAGAAGTGAGCGGGAAAGTCACGGGAACTGCCCACCACATCATGTGGGTGGGCGGGCAGGGGGAGGGAAAGGAGGGCTGCCGATGATGCACCTGCCGACTGCCCCGAGGGCAAGCTCCAAGGTGCAGTGACGATGGGTGGTGGCAGCTCCTGTTTCCCCACCTTGTCCCAGGAATCAGGCTTCCAGTCGGCACAGAAGGGCCTGGGAGCTTGGAAATCTCAGGTGCTGACATGGGGGGCACCTTGTGATTGTCTTCAAAAATTAACCCACGGTGGAATCAGAGAAGTCAGACTGGCCACTGGTGCTACCGTGTCAGAAAGCCGTAAGTGCTGTTCAGATCGGAGGATGTTGGCGAAGAGGGGAGTGTATCTGGAGCCAAACTGTTACATCCCCTGCCAAGAGCTACCTGATCTGGTTTCCACCGTCGAGGACCTGGTGGGAACTTCCTTTATGCCCAGCACTGTGCAGGTACATTTCAGGCGGAAGGCAGTGAACTCTGGCTTCCGAAAGCAGTGTCACCACGAATTCTCACCTCACGAGTTGTCATCTGATTGAGAGACGGCCTCAGAGAAAGCTTTTTGGTTCATATCTCAGAAACCACCGACCCAGCCTGTCAAACCCAGAGATTCGGGATGGCATCGGACCCCAAATCTGGAAAAACTTAGCAGCCTCACAGTGCCAAATCCAGAGGCGAAATATGCACACAGAGAAACCAGAAAAGCGTGGAATGATGGGGAGAGAGGAGGAAAATGAAAACACTCTGTTTCCACTGACAGAATCAGTCTTTGCCAGGAAAACTGGAATGTTGACTTGGTTCGCACATAATTCAATTTTCTACACACTCAGAAGGAGAGAAAAAGCCAGATGCTGGGAGAAAGTGCTGATACAGTTTTTGACGTTGGCAAAGGCAATGTGTATGTGAACTCAGCCTCATGTGCAATACTCAACAATCTAAAATGGCAAGTGTCACAGCGTTTTATACACAGCGTGGTCTCAACGATGTGGAAATGTCCACCTGTCCAGATGTCCGTCTTTGTTTCTAACTAGCTTGATTTATCACAATAGACAAACGATTAGGTGAATATGTACCAAGATGCTGGTAGCAGCTGGCAGGGCACGGGCAGTTTTTATCCTCGGCCTTTATATTTTCCAGTGTTTTTCAATTTTTCGAAAGTAAAAAAATGTATTTTTAAGTGACTTTTAAAACCTAATTGGTGCCTTCATTATGTGAACAAGGCGCATGTACCTGACCTCATGTATAAACGCTCTCCTAGGGAACAAGGTTCTAAATGAGCTACTCTCCTTTCCCATCTTTTCAATGCCCCTAGGCCCCACTGACTTGAAATAACTGCTGTTAGAATTTTTTGTTTCTTTCTTTCTTTTTTTTTTTTTTTTTTTGAGTTTCTTACCATTAAATATTTACACCCGGAATGAAAAGCCCAGAGAGCCTACGGCAAACCAAGGATTCAAGCCACATGTAATGGGAGGGGCTGCTACTCTGCGCCACCTGGTGGCTGGATTCCAGAATGCAGGCCCAGCGTGGCCAGATCTTTTTAAGAGAAACGGTTAAATATGAAATATCCCAAATTTCAACACTTGGCACCTAACTTAAAAATTTTAGAAGCAGTGTCTGGGCCACCCTGCATACAACTGAGAGACATATTTTACAGCATTGAGGCCTCTGCTTTAAGGAACAAATGTAGAGCGCTGTGTCTTAAATTATCAACCGTAAACAACGGCCAGGGACCAGAGAGAGAAGGAATTTTGTTCACATACGTTCCCTCCACTGCCCCTTCTTCCTTTCGCTTCCCTGCTTTTAGCCATTATATTATTGCTTCTTCTACCAGTGGCCTTTATTACTTTGTACATTTGCCTTCCATTTAAAAAGTTTTTATCAACTTTTTTCAGCCTATACGATGGAAGAGGAGGAAAGTATCTTTCTTCAACCTCTGCGGTGCAGTTCCCCTCTCTTATGTATCTGAAACATTCTACACACTTTCATCCATTCACTCATTTAGTCATTCATTCAACAAATATTCACTGAGCGTCTACTCACATGCCACGCACTCTTCTGGGCATGGAATCTCTCGTGGTAAGTGTCACAATTGGCCCGCCCTTGTGGAACTCACATTCTAGCAGGGGATATGGCTAATACACGAACAAGTAAGTGAGAATTCAGGTACATGGCATGTCGGACAGTAAAGCAGGGAAGCAGGAACATCGAGTATCAGTGTGTGTGCACGTGTACGTGTGTGTGTGTGTGTGTGTGTGAGTGTGAGTGCATAGCCAGGGAAGGCATTCTTGAGAAGGCGACTGTATCATTGTTTTATTTTAGGGCTTTGGGGCATGGCAAGGGTATACTCAGTGAGTGAGGTAAAAACACTGCCTACCTGTTTGGACTCTGTATTAGTCAGTGCTTGCTGCATAACAAACAATCCCAGAAATCTTACTGTTTCTTTTTTGCTTTCAGATGTTTGAGTTGGCTGGCTCAGCCTTGCTTCAGGCTGCAGGTCAGGTTCAGGTCTGTAACAGGTTTCTCACTCTGCAATCCGGGCTAGATGTGCTGGAACAAGCCCATTATGGGAATTCCTGGAGGAGAGAGAGGAAACACCCAATACTTCTCAATCCCTAGGCTGGGAAGTGACACCCTGTGGCTTCAGCCCACCTCCTATTGGCCAGAGCAAGTCACATGACCAAGCCCAACCTCCGTGAGGGTGAGGCGGAAAAGCACACGATGCTGAGAGTGGGCAGGGAGTGAATGTTTGCTGAACAATAACCGACTCTACCACAGCTTCCCTTTGACCTTATGGTTTGTAGTGAGTTTTGAGTTTCTTTTAAATTTTTATTACACATTTTAATAGGGTTATTTTTGAAATGTCTGACAATGCAGAGAAGCATAATTAACCATACTAAAATTCCCTCTTATTCTACTGCCTAGGGAGACCAACATTGTTAATATTGTGGTCAATCTCCACGCAGAGTAGAAAATTTGTGTGCACCGCGGTGGCTGTGGATTCAGACGATTGTGGCCATTTGACATTAGGTTTCCTTTGGCTTTTGGAAAGTCAAAGAGACAAATGCCCACTTTATAGTCATTTTAGGCAGACTTAAAACTGTGTTTCGCCAGTGGTTCTGTAACTGGGTAGGTATCTATCCATCTAATCAATAAAGCACACAACACATGTTATTTACCTTCTACGTGTAAATTGGAGGCTTAAAAATCTCTCTGTTACTTTAGATATTAACACTGTATTGATCAGCTTAAAAACAGATGTCCTATTTATAGCTGCATGAATAACAATGTGGCAGAGAGAGCTTTGGGGACCATATCTCAGTAACCACCAGTCCAGGGTGTCAAGTCAGGAGAGCTGGGATGGCTTTGTGCCCCAAGTCTGGAAGTTTGTACAAAGTGCCCAATCCAGTGGGAAACTCACATACACAGCTTGTGGAAGGTATTGACTTTATGTGTGCTATTGTTCGTGCAAAATTGTTAAAGATTCTCAAATGTTGTAACAAAGAGACTCACGTGAACGTAACTTTTTGTACAATATTTCGGTGTGCCTCCCTTCATAACACTAAATAAAATAATTCTTAAGAACTAAATTTGATTAAAGTTGTTTTGTTTAGAATGTGAAGTTTTCAACATAATAACCTACTTGGGAACTTTTCACTTCTTGTGAGGATCAATTAAAAGCAAAATGTCAGCTCTTCCACTTCAAAATTTCACGAGGTGGAAAACCTCCAAAACCACGTACCAAACCATCCATGATAATTCTTTTGTACCCTGGACGGGACCCAGCATGTGACGGTCCGGAAACACTTTCAAAGCATCGCTCTGTGAAAGTCGTGTGTCTCGTGTCGAAATCCCAGCCTCCTCCTATGCCGCTTGGAAAAGTATTTGTGCTGGAGAGCAACATGAACAGTTACGGAAACTGAGTCTGGCCCTCGGTCAGGGCGGGAGCTGGGGGTGCCCTTGGGTGGGGCAGGAAGCCCCGCCCACTTCTGACGGGAAAGTTTTGGAGGATCCCCACTCTGTGTGGGTGCCCAGACCTTCTCCCATCTGGCATTTCTGTTTGTCCAGCAAACCTCTGAGGTAGGGCCTTTTATCACCTCCATTTTACGGATGTGGAAACTGAGGCTCACGGAGGCAAAAATCACTTGCCCAAGGTCACAAAACTGGCAAGGAGCTGAGGCAGAACCCCAAACCCGGGTCTCCCGCCTCACACGTTGTACAGTTTCTGGGCCCCCCCCTCTTGACCGGGTCACCTCTTCTCTATGTACCCCATTGGCACCCCCATCCCTCCCACCCGCAACTCCTTTAGATCAGCTTTGTGCCAGGGAAGCCCATGCTCCTTGATCAAATAATAACCAAGGCGGTAAACAAAACCTATGGTGAACACCAGGGCAGGGTCACCCCCTGGCGATCACCCGCCTGTGCAGCAAACTGCCCGGTTCAGCAGTGATCCCCCCATCCGTGGGGGTGTTCAAGCAGAACTGGACACACACACGGCAGGCATGTCTCAGGGAGAAGTGTGCTAAGTGGTAGCCAGCATCTAGTCCCTTTCTCACGCCAGGAGGACCTTGATTTTCCTTTGAGGTGTTCACCTCGTCCCCTCTCAGCCATGGGGTTTGCGGCCATTAACTCCTCGACGGGGTTGAGTAGCGTCCCCTCAAAATTCACGTCCACCCAGAACCTGTGAATGGGACTCGATCTGGAAAGAGGTCTTTGCTGGGGCACCTGGGCTCAAGAGGTTGAGTGTCTGACTCTCGATTTCAGCTCAGGTCATGATCCCGGGGTCTTGGGATCAAGCCCCGCGTTGGGCTTCATGCTGAGCGTGGAGCCTGCTTGGGATTCTCTCCCTCTCTCTCTCTCTCTCTCTCTCAAAATAAAATAATCTTTAAAAAAAAAGAGAGAGAGACAGAGAAGCAGGTCTTTACTGACATAATCAAGGCAAGATGAGGTGCTGCATTTAGGTGGAGTCTCGATCCATTGAGAATGTCCTTCCTTCTGAGAAGAGGGAAATTTAAAACAGGGACATAGCGGGAGGGAGGCAGGGATGGGAAGGACGCAGCTACAAACCCAGCAACGCCAAGGTTCGGGGACCAGCAGCAGAAGCTGGAAGAGGCGAGGAAGGATTGCTCCTGAGACCCTTCGGAGGGAATTCGGCCCTGCTGACACTTGATTCCAGACTTCCGGCCTCCACAAATTTCTGTCGTTTGAAGCCACCCAGTTTGTGGTGCTTTATAAGGGCAGCCCTGGGGACATTAATACAGCCCTCGTCGCCACCTCCTGCTGATGCAAGCTGATTTGCACCCCCCTTCTCCCCGCCCACCAGGACTGGCTCAGAAATGGACGATTAAGCCAATCGGAACCAACAAAATGCTGGAAGGTGTTTGCTAACGTTCCCAGAGCACATGAACCTGGAAGGACGCAGCCAGAGTCGCTGCTGGAAGAAGAGCCTCTGGCCGGGCCCACCTGTGACCTTCCGAGCACAGATTCCCTTGTCACTTGCCTGTTCAGTTTCAGCTTCTGTGTAAAAGCTTTCCAGCCGCTGCAGGGAGTTAGAAAGCGTTGAATGGGGATGTGGCCCAAACAGCCCCAACGAACTGGGTTGTTATTTTTCCTTTCCTTGACCATCTCCTTTAAATTTTTTTTTTAATGTTTATTTATTTTTGACAGAGAGAGAGAGAGACAGAGCATGAGCGGGGGAGGGGCAGAGAGAGAGGGAGACACAGACTCGGAAGCAGGCTCCAGGCTCCGAGCTGTCAGCCCAGACAGGGGCTCGAACTCACAGACTGCGAGATCATGACCTGAACCGAAGTCGGAAGCTCAACCGACTGAGCCCCCCAGGCGCCCCCTGACCATCTCTTTTAATGAGCCTAGAAATGAATTCTGGATTCTTCTGGCCATTCCCCAACGCTACTCCTAAAGAGGGCAAATAATCGACGAGGCACTGTCACAAACATGGATTCAAGACTTACCCACTAGTCCTAGCTCACCCTGGCCCAGGAATAAGGGCCGGGGGGCGGAGATGGAGGGGATTCATTTGCTGGAGGGAACTGTAAGGGGCTCTCCTATGCAGAGACACTAAGACACGTTTTGGAGGAAATCTCCCACCCGGCCTGCTAAGCCACAAAAATTTGTCACCAGAGCCTCCTGTCACTGCCACTTCCGAGCTCCAGGGTTTGGCCATTTCTGTGGGATCCTGGGGGCAGCTGGTGGAGGGAGGAAGGGCCAGGGCCCGTTCTCAAGCTGTGGCTCCAAGGACCAGAGGACACTGAGCTTGCAACCCTTCTCCCGTCCCCAGTCGATCCAATTTCAGGGACTCTTACTTGGACCGACCAACCAACCAACCAACCCATAGTGGTTTTACAAAATATGGTTCTGAAATGAAGTTTGGAAGGGAATCTTTCTTTCAAGCAAAGAAATCGCCATAACTCTGGCATGTCAAAAAAGCTGGCATTGACCACAAACACCCAAGACTCAGGAAAAGCAACGAGTTATCAATCGTGTTGCTATTATCTTCCCGATCCTTCTCTGTTCTTCTTTTACTACATTGTTGAGACACACTCCTTTCTTATGACCATAATTTCATGAGACCGTTTTCTCTAGAGACGATAAAAAGATTATGAAATCTTTTCTGTAGCACGGTGGCTTGAAACTTGTCTTGTTATTATTGAGGTTATAGAAAAATTCTTTGAGATTCACAACTTCCTGAGATGCCGTGCTGGTGCCTTCCTCCACTGGGCTCGAGGTGCTCCCGGTCTGGGGCGAGTGCAGGGGAACTGGGGCCCCTCGACCTCCATGGGCGATGTTGTTCCTCTCTCCTCCGGCTCCACCGGACTCCCTCCAGCCCTGGTTCCATCTCCCTTCTGGCCTGGTCTGGGGGGACAGGCCACGGGTGGAGTGGCCATGAGGACCTTGACAAAAGGGCCCATTGGCCAGAACTTGGTCACATGACCCTTTCTCTTGTAAGGGAAGCTGGGAAATGTCATCTTAGGGGAATGGCCATGGATCCAGCTAAAACAACGGGATTTCTGTTGCCAAAAGGAGCAAAGAGAGAGTGGATTTGGGGGAACAGTTAGTCTTGTCTGCCACAGGGCTTGCTCGGATATCGTACTTGTCACTTCGGCTCGCTCACAGTGACCTGTACTCAGTCACTTGGCCACATCTGGCTGCAAAGGAGTCTGGGGGCTGCAGTGTTGGGTCCGGGCAGCCACGTTTCTAGCTAAACATCGGGGCTCTAGTGCGAGGTGTAAAAGAGATAACAGATATTGGGGGGCAGCATCTGTCCCATTTCTGACAACTTCTGCTCATCTAGTGAGGTATACGGCCAGGTTAGCAGCTGACAGTGGGGGAGACAGAAGGGATGGGAGAGAGTTCAGTCGGGGGATCAGAAGAAGCCGCTGAAGGAGCAGAGAAGTGTGCCTGGGCGCATTTGGGGGTTTTGGGTTGGTTTTTTTTTGGTTTTGAGGGGTCTTTTTTACTTTATTGACAAATAATTGACTAATCGTTGTACCTATTTAAAGTGATGATTTTAGGGGCACCTGGGTGGCGCAGTCGGTTAAGCGTCCGACTTCAGCCAGGTCACGATCTCACGGTCCGTGAGTTCGAGCCCCGCGTCAGGCTCTGGGCTGATGGCTCAGAGCCTGGAGCCTGCTTCCGATTCTGTGTCTCCCTCTCTCTCTGCCCCTCCCTCGTTCATGCTCTGTCTCTCTCTGTCTCAAAAATAAATAAACGTTAAAAAAATAAAATAAAAAAAAATAAAGTGATGATTTTATATACATGTGATACAGCGTGATGATTTGACATACATACGTAAGGTGGAATAAAAACCAGGATCGAGGTAATTACACACCCATCACTCACAGAGTTAACACTTTTACGTATGTGTAGGGACAATGCCTAAGGTCTACTCTCGGAAACTTTATTTTTAAACACTTTTTAAAAATATTTATTTATTTGTTTGGCGAGAAAGCAGAGAGAATGAGCAGGGGAGGGGCAGAGAGAGAGGGAGAGAGAGCATCCCAAGCAGGCTCCACACTGTCAGTGCAGAGCCCGACGCGGGGCTCGAACTCAAGAACCATGAGATCATGACCTGAGCCGAAACCAAGAGTGGGATGCGCCACCCAGGCGCCCCTGTCGGCAACTTTCAAGTACGTGATACGGCGTTATTAGCTCTAGGCGCCAGGATGTAAACAGAGCCTCAGAACTTACTCCTCTCGTAACTGAAAGTTGGTGCCCTTTGACCTCCATCTCCTTATTTCCGCCCAGCTCCTGGCGATCACCATTCTACTCTCTGTTTCCGTGAAATGGGCCTTTATTTCTTTTTTTTAAGATTCCACGTATAAGTGACCCCATACGGTATTGGTCATTCTCCGTCCGGCTTACTGTGCTTTGCATGGCGCCCTCCAGATTTAGCTACCTTGTTGCAAATGGTGGGATTTCCTTGATCTTCATGACTGAATAAGAGTCCCTTATGTAGATACATATACTGTATTTTCTTTATCCACTCATCCACTGAAGGACATTTAGGTTGTTTCCATATCTCGGCTATTGTGAATGATGCTACCTTGTCTCTTGGACACAGAGATTGCATTTCCTTTGTGTACATCCAGGAGTAGGATTGGAGGAACCCATGATAGTTCTATTTTTAATACCTTGAGGAATTTCCAGACCGTTTCCAAGGTGGCTGTACCAATTCACATTCCCGCTAACGGTGCACGAGGGCTCCCTTTTCTCCACATCGTCGCCAACACTTGTTAGCGCTTGCCTTTCTTATCACAGCCATCCTAACAGGTGTGAGGTGTCATCCCATTGTGATTTTGACTAGCATTTCCCTGATGAGGTTGGGCACCTTTTCATCTACCTATTGGCGGTTCGTATGTCTTTGGAAAAAGGTGTATTCAGGTCCTTTGTCTATTTTTAAATCGGATTATTTGCTCATTGGTTTCTAGGAGCTCTTTATGTATTTTGGAGGCTAGCCCTTTTTCAGATGTATGGTTTGCAAATAGTCCCTCCCATTTTGTCAACTGCCTTTTAAATGTATCGACTGCCGTGCAGAGGGAGTATTTGGAGGGGGAGTGTGAGGTTTGAGTTCAGGAATTTCAAGCGAAACCTCTTTGTCGCGTTGTAGGACTTCTACGTCATTCTCTGCCCACACACGAGCAGAGAGAGGATAGGATTCGAACGGCGGGGTCTGCGAAAGGGCGTGTGCAGGGATTGATTATAAGGTTGGGATGTGGGATCTGGGTTGGACGAGGCGGACAGTGAAGGCTGTGAACTTTTCCATGGATGCTGAAAAAGCAGTAAGGTCGGGGACTGGCATGTCGAGGTCAAAGGTCCCAGTGAGGTCAGAGAACTGTTGCCTTGGGGAGCATTAGAATATTAGCAGAAATGTTAGGATAGGGTGATCAGGAAATGGGACATTTGAAAGAAAACATTGAAAGTATGCGTACTGTTGGGGCGCCTGGGTAGCTCAGTCGGTTAAGTGTTCGACTCCTGAAATCAGCTCAGGTCGCGATCTCGAGGTTGCGAGACTGAGCCCTGCGTCAAGCTCTGCTCTAAGCAAAGCCTGCTTTGGATTCTCTCTCTGCCCTGCCCCCATTCATTCTCTCTCTCTCTCTCTTTAAATAAACTAAAAAATATAATAAAGCACGTTTATTGTTGAATGTGTTTTTGATGGAAGAGGTCGACATGGGACCACAGAGACTACCAGCCAGGAGGCCAGCCTGGCGAGGGGTCATCCAAGCGGATGTGGGGTCACGGGGAGGCCGGCAGGAGCCTAGGGAGGAGAGACTCAGCCATCTGCCTCCTAAGCCTCAGCTCCCTGACCCGCAAGACAAGCATGGAAGTTCTCCACCCCTCAACCCCGGTGTGACGATCTCAGGTGCGGCAAATGTTTGGTTTCGCATCTTGTCTCTTCTCTTCCTCCTCACCTCTCCCTCTGGATGGCCAGCCCTTCGAGAGCAGCAGGGAGATAATGGCAGCGTCTACACAGCCTTCTCCTCTAACCGGAGGAACCTGCGGCACTCCTTCCTCAGAGGACCGCGGAGACCTCGCTCTAAACCGGGTCCACAGTGACACTGAGAACGCTGCTCTCCGGGACAGCGTGTGATAGGAACAACAAAGGCCACCTGTCTCTGTCCTGATGTTACGGGTCCTTGACCGTCGGCACCTACCTGTGGTATCACCCGTGGCACGTGCAACGCTCCTAGGCTCACAAACGCCACGTAAATATGCGGCGTCCTCCTTGACGCCCCTCCAATATGGGAAGCTCAGACTTACCTCAGGGCCTTTGCACATGCTGGCCCATCTGCCTGGGATGCTTTCCCCCTCCAGATCTTTCCATGGCTCACTCTAGTCCTTTGTGCAAGTCCCTGCTCGGATGCCACCACCGCAAAGAGGCTGTCTCTGATTCTCCCAGCTAAAGCTGCATGCGAGCACCCCCGTCTCCCCCTTATCTCAGCAGTCCTCACTTCCTGACACACACCTGTCTCTCCATCCAGCCATCCATCTACTTTTCCTTCCTCCCCGTCTTTCCTCCCCTTCACTACTGTGCCCCAGGGTCTGGAACAGCGCCCGGCACACGGTAGAATTCAGTAAATTTGCATTTGATTGGAGAAATAAATTAATATAGTTTCTTTTTACTTTTTTATTGTTTTTTAATGTTTTATTTATTTTTGAGTGGGGGGGCAGAGCATGAGCAGGGGAGGGGCAGACAGAGAGGGAGACACAGAGTCTGAAGCAGGTTCCAGGCTCTGAGCTGTCAGCACAGTGCCCGATGCAGGGCTCGAACTCACGAACTGCGAGATCGTGACCTGAGCCGAAGTCGGACGCTTAACTGACTGAGCCACTCAGGTGCCCCCATATGGTTTCTTTTTAAAATACATTTAAGCTGAAAAGCAAATCACTTAAAAAAAAAAAGTATTGGGTAAGTAATCTATGTAGTGCCATTTGGCAAACAGCAGGGAGGTACTTTGTGATGGGCCCACATACGAAAAGGCTGTGCCTGAGACTGGGGTTTGGGAAATGCTTCCCTGAAGCTATTCTGAGATTATCTGGGAGAAAGAGGAGAATTTCTCACTCCCTGCCCTGAACATCTTTGACCAGTCCCTGTGTCTTTTCTAGTTGGTGCTAAAGACCCCTGATCACCTAGTAGGTACCGTACATTCTTCGATTTCTTTGGTGTCCTTCCCCCCATTACGAACGGCCACCTGGTTCTCGCCCTCTCTATCCTCCTCACCCAGGGCCAGACGCTCCTGGGAGCTGCTGGGACTCAACCACTTCTGAGCACCTACTATGGGCCCAGCTCTGAACTGACGTATATCATCTCTAAATAGTAGGTAGTATTCTCCCCATTACACAGATGAACAATTACCCAAGTTACACACCTACTTGTGCCCGTACAACATGTCTGGGATACGAACCATTCTTCCCTCCGTGACGCTTTCCTCCACGTTCAATAACGCTCCCTCCAACTTACTCAATTCATGCTGCTTTGGCTACTCGATTTGCTTGGCATCGACTTCCAAAAGCCGCGACCCTTTACAGAGATTACGCTGGGAGCCCCAAGAATCCAGACGCAAGGGGGGCCTCAGAGGGAAAGGCCTCGAGAGCCGAGGCACGCACAGAAGGCCGTGAGTTAGCCACAGGCATGTCTTGTCGAGCTTAAACGCTATTTTTTCACTTAAGCATCGATTGTCACTATTAACGAATCGGGAAGTTTGGCACCCAAGTCTGAGTTGCTGGATTTTCTTGAAAAGCCAGACGGTCGGGCCACGACAGGCCCACAGTCCTCCACGGCAGCCACCAGCTGGAACTGGATGCCAGACGTCCCCTTTGGAGACAGCCTCTGTTTGCCCGGTTCCGAGGACAACAAGCATTCTCTATGCTGATAGGAAAGGGGAATTGAGAGAGGCTTGAAGACAGATTTGGATCTGAACGGCCCTCCAGGACAACAGATGCGAGCGGGTGCACATTTTACTGGGCTAAAGGATGTGTTCGTTGCACAGAAGTCACCAATAATCACACCTGGTTGTAAATATTCTTTATTACAAACTCCATACCCCGCCAATTAATTCCCACACGAGGGTTTTGCCAAATTCTTGTATCCAAAGCCAACGATCACTGCCCTGCAGCCACGATTTGACAAGATCACACTAGGAATAAACGCCCGGCGACAGAGGAGCCCCCCCCCCCCACAGCCCTGAAGAACGAACGAGTGTAGTTTCGACATGAAACGCGGGCTGAAATTTTTGTTTACGAGGGCAAAGCAATGAAAATGCAGGTCAGATCGTGTTTGTTGTGTGGGGTAACAGCCTTCGAACACGGGAAGAATATTCCCTGAATTTGTCGTGCCACTCACGTGTCAGCCACAGACGCGACAGACGCTCGCAACGTGCATGGCTAACATTGTATCCATCACGCCCTTAAGCCTGGGACACCAAGGAAGCGGTAAGTCAAGCCCCCACTGGCAGCGCTCCCCCAACCCCCCCCCCCCGGTGCCAAGACACCCCCCACGTGGGCAGTTTTGCGTGACCACGTGACGTCCTGCAGGCAGCATGGGGGGGGGGGGGATGTCCCCATGTCTCTCGTAAGATACACAAGGAACCTCCAGGGCAGAGCGAGATGTAGCGAGATAAGGAAGTGATGGGTTTTTAGCATCTATTACTTTTGTTGTTAATAGAATTTATTGAAGTGTGAGCTTAAATAATTTAATTTCTCTAAATGGCTTTGTTCAACAACCAGCTGGCAAGAGTCCTAAAAACTTAATGACGGGCTCTCACAAGCTAGGCTGAGGGGCCTCCCGCACACCACTGGGTGCAAGAGAAGCATCTAGAACAAGAGGAGAGAAGCCGAGAGTCCAGAGTCCAGTGGCCACGGAGCAGGCACAGATGACCAAGGTCGTCCCACGTCAGCGCCCTGGGTCTGCGTTAGCTTTTCATTTGCCTCAGCATCCGGGAACTCATCTTTTTTGGTTTTTAATTTTTTAAGTTATTATTTTTGAGAGAGAGAGAGAGAGAGAGAGCATGCGTGTGAGCAGAGAAGGGGCAGAGAGAGAGGGGGACAGAGGATCCGAAGCAGGCTCTGTGCTGACAGCAGAGAGCCCGATGCAGGGCTAGAACTCACGAACCATGAGATCATGACCTGAGCTGAAGCCGGACGCTTAACCGACTGAGTCACCCAGGCGCCCCGGCACTCACTCTTGCCAGGCCCTTCCTCTGGTGACCTCTGGCCCGAGTTCCTTGCTTAATCTCTGACTCACCCCTCAGGGGCTGACCCTTAACAGTGTCTCAAAGGTGGGGGCCTCGGTAACTGAGGGTGAAGAGAAACCCCCCCAGGCCCTGACTAGCTGGATGGGACCAGCTGGAGACCCTCCTGCAGTCAGACAGGGGTTAAATACACCCCCGGGGGCCCAATCATCCCCATTCTGTAGATGTGGAAACTGAGGCTAGAGGGAGTTGTTACCCAAGGCGACAGAGGCAACACCAGCATCCAGGCTTGTCAGCCTCCAAACCCATCTCCTGTCCGCAGAGCTGTCCTGTACCATCCTGGAAACAGCTCCCAGGGCTTGCTTCACAGACCATGTCAGCTCTTGGATTCTAGTGCATACGATTCTGGAATTCTATTTACCATTCCCCTAATTAAAACTCACATCCCCTAAAGAGATGGCCGGCAGCTTGAGAGCAGGGCTCACGCTGAACCTGTGTTGAATTAGCAGCATTTAGAATTCCAGCTCATTGGCATCGGATGTGATCTTAAAGAACTCCTTGGTCCAGGTCCCCCATGGTACATATCGGGGAAACTGAGGCCCACGGTCATGTCGCGATGACACCAGGGAAGCGGGACTAGAACTCAAGCAGCCTATCACCCAGTCTGAGCTGCTGGTGACAAAAGCAGGCTCCCCTCTCACCAAAAAGTCCCAGCCGGCTGGAAAAAGAGAGCTGAGAGTATAGTGTACCCTCATCTGCATTTGGGGGTGATGCCAGAAGAGACTTCCTTCCAGGACTGGTTCCTTAGAGGTTCTCTGAGAAAGCCCAAGGAGCAAAGGAGACTCCATGAGATGTTGTCAATATAGGTCCTGCAGGGACGTGCAGAGACAATGGGGAAAACGAGGCAAGAAGGCACATCGTCAGGGGCCCTCAGAGCCTGAGATTCAAAACGAAGACTTCTAGGTTCTCAAATTTTCTCCTCTTTCACCCGGGGCCAAACAGACCTCTTCTAAAGCATGGGTGACTCTTAGAGGACCACCTAGAACTTGTGCCCCAGGGGCCAGGCAGGCAGGAAGTTGGAGACTGTCTGTTAAAGCCATGGTTCCAGCACCTTCCCAGGCAGACGGATTCCTCAGGAGGCGGCAGCGACCTCGATGCGGGTGTATGGGATGCCAGCAGAGCTCTGCCGGGGCCAAAGCTCAGGGCGAACCTGTCAAGGAGAGTCGCAGGGCGGGGGTGGGGGGGGGGGCGGACAGCGAGTGTCTCCGTCTGTCTCTGATGCCAGGGCTTGATATCTGAACTCTAGGGACTAACTAAAGTGAGGACTGCCAGACCCTGTCAAAGCCCCTCACTTTGACCTGTCTCCTCCTGAGGTCATGGCAGACCCAGCTTCCTTTCCCCACAGGCTGGTGGCCCAGCCTCCGCCATGTGACCCCAAGTTACCAGCCTGCACTCCCCTCCCTCAGCTGCAATTACGTCCTGCTTTAGCCCAAAGCCGGCTTCCACCTGCCTGTCTGCCTCCTTAGCTCCTCATCCCAGAGGAGGCGGCTGGAATCTTCTCCCAGGAAAGCCCGTATGGAAGAGATTCCAGTGGCTCCTTCTATCAGATTAAAGCCCGTTTCGTGTGTGTGTGTGTGTGTGTGTGTGTGTGTGATCTTTTTTTTTTTTTTAATGTTTATTTATTTTTGAGAGAGAAAGAGAGCGTGAGCAGGGAGAGGCAGAGAGGGAGACAGAAGATCCGAAGTGGGCTTTGCGCCGACAGATGTGGGGCTGGAACTCACCAACCATGAGATCGTGACCTGAGCCGAAGTCGGACACTCAACCGACTGAGCCCCCCGGGCGCCCCTAAAGCCCCTGTTTCTCAGCCTCCCCTGCAGGTGGGTGTCGCCAGGTTCTGTACAAAGGATGTGGGTGGAAGTGACAGGTGCATCTTTCCAACTGTGTCCCCCTCTGGCCCTCCCCTCTGCCGGGACTGTGGCGGCTCACCGTCCCGGGCTGTGTGGGAAAGGTAATACGGAAGAGAAGGCGGAACGAGCAGAGAGAAGGAGCCTGGGACCCCGGATGACCTCTCGGAGCACAGCTGCCTCCCCAGCCCTGTTCTGAGCAGCCAGATCCGTTTCCTAACCGACAGGGTTGGGCTGCTGAGGGGTCATCCAGAAAACAGGGGGTGTTCCCCTTGCAGAGAACAGTCAGGGGCGGGTTGGAGCAGGTTGGAGGCCGTTACACTGGACTAGTTCTGCGTCCCTTCGGGGACCAGGTTGGGTGAGACTTGGCAGGCCGGGCAGCTGCGGGAGGCGAGTTCTAACTCACTATTAGAATGACTTATTTTTTAAAAATCGTTTAGGGCCTCCCAGGAATAGAACAGGCAGTCAGGTGCTGGGGACTCCTTTTACTACAAGAAGTAACCAGGGACATTTGCCAAAGGCATGTAGGATTACAGGTCCCTTCTGATGCCCCTATTCTTCTCTTTGCTTATTTGAATGGCCCAAGGCCCCATGAGGCTGAGATTCTCAACTCCTCGCTATGATCTAAAGACCTGCCATGATCAAGCTCCTACCAACTTGGATGGTCTGATCTTCTACCCCTCCTGCCACCCTCCCTCCCTCTGTTCCAGCCACCCTGGTTTCCTCGTTCCTTGCATATGCCAGATACGCTCCCAACCTCAGGGCCTTTGCACTTGCTGTTGTCTTTGCCTGGAATGCTCCTCCCCCTCATCTTTACATGGCTGTCTCCTTCTCCCGAACTTAAATCGCACCTCCTCAAGGAGGCCTCCCCTCTCTGACCACCTACTCTAATTTGGCCACAACGCCTTGCCCCTCTGTCCCCCTCTCTGTGAATCAGGCCTTCTCAACAGATTTCACTGTTTCCTTTTCTTCCAGCTACATATCACTCCCCAAAATGCTCTTGCTGATGCCTTGATGGGCTTGTTTATTTTCTGTCCCTACTCTCAGCCTCCTTTCTGCTTGTTTATTTAAGTCCCTACTCTCAGCGGCTCACTGTCTGTTTCCGAAGGCCCAGACACTGCCTGGCACAGAGTAGGGACTTAATAAACACCCACTGAACTGAGTAGATTAAGCCCACAATTCTCTGTCTGTGACTTTAAAAGGCCACCATTATAAAATTTTCCTCTACGCTTCTCTGATTCTAAGATGCTGCGACATTAGGACTTTACTATTCTAAGCTCATGTGATCCCATAACGACATGGTTTTAAAATTCCCATGAGCCGGGCCTTAACGTCACATGAAATTCTGCTGTAGGTAGAGCTCAACAACTCAAGGGAAACAGCTCCTGTATGAGGCCAAGACAAAACTGACCGCACGCAGGCACTCAGAGGGTCAGGAAGAGGAGAAAAACGCTCCCTTGCACACAGAAAGTGTGAGGCCTAAATCCTGAACTGATTTGCTCAGGATCTGATGTGACTCTTTCCCAAGGCCCAGCCCTGTCCCCTCTCACCGTCTCCTCTGGAACAGCTGGTCTATCTCTGCCAGCGACTGGCCTTTGGTTTCGGGGACAAATACATAGATGAAGCCCAGGCCGAGGACAGCGGTCAGCCCGTAGAGCAGGAAGGTCCAGGACAGGCCGATAGTGCCTGGGAACAGGAGGGCGGGAGTGTGGGCAGGGGCCCAGCCCCAGCCCCACCCCCACCCCCACCCCCGACCAGATCCTCAGAAATTCCACAAACTGGTTATTGGGTGAATGGATTGAGGATCCAGGGAATCGAGTTTTGCACCGCGTGGCCTGTGTCTGACTCCCAGACAGCTCCCCTGCCCTGGCCTCTCCCCCAGCCTCACCCAAGCCTCGAGTGAGGGCCAGGGTCTCGGGGCCAGCAGCCGGGACGCCCGAGGTGACCCTCGCTCCTTTGAAGCCTGTCAGCCCAAGCCGGGGAAAGGAGACGATGAGGGAAGGGCTTTGTTGAGGAAGAAACACAAATTATGTTCCAGAGCCATTACCATTCTCATCTCAGAGGCCATGACCTCTGAGCAACCTCCCTGACCAGCTTGGCCTCCATTTAATCCCCATGCCAGCCAGCAAGGAGAGAGCTGGCCTGGGAGTCAGGAGGGCTCGGGGCCAGTTGTCTCCCTACCTGCTGGCCTTGGGAAGGACGCGTTGGCCCATATGTGAAATGGGGGTGGTCAGGGTATGATACAATTCTCATCACTCCCTCCCTCGCCTCCCCCACCTCCCCATCCTCCCTCCCTCCCTTCCTTCCGCCCATCCTTCCACCCCTCTCCTTCCCTCCCCTTCCCTCTCCTTCCCTCCCTTGCCTCCCCTCTCCTCCCATCCTCTTGTCCTCCCTCCCTTCCTTCTTTCTTTCCTTCTTCCTTCTTTCCTTCCTTCCTTCCTTCCTTCCTTCCTTTCCCTCTCCTTCTCCCCCTTTCTCTCTCAGTTATTCCGCATAAAGGGGATGCTCGAAGGCTGAGGCAATAGGAAGCAGCCTGGCTTCCCTAAGACTGGGGGTGGGAGACTGACACTGTGGGCAGATCCTTCTATCAGCCTTTCCCACAGGCCCCAGGGGTGGCTGTGCCTTTGAGGAGGAAATGCTTGGCTGCAGAAAATGGGAAAATAACTGAGCCCTAAGAACTGTGCCTTGGGGCTCACAGTGAAGGAGTCCTTCTCACTTTGGCCCCGGTGACCAGTGGTCTTGGGCCAGGAGCATCTCAGCAACTCGGAGGTCCTTTCTGGGTGTTCTCGGCCCAGAACACTACCCACCCCCCCCACCCCCCCCCCCCCCCCCCGCCCAACCCTACCATGGCTCAGACTGGGTTCGAATGCCAGGTAGGAAGAGATAGTTGTCATCCCAACTAGATAGAAGACAGAAGAAGCTGACAGGTGTGCATGAGCCTGTTTGAGCCGGTTTAGAATAAAAAAGCTCACAACTCCTATACGCCCCGGTCTCAGACACATTCTCACTAGTGTGGGTGTAGACTGGCACCCAATCAAGCCTGGAGACTTTTACATTCTGCACCAAGTCTGATTTAGAGAATAGTTGTCTTGCTACAAGTAGGGACTTTTCAAAAACTCCCCTGCTTTAACGGCAAGGGCCTTTGGGCTACGGTGAAGAAAATGGGCTTGTTGGGGGGGTACCAGAGCCCCACACTCAGGTCTCCAGACTCCCCCATCCCCCCACCGGGGGCTCGTTCCCTCCCTTCCCACACCAGTCAGATGGCTTCCAGATGCAGGACTGGACGTTTCAGCTCTTCCCTCCTTCAGCCCCAACTCCCAACTGCCATTCAGGCCGGGCTACTCACTGATGGGGCTGGAATGGAGTAGAAGCTTCAAAGGGCGTGTCTTCTCTCGTCGTGGTTGCCTTGTCTCCTCCCCCCTTCGCACTAGCCCTCCTTTGCGGAGCCGCCCCTCCAACCTCTGTCCAGGCGGTTGGGTGAAGCGGTCCCCCACCCACCCTGACTCCAGGGGGTGGTATACACCCCAGGACGGGCATCAGAATCTTACAGCCCTCCAGGCAGGGATGGGCAACCCAGGACTTGGGTCAGAACACCGGGAAAGAAACGCTCTCCTTCCACGGGGGTGCCCAGCCACGACATCCGCAGGTGGCCGTCTCGGCCACCACGAGGCCGGGCTGCCTGGGAAGGAAGCCCACCGCACGGCAGACAGAGCGGAAAGAGAGTGGAAGCTGGTGACAGCTTTGTGGCAGCCCGTGGGTCGGGGGTGCCTGGCACTGGCCACCCTCCCGCTCTCCGTGACTTAAGACCAAAATCCTCCCTTTGGTTCATAAACTGGTTTGCACTGGGTTTTCTGGCACTTGACGGGACCTCGGAATTAGGTCACAGGACTCACCGATGAGGTCGAGGAAGGAGAGGCTGACGAGGAGGTTGCTGGCCCAGTTGAAGCTGTTACAGAAGGCGAAGGCTCTGCCCCGGATCTCCGCGGGTAGATCTCGCTGAGGACGAGCCAGGTCACTAGGACAGGAGAGCAGGGCAGACTGGTGGGTTGCGGTGGGGACCGGGGCCTGGGACCCCCCGGTCCAGAGGGCAGCCCCCAACCACAGAGTGTCAGGCCCCCGACACCCACTCCGCCCGCTGCCTCCCTCCTACTGCGGTAAGAACTCCTTCTGAGTAAACCCCGAGTGAGCTATCCAGGGGCAACATTCAGGTCTTCTGAGGCTCGAAGCTTAAATAATTTGGGGGCCTTTGTAAGGAAAAAAGAAAAAAAAAAAACCAACTAGGAACAGGAAATTAGGCCCCGCCCTCCGAAGGAGTGCCCACCAAGGGGCACGGCCAGTGGAAGCTTCACTGGCCTCACGATCAAGCCACCTCTGCTGTCCTTCTGAGACCCTGACTGGCGCGGTCCCCAACCTTTCCCGCTGGGTGGGGTAGAAGGCCGCAGAGTCACCTGCGAGAGAACCCTCACCTACCTGGTCCAAACCCAAAGGAGAAGGCGCTCACAAAGACCATCATACAGACCAGCGCGGCCCAGTGCAGCAGGACACGCTCTGGGGCAGAAGGGGGTGCCGGGGAGGCGGGGCTTAAGTCCGGCAGGGCCGGGGCCGTGGGGTCCCCAGCTCGGGGAGGAGGCTGGATCGTCTCAGAGGTCGACAGGGCCGACCTCCCTTGGTTCTCACTGGTTGTCGGCGGTGGAGGGGGAGCCGTGGCCCTCGGCAGGCCGGAGTCCCCAGGGAGGCCTGACAGCCTGGTGGCATTGGGCACGGCCAGGCAGCTTGGGCCGGAGGCCATGGGCACGGCAAAGCTGACAAGGCCTATGCCACTGACCGACAGGGCCATGAGGGCACAGCCGGCCAGTAACAGGGCCCTGCGGCCCGCTCGGTCCACCAGCCCCATGGCAGTCAGGGTCGCCAGCACCTTCACGGCCCCGAGTCCCACAGAGGCCAGCACCGCGGAGGAGCCTCCCCGGAAGCCCACCGCCTGGAAGATGGTGGAGGCGTAGGACAGCACATTGGGTTGCCCCGTCAGCTGCTGGAAAATCACCAGCCCCAAGCCCACGGCGGTCCGGCCTCGCATGTTCTCCCGCGCCCTGAAGAGGTCCAGGAGGGAGGATCTTGGCCTCGCCAGGCCCAGCTTGGAGGTCCCACCTCCCTGGAGAGGAACGAGGTCCTTGGGCGCTGGAGTCTCGGCGGTGCCAGCAGGGAGATAAAGGAGGCTGAGGGACTGGAGGAGGGCAGGTGCAGCGGCCCAGCTGAACATATGCCTCCATCCCCAGGGGGCGCCAGCCAGGGCGTAGTTGAGTGCATAGGAGAGCAGGATGCCCGCGGTGACGCCTGCCTCGTAGAGGGACACCAGCACGCCCCGCTGCCGCGGCCCCACCAGCTCTGACACATAAATACAGCAGGCCATGGAGGAGAGAGAGATGGCAAATCCAGCGGCCAAGCGCCCCAGGACCAGCCAGGCCAGGGAGCCGGCCAGGCCTAGGCTCAGGCTGCCCGCCAAAAGCACCAAGTTGCTCCCAAGGATGGCTCGTTTCCTGCCGTACTGGTCGATGAGGACGCCGCCCACCAGGGAGGCGAGGAGAGCCCCCAGGAGCAGGCTGCCCACCAGGAACTCCTGCTCCGAGCAGGACAGCCCGAAGTCCAGCTGCAGTGGCAGCAGGGTACCCGATATGACTGCCAGCTCATAGCCGAAGGTCAGGCCACCCAGCAAAGACACAGAGGCACACAGGGGCAGGAGCAGTTGGGGACGGCCTGGAAAACAGAAGTGACAGGAGCAGAGTTCAGGACGGCTCCTTGCCAGAGCATCCGTCCGTCCAGCTTTCCCTCCATCTGTCAACCCCTCCATCGGTCCATCCAGCTACCCCATCAGTTACCCGTCCATCCATCCACCCACCCATTCATTCATTCATCCATCCATCCATCCCTCGTCCACCCATCCCCTCCCTCCTTCACCCGCCCACCCCTCCCCCCATCTACCGTCATTCTCCTATCTGTCCATCTACTGTTCCATCCGTCCACCCACCAATCCGTTCATCCCTCCGTCCACTCCATCTATATTCACCCGTCGAGTTATTAATCAATCTATCCATCCATCCCTTCATCATCCATCCCTCCATCCGTCCGTCTGCTCCCTCTACCACATATTCATCCGTCCATTCCCTTCCTCTACCCCTTAATTCACCATCACTTATATACTGATGCACCTGTCCACAGACACAACCATTCATCCCCCATCTTCGTATTCCACCCCTTCTGTACCCGTTCACACACTTACCCGTCCATCCATGCATGCATCCATCCAATCATTCAAAATTTTATTTATCTGGCATCTACAACATGCCAGACTGTGCTCTGGGGGCTGGCCGTACAATGGTGTTGTCGTTTTATATATATATATATATATAAAACGACAACACCATATATATCTTCAGGTGGTGATAGGAGTCACAGAAAAAAGCAGGGAAAGTGGGTTGAAACTGATGGAGGAACTCAGTTTTAAATAGGGCAGTCGGTTAAGGCTTCTCTAAAGAGGGAAGATTTGAGCAGAGATCTGAATTGAGTGAGGGTGAAAGCCATGTGAAATCTGGGAGAAGAACATTCTAGAGAGGGAACCGCAAACACAAAGGCACTGAGGCAGGACAGTTTTTGGTATGTTTGAACAACAACCATGAATATTAATAGCTAGTGCTTATATGGCACTTACTAAGCGTGTCTTAAGAACTTTATGTGTACTTACTCGTTGAATTCTTACCACAATCCTATAACATATTATTATTAGCATCATCCTTTAAGGCTCAGTGGGGGTAAGAAACCTTTCTCATGGTCACACAGCAGGTGGTGGCAGATGTAGCCAGAGAGGGCAGGCTCTTAATCGCTGTGCTATCAGCAGAGGTCAGGGTGGCTCCGGTGACAGGAGATAAAGAGACAGGAGAAGTAGGCAGGGGCCTGATCACGTGGAACTTTTTAAGTCGTGAAGATGGTAACGAATTTCATTCTTAGTGGAAGGAGGCAAGTCTTTGAAGGCTTGAGCTGGGCAGAGAGAGGTGATCTATGGTAGTCACCAGCACATGTGACTCCTGAGCCCTTAAAATGTGGTCAATGTGATTAAGGAACCTCAAGAGATGAGGTGACTTATCTCAGGTCAAAAGTAGCTGAGCCTAGATTCAAAGCCAGGCAGGCGGGTCTGGCTCCACAATCCACACCCTTCACCACTCCGTTACAAAACCTTGGCAAATGGTGATTTTGCTCTCTTCTCTCTTGCCTCTATCTCTCCCCATCTCTGTCAGGCAATTTTTGTGCAGGGGAAGGAGTTTCATAGGTGGAAGGCTCACCCCCCATTTCTGTTCCCCCTTCTCCCTCCCAGCCCTGCCCCCTGGGAGGTAACCCTCTACCTTTCCCCGGCTGGCCCCGCGTTTCCTGCTCACGACCCGTGAACAAACCCCCTAGGAAGATTGTGCGACCCAGGTCCTGCCCTGTCTTCGCCTCCCTTTGCCCCCATCTCCCTCGGTTCCTGGAGTTCACTGGCAGGAGAGAACGTTCTTCCAGGCTATGTGAAGCAATCAGGTGAAAACAGAATTTGTTTGCCATTTCCTCAGCTCCTCTTGAGTTGAAAGGGAACCCAGCCAAGGGACTCGGAGGCAAAGGTGACTGTCGACAGGTTCCGCTGGAAAATGCATCAGGGCGGATTCGGGTCATGGTGGGAACAGCAGAACAGCAACGATAATAGTGAGACAGAATAGTAATGCTACCGGGTGTCATTGATTGAACATCTCCCCCAAGGAAAGACTTCAGTGCCTTCGGTTAACTCATCTTCATAACCGCCTCGAGGTGGGACAGGTGCAATTGTCCCCACTTTACAGACGGGGAGGCAAGGCTCAGACTCTTCTCACAGGCGGGAAGCAACAGCGTCAGGCCTCCGACACTGATCCAAGTGGCTCCCAAACCCATATACTTAAGAGCTCTGCTGAACTGACCTCAAGCAAGAAGGACAATCAAGGAGAGGCGGGGTGTGAGGAGAACAGGGGTGCAGGTTCAGAGAGGGAGGGGAAATACTGATACATTAGCCCTCAGGGAAACCCAAGTCACAAAGCATAGTGAAACGACGGTGCCCCAAGAAACCACGAAGGAGAGGCCCCCAAGGAGTCAAGGCCATTAGAACGACGAGGGAAGCACATTCCCTTCCTAAAGCTTTCCATGGCTCCCATCGCCTGCTCGATCAGGTCCTTAGCGTGTCATTCCAGGCCCTACCTGAGCTGAAAGCCCCAGCCGAACGCCTCGGTCACTTTCCCACCCCGGCTCTGTCCGCACCTCCCCACCTGCCTCCCACAAGCCCTGCACAACTGGTTCCCAGCACGCACCATCCATTTTCACGCCCACCTGCCCCTCCTGCACTGCCTGTGCTCCCCACAGGTCCACGTATCCTTGTGGGTCCCAGCTCACGGTCACCTCCCAGAGGGGTCTTGAGTTGCACGTGTCGGGTATTTGGCAACCCCCCCCCCCCACCCCCGGCCCCAACCCCGTCCTCTCTTGGGGCTCTGGTCTTCTTTGCCCTTTGTCTCTCAATCTGCTGGTTTGGGCAGAAATGGCCGCCCCCACCTCCACCCCCACTGCCTCACTCCAGGGCCGTGGCCATGACCCAGATCTGACCAACCAGCAGGTTCCCAGGCCCTGGGCAGCGATGAAAACCACTTGGCTGAACCTGGACCAGTGTATTTGCTCACTGTAGTTTACCTGCTTAGAGCAGTTGGGCGCCATCTTCCCCCTTTGTGGGGGCGGGGAGTTGGGGGGGAGGATTCCCATGCCTGAGGCCATGGGATTTTCAGTGACTACCTTTTTTCTTTTTTTTTTTAATGTTTTTAAATGTTTTTATTTATTTTTGAGACAGAGACAGAGCGTGAGCAGAGGAGGGGCAGAGAGAGAGGGAGACACAGAATCCAAAGCAGGCTCCAGGCTCCGAGCCATCAGCACAGAGCCCGACGCGGGGCTCGAACCCACGAACCGTGAGATCATGACCTGAGTGAAGTCGGACGCTTAACCGACGAGCCACCCAAGCGCCCCACCTTTTTTCTTTTCTTCCTACCTTTTAAATTTCTTTTTCTTTCGTTTTGTTTTATTTTGTTTTGTTTTGGTTTAAGCTAGTTCAAGGGAGGCCCTGGCTAATTCCTGTACATCTTCCTCAACTTTCCAAGCCACGTTTTTCACTTCCAACCAACTCTGCATTTCCCCTTTATTTACTTACACCATCCCAAGGTTGCTGATGTGTCTTCCTTATTAAACTGGGAAGGGCAAGGACGGAGACTTCCAGTCTGTGCATCCTGAGCCCCAGCCCCGTGCTGCCGCCCAAGAGGGGCTCCGTAAGATTTCTGCCGAATGAACCAATGACTGAGCTGGGGACTAGGGAGGTGTCACTGCGTGGCATTCCAGGGGCCTGTGTCAGATACATGTGAACCTAAGAGAATGCTCCAGGACAGCCGGAGGGGTCCTGTGAAAGCCTCACTCCTTCTGCTCACAGCCCTCAAGGCTCCCGCTCTATTCTATTCTGAAAAGATGCCAAGTCCTGATGGTGGCCTTCAAGGCCCTGCAGGATCTGCCTGCTCTCTCCTGGCTCCATGCCAGCCAGCTTCCTTGCTGTTGCACCTCATTCCTGAACTCAAGGCCTTTTACCAGATGTCACCTCTGCCAGGAGAGCGCCCCCCCCCGCCCCCACCGCTGCCCCATTCCTTCCCTCTTTCCCTCTGGTCTTTGCTCAGACATCACCTTCTCATGAGGCCTTCCCTGGCCCTCCACATAAAACTGCAACCTCCCCATCACATCCAGCACTTTAAAAAAAATTCTTTTTAATGTTTATTTATTTTTTGAGAGATAGAGAGACAGAGCATGAGTGGGGGAGGAGCAGACAGAGAGGGGGAGGCACAGAATCCAAAGCAGTCTCCAGGCTCCGAGCCGTCAGCACAGAGCCCGACGCGGGGCTCAAACCCACGAACCGCGAGATCAAGACCTGAGCCTAAGTTGGACGCTTAACCAGGCGCCCCTCACATCCAGCACTTCTAACGCCCTTCCCCGTTTATTTGTCTCCATGGTACTTCTCCCTTCTGGAAGAACAATATATTTTACATATTTATTGTTCTTCCTGACCAGAATATTGGCCCCAAAAGAACAGGAATTGTTTGTTTGTCCTTAGCTGTCTCCCTGACGCCGAGGACAGTTCCTGGCATTCAGCAAATACTTGTTAAATAAACAAGATGATGGAATGAAGGAACTCTGGGGGGGCTTAGGGAATCCAGAGAGAAAGGATCTGGACTCTTGGGTATTTGGAGACGTCTAGGGCCTGGAAGCGGCCACACTCCACAGCAAGTAGAGTAGATTCTGGCCCCCAAGTTCGAGCCTAGCCTGGGTTTGGGAACTGCTCTCCCTTTCTATGAACTATCCGTCTACATATAGGTTGTATGTGAAGCTGTCTCACGCTGGAGGAAATCCCTTAATCCCCTAGGCCCCTCCCTGTGGAGGACAGGGCTTCCCAGGGAGAGAATCAGGGAGTAGAGGAAGGGGCAAGAGGTCGGGTTTGGGGTAGCCGTATCACCAGCTGCAAGTCCCCGGGAGCCCACAATGCCTTGGGGCCCTCCCCTACCGGAGATCTGCCCTGGCTTTCCCTGAAGCTCCAGGGAGAAGGCGGAGCAAAACTGAAATATGCAAATACCCTTACCGGGGAGGCTGGCCTCCAAATGTCCCAACACAGCTCATACTTAGGGAGCACTCACCACAGCCGGCCAGACCGCCGCTTCTGGAAGCTCTATCCGTATCAGCCGACTTAATCCCTACAGCAAACCTATGACATGGGCCCTGCTGTCATTCCCATTTGACAGATGCAGCAACCGAGGTACAGAGAGGTGAAGACATTTGCCCAAGGGGGCAGTTTTGTCAGTGACAGGGCAGAGGCTCACCTTGGCCAGTCTTTGACTCCAGAGTCCCAACACTGGGTGTGATGAAAAAGGAAAGCTCACGTTAAGTGACCGTTCACCGTGGGTAGGTGGGGGGCCGAGCCCTTTTTGTGCATTTGCTCGTCATTTTCACAGCTGCCTTGTGATAAGCGTCTTGTATGTGGGTCGTTCCATAGATGAGGAAGCCGAGGGCCAGGGAGGTTGACAAGATGACGGACCCAGAGTGGGAGAACGGGAGCTGGAACCCAGGTCTATACACAGGACCCAATCCCTGAGAAAGGGAGCCCGGGAAAGCAGCATGGGGTCTCTGGGGAGGACAGAGCCTGGTGCCAGTTCGATTGTACCTCCCTCCTTCACTCCCACTCAGCCCCAGTTCTGTCCTTAGGTGATGTTCAGTCAACAGCTGTTGAATTAACTTAGGAGGCAGCAAAGGGGTAGGAGGGGCAGGTGCAAGGGACCAGGGTCAAGCTGAGTGTTCTTGGGAGGACCCCTCTGGGCCCAGGATTCCCTCGGGCGCTGGGGCAGTGTGCCTTGAGGATTAAGAGCATGGACTCTGGAGTCAGAGCTGGAATTGGTGACCAGTTGTGCCATGACTCTGCATGAGACGCTGGGTGGTACGGTGGTTAGGAATGCAGACCGGAGCCAGAGTGCTGGGTTCCATCCCAGCTTTTTTACTCCACAGCTGTGTGACCTTGGGCAGCTCCCTTAACCTCTCTGAGCTTCCCTGTCTACAAATGTGGATATTTGTCATATCTGTGTTGGATGCCTGTCTAGCTTACAGTCACTGTTAGCTATTACGATTCTCCACAGAATGATCCAGAGTTGAGTTTTTAAAACACAATTAGGGTCATGTTCCACCCAGCTTAAAAGCCTTCTCCAGCTTCCCCTGTCATTCGGAATAGAATTCAAACCGCTCACCATGGCCTACAAAGGCCTACACAGTCTAGCCCCTTGCCTAACTCTGACCTCCCTCCCACCCTTTTCCCCTTGCCCATCTGTGCTCCAGCTACACTGGCCTGACCATACCAGCTCACTCGTGCCTCAGGGCCTTTGCACCTGCTATCCCTCCCCCTAGAAGCTCTTCTTCCAGATCTTAGCAAACCTGTTTCTCAGCTCCAGTGCCTCCTCTGGCAGGCCTCTGCTCTCTCCCTACCTAAAGAAGTATCATGTGATCTCCAGTATCACATGACCTTATTTTGTGTGTTCCCCGGCATCCTATCACTCCTGGAGATTATTTTATTCATTTACTTGCTCATCCAGCTTCTCAACTGGAATGCCAGCTCCATGGAAGAGAGGACTATCGTCCACTTTGTTCCCCGCTGAGTCCCACAGTAGAGGGACAAATGACGGAGTGACCACACGAGGCTCTGGATCCAGAGAGAGACATGGAGATCCTAGTCCCCTGTAGCAACAAAGAAATTCTCTATTCCCCTTCCACGCACCCACCCAGCCCCAGTGCTGGATTCCAGTCTCCCATCTCCCTCATTGAATATCTCGGAAGCAGAAGTTTCGCCCGCGTTGCTCACGGCAGCATCCGGAGGCCTGGCAACAGAAGTGGTCAGCAAACTGATGAATGAATTTGCTCCTTTCGGAACCTCGATTTCTTTATCTGCAGGCTAGGAGCGGTCTCACTGGCCGGGGGTTGTTGTAAGGCTTGGAGCGGTCAGGAGAGGGCCTGCCCTGGGTCCGCAGCTCAGGATCAAGTAAAGAGCACTCTCGGGTCACTTTTTTCTGGGCAGAAAGGAGCCTGGAAGGAAGTGCGCCCGCGTCCCCTCCCAGCGCGCAGCCAGCCAGGCCCGCGGTCCCCACCCGAGTGGGTGGTTGTGGGGGGGAGACGGTGCAGCAGGGGGCGGGGCGCGCACAGATGAGGTCGTCGGGGCTCCCCCCGCGGGCAGCGCCCGATCTCCACTTACCCATGGCGAGCTCGACTCCCGTGCGAGCGGGGGCGCCGGAGCCGGGGGCGCATCCCCCGCCGGAGTCCCCGCCTCTGTCGCCCGACAAACTTTCCGGCCCGCCTCCCGCCCTCCTCCTCCTCCTCCCCGCCCGCCTGTCCACAGCGCCACCGCCACGTCGGCCGGCCGGCCTTGGCCCCCTGTGCCGGACCATCCCGGCCTGGCTGGGGTCCCCACCCACTGTGCTCCTCCTGGCTCCCGCCCACTGTCATCCCTGTTGTGGGGGACCCCCACATGCTCCTCTCCCCTGTGCTCCCTGCAGCCCACATTACTAGTCTGGCCTCTCCAGACTAGTGTATACACACACACACACACACACACACTCATGTGTCTACTGGGACCGGGACACTCACATACCTGGTTCAGCCACTCAGACGTTCCCTGGATTCCCTGACCCTTCATTGGACAGTTGGGACAGTTGGGACACCTCCCAAGTACCCACAGGCACCGTGGTGGGCCTTAGCCACGGGCTGGAAGAACAAGACAGACTTTTTCTTTTTTTTTTTTTGGTAATTAAAAAAAAAAGTTTATTTATTTTGACAGAGTGAGAGAGCGCACGCAAGCAAGTGGGGGAATGACAGAGAGAGAGAGAGAGAGAGAGAGAGAGAGAGAGAGAGAGGCTGATGCCGGGTTCAGCCATGAGATCATGATATGAGCCGAAGTCAGACGCTTAACTGACTGAGCCACCCAGGTGCCCAAACAAGACAGATCGTGTGTATGTGTGTGTGTGTTTGTGTGTGTGTGCGCGTGTTCTTGTGGAATTTGCTTTCTCGTGGGGGAAGAGGAGAAGTACATGACTGCAGGAGCCAGAGACGCACCAACAGTCATTAGGGCTGGGCAGGGAAGGAAACCAGGCTGCTGGGTGTACAGGCCCAGGTGGCTGTTCCAGCTGGGGGCCTGGGACAGCTGCCCTTAGGGGGGATATCTGAGCTGAGACCTTAGGTGCCAGGCAAAAAGGAAGAGCAAAGGCGAAGGCCTCCATGGAGGGAGCTTGTGGAGTATAAAGAACAGAAGTGAGGCCATCGTGTCTGCAGCACAGGGGGAGGTGGGGAGAGCGGAGAGTGGAGGGAGATAGAGCCCGAGGGAGGGGCTGGTCAAGGCCAGATCGGTTAAGGCCTTGGGAGGTCAGGGTAGGGAACGTGGATCTTATTCCAACGGACACAGAAAGAATCGGGGAGGTCCGGTGGGTTACGGGGAGCAATGGCAGAAACAGGAGGACCCGAGTGATGGAGGCTGGTGGGAGGTGAGAGAGAGGCTGATGTGGACTAAGGGAGTGGAGGAAAGTAGGAAGATGGCAGATAGACTCAAGAAGGACTCACCGACTGGGAGAGGAGCAGCTTGGGACAGAGCTCGGTTCTGGCTGTGCGACAGTTAAGGTCCTCATTAGGCATCCATGTGGAAACAGGTAGGCAATTCCACATATGAGCTTGGAGCTCTGGAAAGGAGCCAGGCTGGGGACACCCCACTAATGCTCCTTCTCGAGCAAAAATGCACGTCTAAGGTCAGCACTCACACGGCCACAGGCTTCTCCAAACTCTCAATGCGTGTTCACACAAACACACTCGTCCACGGGCATCCACAGCCACACTCTCACCCAGCAGGGATCATGTGCACACACACACACACACACACACACACACACACACACACGCATACACACACACACAGAGCCATCTCAGCAAAAAAAAGAAGCATCGACAACTCCTTCTGAGCCAGAGGACCCTTGTACAGTTCTGAAAATAATAATGCCTGGGGGCAGTTTGAAACATGGCTGCAAAATTCTTTGTTCCATCCCTTGAAATCTAAGTGGGCTTGTGACTGCTTCAACCAGTAGGTGGCTCCAAGTGGCCCTGCGTTGACTCCTGAGACTGAGTCACTGGGACAGCGACACCTGGAGCCCTGCTGATCTCTGTGACTTGCATTAAAGTCATGAGGGTGGGTACGTGCTTGCTGCCGGCCTCTAACTCCCCTAGAGAATAGAGAATCCCTCTTCATTTGTTTCCCCCAAATGAGAAAGGAAATTATCTAATTGGTCCTTTGGGCAAGCATCTTCACACACGGCTTCCCTTGAAGGTGGGCAGGACCTATTAATTCATTTCCTAGACAGCAAAAGTGATGAATGTCATCTTAGAGATTAGGTTATAAAAGATGGCAATTTCCATCTTGTTCGTCCTCTCCTGGTGTCTCACTCACTCTCTCCGATGTCAGCTGCCCAGTGGAGAGGTCCAAAGGGCAAAAGGTGAGGGTAGCCTCCAGGCAATAGCCTGTGAGGAACTAAATCCTGCCACTGATGAAATAGTCACACAAACAAACAAAAAAAGTCTGTGACGATACAAGAAAAGGGGCACCAGAACTCATAAAAGTTGGATTTTCTCTGCTCTGAAAAGTCAGAGAGGGCCTCCCTGAGGAAGTGACAATTGAGCTGAGCATGGAAAGATGTCTGGATGGGCTGAGGCAACAAAGGGAGGGAAGAGCACTTCTGGCATAGGAAACAGCAGGTGCAAAGGCCCTGTCGCAAGAGGGAACCTGATAAGAATGAGAGACTGAGAGCAAGTGAATGTGTTTGAAGATCAGAGAGCAAACGGGAACTTGGTGGGAGACGAGCCTGGAAGGACATAGGGTCCCACGCAGGACCTCGTGGGTCTTTAATCCTAAACACAATAGGGAGCCG
Source organism: Panthera leo (assembly GCF_018350215.1). Taxonomy (NCBI): domain Eukaryota; kingdom Metazoa; phylum Chordata; class Mammalia; order Carnivora; family Felidae; genus Panthera; species Panthera leo. Next base: position 14,348,830 of record NC_056681.1, read on the forward strand.
ATGAAAGGCTTTAAGCTAGGTTTTCCTACCATAGGAGCCAGAACCAGTCTGACCATAGCAAGCTTGGGACTTGCAAATATGTTTGTACAGTGGATTTTCCAAAGGAGGGGTTCAGACAGATTTGGTAACCATGGAGATGGCTATGTGGACACTAACAATTATGATAATGAAGCCACAAACTTGGGAAACCGGGCGTTATAAATAGAATTTGTTCCGGGTGAGCTTTGAGTAGTCTGGGCTGACGAAAGGTGCTGGAAACCACACTGTGCCAACACAAAGGGTCTGATGTCTGAAAAGGTGGCTCGCCCTGTGTGTGAACGGCGCGCACGGACTGCAGAGCTGAGGGCTGGTGCCATAGCAACCCTCGGACGAAAGGGCCTTTCTTCAGTATTTCAAACAGGGTCCCGATGATGGGAGAAGGGAAAGGAACATATGCAGCGTTGTCTGCCATACACACCCTCACAAGCAATATCTTATTTAATTTTAATAAGTAATTGCCACAGTAAAACTAATTATCCTCGTTCTGAGGATGATGAATCTGAACCTCGGAGAAATGATATTTGTGCCTAGCTCCCTTCCTCCTTGCTTCTAGAGCAGGTCTCTGTCTGTCCAGGCCCAAAATGCCAGATCCTGGGGCACCTGGGTGGCTCAGTCGGTTGAGCGTCCGACTTCGGCTCAGGTCATGATCTCGCGGTCCGTGAGTTCGAGCCCTGTGCTGACAGCTCAGAGCCTGGAGCCTGTTTCAGATTCTGTGTCTCCCTCTCTCTCTGCCCACCCCCCGGCTCATGCTCTGTCTCAAATATGAACAAACGTAAAAAAAAATTTTTTTTAAATGCCAGATCCTTACTTTTCCCACATCCTTTGCAGTTACAGCAAAGGCACGTGGGCCAGTTGTGGCCAATGTCCTGTAGAGGAAGCCCGTGTGAGAGGAGGGATGTCCAGCGAAGGGTTTTTTCCCAAATAAAGATGTAGAGGACATAGCACCTCTCTTCTTTAGACAGATGTGTTTGTGTCTTCATATCACGTGTAGAGCTTTGGTGGCCAGCTTATGACAATAAGATGACAAGTGTAGGGACCAAAGCTGAGGCTGGCGAAGGGCACGAGGGTAGAAAGATGGAAAGACCTTGGGTCCTTAAAATTAAAAAGTGACTGAAGGACGCTTGGGACCCCTTACTTCCTAAAATTTTGTTCCGTCAGATAATAAATGAGCGTATTGTTTACCCAGAGTAAGCTATTTAGCTGACCAATCTGCTACGTTCAGCTTAAAATATCAAAACTATGGCAGTCTAGGGGCGCCTGGGTGGCTCAGCCAGCTAAGCGTCAGACTTAGGCTTGGGTCACGATCTCGTAGTTCATGAGTTCAAGTCCCGCGTTGGGCTCTGTGCTGTCAGCTCAGAGCCTGGAGCCTACTTCGGATTCTGTGTGTGTGTGTGTGTGTGTGTGTGTGTCTCTCTGCCCCTCCCCCACTCACACTCGGTCTCTCAAAAACGAATAAACGTTAAAACCCCACAAACCTATGGCCGTCCACTAATTGCACCCTGTTCTAATTCCTCCCCTACTTCCTTTTAGTAATAATCTCCCCAAGTTTTAGGTGAGCTCACGGCTGCCCTGCTAGAGAATATGTCTTCCAGCTTCCTTTTCAGCTTCAGGGGCTCTGTGACTGCATTCTGGCCAATAGGATGTGAGTGGAAGTGACGTGTGGAACTTTGGATCAAGTTCTTAGCTGCCTGTCCTCACCCTCATCCTCCTTCTTGCCAGCTGGAGTGCTGGACAGCTGGGATAGACTCAGAGAAGGTAACAACAGGCTGAGGATGACCGATCTATACTTTTATATAAGAAAGAAAGGAAGCTCTCTCATAATGAAGCCATTATTTTTAGGTCACTGTGTTACAGCGACTTATCCTGGACCCTCGCAATAACCAAAACACACAGGCATTCAGTGGCGGTACAAGTCAGGGTTCTTGCTGGAAGCCACACGAACCACCTTGCTCCTGTGTTGGAGCACGGGCAGCCAAGACGTGGAGTAACAGACGGTCTTCCAAAGTTCAAGGTGGGTGTGGGTCTTCCAAAGTTCAAGGTGGGTGTGGTGTTGCCCCCGGGGACACAATGCTATCGGGAGGCCCCTTGCCTCTGAATAATGGATGCCGGGAGTCAACTTGATAGCTATTGTAGTAAGCCCTCCGTAAATAATAATAGCTTTAATCTATGGAATGCTTATTATGTGCCTGGTAATAGTCCCATGGGTTTTACCTCTAGTGACTCATTTAATCCTCACAAAGCCCTCTGGGATAGATATGATTCACAATCTTATTTTGTAGATGAGAAACTAAAGCATAGAGAAGGTTCAATAACCTGCTCTTGCTCAAACATGCCAAGCACACTTCTCCCCCGGGGCCTTTGCACTTGCTGTCCCCTCTGCCCAGAATGCTCTTCTTCCAGGCATCCATCCGCAGGCCTCAAACGTCACCTGTTCACAGAAGCCTTCTTCTTTTTGCATAGAAGCCTTCTTAACTGTCTTACTTTTTTTTTTTTTTTTTTTATGTTTATTTATTTATGAGAGACACAGAGCACCAGCGGTGGAGGGGCAGAGAAAGAGGGAGACACAGAATCTGAAGCAGGCTCCAGGCTCTGAGCTGTCAGCACAGACTCTGGGGCTCCAACTCCGGAGCCCCGAAGTCACGACAGAGCCGAAGTCCGATGCTTAACCCACTGAGCCACCCAGATGCCCCTTCACTACCTTATTTACAATCTTACCGCTACCCACTCGCCGCCACCCTCCACTCCACCAGGGTGACCATATAATTTATCACCCAAACCAGCACGCTCCGAAGAGCCAAGAGGGGACACAATCGGTAGGTATCCTATTTCCGGAAAAGAGCCGCAGAACGGGTGGCAGTTCGTCGACTCCCGACCGGGAGGCGGGGCCGCCTCGGCCCCTCGGGCGGCTCTCCGCGCGCTGCAGGCCAGAGCCCGGGAGGTCGAAGCGCTGCCTGCCGAGCGCCGCCGAGGGTTTACGGAGACAGCCGAGGACGTGGGAGGCGGGGCCACGTCCAGAGGCGGAAGCGCCGGCGCAATGGTGGCCGAAGAGGGCCGGAGGGGGTGACGTCACCGGCAGTCTCCGGAGAGAGCCGACGGGCCCCGAGCGGCGGCGCCGAGGCGCAGTCATGGCGGCCGCCTGCGCCGCGGCCGCGGGGAAGACCGAGGATCCGGCGCCGGAGGCCGCGGCGCTGGCCGCCGCCCGGGAGCGGAGCAGCCGCTTCTTGAGCGGCCTGGAGCTGGTGAAGCAGGGCGCGGAGGCGCGCGTGTTCCGCGGCCGCTTCCAGGGCCGCGCGGCCGTGGTGAAGCACCGCTTCCCCAAGGGCTACCGGCACCCGGCGCTGGAAGCGCGGCTCGGCCGGCGGCGGACGGTGCAGGAGGCCCGGGCGCTGCTCCGCTGCCGCCGCGCAGGTGAGGCGGCCCGGCCCGGGGAGGCCTGCGCCGCGCGGCCGAGGCCCTTTCCCGAGCGCCGCGCCTCGTTTTGCCTCGGTCTCTCTCTCTGCACCCGCCGCGTGAACTTCAGATGGGAAGTGTCGGCCTTTCTCTCCCGCCCCCCTCCCCCCGCCTTCGTTCATTTCATTCTTTGACCTTGGCACCCGCGACGAGCACGTGTCCCGGAGCCGTTGCTCCTGGTTCAGTTCCCGGCTGGTTGAGCACGCCGTTTGACTGCCCCGCGCCTCGGTTTCCCCATGTGCACCGTCTCCGTGTTCGATCATTATCTTTACGTTCGTGACTTTTAAGAAGCAGGTGTAATTACAAGTACGAACTCGCTGCGGAGGCTGTCGGGGTTCCAATACCGACACGACCGCTTCCCATGTAGCCTTACAACAAATTATTTACGCTCAGCCTCAGTTTCCTCCCCTGTAAAGGGGAGTCGTGGTATGTTTGAGTGCGTGATTGGTACATAGCGCTCAGTAGATTTTAGACTCCGTGAACTTGTATATTGACTTTTTCATTAAAACACCATCGTCCACCACGGTATAGCCTTTGTCCTCAGATGAGAAACTGAGGCTCAGGCGGGGGAACCAAATTGCCCAAGGTTGCACAGCTAGTGAGTGACCCAGCCAGGCTCCCAGCCTGTAGCCTCTGACTCAGAAACACCGGCTTTTCAGTTTCACACATCCTTTCTTTTATTAATATTCGTTAGGCACCTGCTTTACCCCAGGACATTGTTAGGTGCTGGGTGAGCTGGAGGAAATTCGGTCGCCAACAAGCAGACAGATCTCTTGCCCTTGCTTGGATGTGATGAAGCTATTTGTGTGTTCCTATTTTCAGTTTTCATCTGCTCTAGGATGTAAGGTCCACTAAGCAGGGATTGGCTGCTTTGTTTCCTGCTGTATCCCCACTGATAGGTCTCCAGTATCTAGAAAAGTGTGGTGGGCCCAATTGTCAGTCAATAAATATTCATTGAAACTCGAATTCAATGAATTCTTTGCATTACTGGAGGTATTGTTCCCGCGTTATGGAAACAGAAACAGAGGCTGAGAGAATTGATGGGACTTTTAGGTCATACAACTAGTAAAGGAAGGCAACCAGGATTTGAACCCGGCCTTTCCGAACGCAAAGATGAATCTCTCAGCTAGCGCACTGCTTGGCCGGTTTGTGTTCTGGTCAGGTAGAATGACTCTGACTGGGCGATGCTTATCCTTCTAGGTCTTTGTTTTGTTTTTAGGGAGTAAGTATGACAAATGCAATCCAGTCATAAAGGGTAGAAAGGAGGAGGGAGTTTCGGCACTACTAAACTTAGCTGTGGGGTGGCTTAAGGCGCAGCCCTGCAGGGCATGAGCTGGGGAAACTTCCAGATGAGTTAAATTGTACTATTCTGCAGTATTCCTAATTTTTTTTTTTTCCCCTGAAATAAGCAGATATGCACTGTAAAAGTCTGGCTCAATCTTTGAAAATTAAGCTTAACATGAAGAGAGAATCTCATCCAATAACGATTTGTATCTTGATTGCAGGGATATCCGCCCCCGTTGTCTTTTTCGTAGACTATGCCTCCAACTGCTTATACATGGAAGAGATTGAAGGTTCAGTGACTGTTCGAGATTATATTCAATCCACTATGGAGACCGAAAAAACTCCCCAAAGTCTCCTCAGCTTAGCCAAGACGGTTGGGCAGGTTTTGGCTCGAATGCACGATGAAGACCTGATTCATGGTGATCTTACCACCTCGAACATGCTGCTGAAACCCCCCGTGGGACAGCTGAACATCGTGCTCATAGACTTTGGGCTGAGTTTCATTTCTGCACTTCCAGAAGATAAAGGAGTCGACCTCTACGTGCTGGAGAAAGCCTTCCTCAGTACCCACCCCAATACCGAGGCTGTGTTCGAAGCCTTTCTGAAGAGCTACTCCACCTTCTCCAAAAAGTCCAGGCCGGTGCTAAAAAAGTTAGATGAAGTGCGCCTGAGAGGAAGAAAGAGGTCCATGGTCGGGTAGAAGAGTCTGACAAGTAGTGACGTGCTGGCAATTTGCGTCAAAGGGAATTTGAAGGAAGGCTCCGAATATGAGATTAGACCTAAATAAAGGCATTGAGATCCTTTTGAGTGCTGTCTGTGATCATGCTTGTTCAGTGTCATTATCGTCTGCGGTCGACTGTTCTCAACAGCTTACTGTGGACAGAAGACAAGTTCTAGGCAGAATTGGGTATTTAAAAGAAATCTAGAACGGGCTTCCTCTTCGGCCAGGCCGCGTATATGTCAGGTACCTGGGCAATGGCATTGCAGAACGTTGAACCACGTGATGAGAACGTTACTCTTCAGTCTTTTGGGTGATGTGGGGACAGAGTCTCAGTTGGTGACAGATATCTTTATCAACCCGCTAACCCAGCAGTTTTTTTGTCGTGTACATGATATACTCCCTCTGAAACCAATATAATGGGATACAGCCAGCATTTTAAAAATGAACTAGAGGGGCGCCTGGGTGGCTCAGTTGGTTGAGCGTCCAACTTCAGCTCAGGTCATGATCCCGCGGTTCATGAGTTCGAGCCCCGCGTCGGGCTCAGTGTTGACAGCTCAGAGCCTGGAGCCTGCTTCCAATTCTGTGTCTCCCTCTCTCTCTGCGCCTTGTCTGCGCGCGCTGTCTCCCTCTCTCTCAAAAATAAATCAACGTAAAAAATAAAAATGAAGTAGAATCATAGAACAGAAAATATCAGAGTGCCTTACGTGTATTGTTTAATAAAACTTGTTTCAAGTGTATGTATAGATGTACAGATACCCAGGGTATCTACTGGGTTTTGATGTAAGACACATTTCTTTTTGAGGGTCTTAGCAAAAAAAAGATGAAAAACACTGCTGAACTCCAATTAGTCTCGTTTTAAAAAAGCAGGCTCATAGCTTTCAGGCAACTGGAATTTATGTGATTTTATGCAGCATTGTTTTTATTTTTGTTGCTCCGTATTTCTATGATTACCTTGTGACTAAGACAAGTGACTGATCTAAAGTTCCTTTTAGTTTAAGTTCCTTTAGTAAAAGAAAGTGAGTTGATTTATATCACAGATAGTAAGTACGTAGAACAAAAGAGGTGAAATTACCTAGAAATGACTAGTTTGATAAAGCCTGGTTTAAGGGAAGGGGCAGGAAAACAGCAAAGATATGCAAAATGCCAATTAGCTTGCACTTAAAACCCCTCCCAGCCTCAGTCTCTTCCCCAGAGATGTGCGTCTGTGGGGAGGGAGGTATAATAAAGTGCCTCTCCTCCTTGTCTGCACCAGCCAGCAAATAAGTACTTTGAGTGCCTTCTCTGTGCCCCGTATCATTGGCTACTGGGTGCGCGGGCAGTGAGCATTTCCGTGGGTCCAGGACTGTGTGTTTCCTTCACCACAGTCAGCCCTGTGCCTGTGGCAGATGCCCAGGAATGAATGAAAACTTCCCTTCCTGGGTACTGGTGACCAGTAGACAGGAGAGTGAATATCGTTGCCTGGTTATCACTCGTCAGATACCGACCGTCCCAGGAGTGTTCATATTGGAATTGAAACAACTCTAAGGTATCATCCCCAGTGTATCGACGGAGAACTCGTCCAAGATGTCACAGGTAGCAAGGGAGACTTTTACCTGGCTCCCGAGCCCGTGTGGCCTCCACTGATGCTTTAGGAAACGAGATGCTGGAAAGGATACACTTTTGATAGATCTTGACCTTATATAACGTTATTTTCCAAGAACTTCAAGGGCCCCAGGGGCAATGATGTTTTCAAGGAATACTGTCAACGTGACTGAGAGCTGTCTGCCTCGGGGTGAGAATGACTGGTGGGCACACACGTGCAGGTAGTAAGTCGGGAAATACCTGGAGCTCGCCGCGTGCGGGGCCCTGGAGATAGAGGGGGACCTAAGGCTGCCCTTACTCAACGAGGAAACAGTGACATTAGAACTGGTATGTGAAGGAGAGCCGGGGGCACCTGGGTGGCTCAGTCGGTTGAGCGTCCGACTTCGGCTCAGGTCATGATCTGGTGGTTCACGAGTTTGAGCCCCACGTCGGGCTCTGTGCTGACGGCTCAGAGCCTGGAGCCTCCCTCGGATTCTGTGCCTCCCTCTCTCTGCCCCTCTCCCGCTCGCACTCTGTTTCTCTCTCTCCCTCAAAAAGTGAATAAACATTAAAAAAAAAAATTTTTTTTAAAGACCTCTTGTGACTGCAGGCCACAGCATGGAGCCACCCACGTTGGGCATAGTGAATGCTTCTTCAGTGTTCTCGTTAGGGGAGCTGACCACGCTCGCAGCATGTGCCGGCCGAGGGGACCCGGGCACACCTGCACTAGTGAAGGGATGTGCACGTAATCTCAGCTGTGACCGAGAAAGGAAACCCGAATCCTGATCCCTGTTCCAGTCCAGCTTGTTTACAAAACCAGGCGGGCACCTTGTGGGCCATCGTTTGCCAAGTTGATTTTTTAAGATACTGCATTAAAATGTTTGTCTTGATTACTGGGTTTTAGGTGCCGCCTCGAATTAGTACCCTGGTAAGAGGCTCGCTCACCTCATCCTGGTCCTCACCCGGCTGCCACTGACCGCTGGAACCCCCGGCTGTGGGAGCCCAGCTGACAGGGCCCTGGGAATCTCCTCCTTGAGTCCTGAATTCAGAGTGCCACAACTCCAAAGGACCCAATTCCCCTTTCCTGAGCCCAGACGAGTGGCCGTCCTGGCCAGCAGAGGTCGCCAAGTTACCGTCGTTATCCATGCAGGGGAGCTTCCTTCCCCTTCCATTCTCCTCCTCCACTTCCTTTTCTCTCTCCCTTCCCTCTCTCTCCCTCCTTTCTCTTCTTCTTCCTCTTTTCGTCCTATCTCCCTACCTCGAGCTTGGCTCACTTATCCGCCCAACGCCGAAGCATCCCCGTGCGGCAGGCACCGTGCAAATCACCCAGGCTACAGTCAGCAAAGACGTGGGATGTCTGGTTCCCTCCTGCCCGAATTGTGTCATGCGCTCTCTCCCTTCCTCACGCCTTCATTCACTGGGTATTTATTCCACACCCCGGCTCTGTCTGGCTCTGTGCTGGGTCCCAAAGAAGCTACTGGGATGAGAAAGCCCACAGCTACCACCCTGGAGCCCCTTCCCCTCCCCCTGCACTCTGCTGCAATCAATGGTTTCCCCACTGCTCCCCACTGTTTCTGCCCTGCCCATTGACCCCCCAAAACGTTCTTCCTTATAAAGCAGCCAGAGGCACCCTTGTAAAGCCAGTTTATGTCACTTGTCTAATCGGAACCTTGATGGCTTCCCATCCCATGTCTCCTTGCTTACCAGCTCCATGATGAGGGACCCCCTCACCGCGCCTCTCTGAGCCTCGGTGTCCTCATCTGTAAGATGGACCCATTTTACAGATGAGGAAGCTGAGTCTCAGAGATGCTAAGCGACTTTTCTAGTCATCAGCCTGTAAATGATAGAGATTGTGCCGGGCACTGTCTGTTGCCTACCCAGAGCCACACTCTTTATTCCTTCTGGACAGAACCTCTGTTTGTCCAGGTATCTATTAGGTGAGAATGGCTTCATCTCAGGGAAGGTCAGATGGTCCCTGATGTACAGGTGGGCACGTGGCTCCTTTCTGGCCAATAAGACAGAAAAACGAATCTGCAGAAGTTGCTTCTGGGGAAGATTTTCTTTCTTATAGAAAGGGAGAAGGTTGTGAGAATTCGCTCCATGCCCTGACCCCAACACACCCGCACCAGCATTTCCTGCCTTTAAATGCAGTGGTGATGAGTGGAAGTTCAGCAGCCGTTTTGGGGCCGGGAGGCCGACGGTAAAGCACCTGCGAGGGGAAGACAAAGGAGTCAAGAACGGGCAGGGTGTGAGTCCGTCCTTAGTGACGCGGGAACTCGGACCTTTCTTCCCTGACTTATTATTTGCATAAGTAAACATCTTCAAAGCCGAAGCTGCTTTAGTTGGGTTTTCTATCACTCGAAGCAAAAACATTCCTAACCAGAACAGATACAGATCCCTGTCCCCACCAAGCCACACACGGGGTCACTGGCATCTGGCTGCCTTCCCCGGGGCGGGCTGGCATATCGAGCGGCACAGGCCTCTCGCCTGAGATCAAGGTGAAGGAGCCACGGCAGACAGTCTCCAGCCCCTTCTCTTCCAGGGCCGGAAGGTGAGAACCCTGGACAGAGATTCAGCCTGTGCGAGGCCTGGCCAATGTGCCCGCAGCTTCCTCTGTGTGTCTGGCCCCTTCTGCTGTTACTCTGCCCCCACTTGCTCACGCTGTTCTTCCAACAGACAGTCCTGCCGCTATCTCAGGGTCTTTCTCCCTGCTGTTCCCTTTGCCTGCGACACTGTTCCCCGCAGACCTCTATGTGGCCTCCTCCCGCACTTCCTTTAGGCCTCTGCCGGATACCACTGTGAGAGGTCCCCCGGGAGCACCCTCTATAAAAGGTGACACCCCCCTCCCCAGCCCTCCCTGCCCCTCCCCAGCTCTGTTTCCACCCCGTTCACCAGCGCCTGCCATCCTTCAGATTCACCTGCTCGTTTGCATCCTGCTCGCTCCATGGGCAGGGGGCCATGTTTGTCCCCGGCTCCGGCTGTGGTTTCTGCAGTGGTGCCTGGAAGGTAGTAGGTGCTCTGTAAATATTTCCTGATGGCAGTGGAATTCCCTCGTGCAAGCGTAGCCTGCTTGTGGGAAAGAAAATTCATGGGGCCACATGAGCCTCCCTCCCACTGCCCGCCCCCCCTCGCCCCCACGTGCCACCTACCCACAGTCTTCCCTGCTGGAGGCAAAGCACAGTGTGGCCCCGGCCTGCAGCTTAGAACAAAAAACATTCAGAACCCTGGGGATTTGGTGCCGATCAAAGGCTTCCTCGTGTTTGTAAACCTTCACCCTCTGCCCAGGACACAGAAGGTTAGGGGCGGCCCAGAGCCCAGAGTTAGCCACGGTTCCAGGCCAGGGGACTCTGGGCCTGCCCCTTCCCCGTCGCGAGGAAAGGCCCCCCACCGCAAGGCCGAGCAAGGGTTGAACGCAGCCAGGGATCTAAAAGGGGTAACTAATCCCACCCCCAGCCTGAGGCCCACCTGCCGGCCCTTGGATTCAAAGCCAATGTTACTCTTGGAGCTACGGAGGCCTGACCAAAATGTCACGCTGAAAGATGCTGATAGTGATGCAGCTCAGCGAGGCGGGGGGCAGGTGGGGAGGCTGTGAGTTCTCCCTTCCATGGAGGGGGAGTGGGAAGCTGGTGCCAGCATGCTCTCCCCTCCCCCAGCCTTATTTGTCTTCATAGCACTAAGCACTGTGGGATATGTGATGTATTTCCCTCACTTATCTTATGACAGAGCAAATAGAAGGGAGGCTCCGTGAGACCAGAGACCTTTGTCTTGCTTGTTCACTGCTGTAGCCCCTGCGCCCAGAATGACACCTGGTATACAGTAGGCGCTCCATGAATACTTGTGGACATGGGCCGCCCGGGGGGCTCCGTCACGTAAGCGCCCGACTCCTGATTTCAGCTCAGGCCATGATCTCACAGTTTCATGGGATCGAGCCCCGCATCAGGCTCTGGGCTGGCACGGCAGAGTCTGCTTGAGACTTTCTCTCTCTCTGGCTCTCTGCCCCTCCCCCACCCACACTCTGTCTCTCCAAATAAGTACATCAACTTAAAAAACGACTTGTGAATAAGTGGTAGTCATGATTTTGGTTGATGTTCACAATAGTAAAGTGCGACAATTTAAGACAGGTTCAAGTTTTCAATGCTTACTGAACCTCCGCTATGTTCCAGGTGCTGTTCCGGGCACTGGGGATACGATGAGGATTAATGAGGACTCCCGGTTCTCGTGGAGTTTAATCTAGTAGGGAATGGTTTGAAACGATGACTCGTGCTGTGAAGGAAAGAACTCGGGGCAGACTCGACATAGAGTGTGTGACGCAGAGTGGAGGAAGGTTACGTTTCAGTAGATTGGGGGTGGGGGGGAGCCTCGGAGGAGGTGACGTTTGAGCAAAGACCCACATGAGAAGGAAGCAGCCACTGAGATGGGATGATGCGGGGACGTGGGGGGGGACATCCAGGCAAAGGGAGCAGTCCGTGCGAAGAACCTGGCATGTTCAAGGGGCAGAAAGGAGGTCGTGAAGAGGGTGGCAGGCAGTGATTGAGGGGAAAGCAGGTAGGACGTCAGGTCAAAGAGCTAGGCATGGCTCGGTCATTCATGTCCGTGCCCAGCACAGTGCTTGGCACATAGCAAGCCCTTAATAGCTGGGCTGGTGACCGTAATCAGTCGATCACATCGATGGTTATTTTCCTCTTAGAAATGGGGAGGGGCAGTGGCGGTGCGGATCATTGGAATTTCAGCCCTGTCCGTGCACTAGCTGTGTGACCTCGGGCAAATGTCTTAATCTCTCGGAGCCTCAGTTTCCTCATCCGTCTAACAGACAAGCCTAGTAGGGAATGAAAATAAATGCTGGTCAGACCATCCATCAACTGTGGAAGTTCTTTAAGAATTTCCTCCCACTTTGGGGCAGGGGGACGGTGGGGAGCTGGGTAGGTCAGTCGGTTATGCTTTGGCTCAGGTCATGATCTCGCAGTTCATGAGTTCAAGCCCCGAGTCCGGCTCTGGGCTGACAGCTCAGAGCCTGGAGCCTGCTTCGGATTCTGTGTCTCCCTCTTTCTCTGCCCCTCCTCTGCTCATTCTCTCTCTCTCTTTCTCTCTCTCAAAAATAAATAATAATAATAAAAACACTTAAAAAAAAAAAAGAATTTCCTCCCACATTCTACTTTCTCAGTGTAAAGGGGGAAGAAACAAAGACAGGGAGTTCGTGGGTCCAGCCTTGGAGCCGCTTTTCCTCCTACAGGGGCTAAGGTCCAAGCCATCCAACTAGGGGCCTTGTGTTGTGTGACTCACCTTCCGTTAGAGGCTCTTCTTTGAGGACTCGGCCTATGCAAGTCCTGGCCGATCTCTGCCACCTGCTTCCTCTGTGACTTTGACCGCTTCTTCTGCTGCTCTGCCCCTACTCGCTCACTCTGGGTGAGAAAAATAACAGCGGTAGTAATAGTTAGTTACCTATTGTTACCTATTAGTTACCTAATAGCAATAGTTAGTTACCTATTGTTGTTGTAACAAGTTGCTCCAAAACTTAATGGCATAAAACCACCGTTTGTTATGCTCGCGGATCCTGTGGGTCAGAACTCTGGAGAGGGCAGCACGGGGATGCCTGCTTCCTGTTCCACCACGTCTGGGACATCGGCCGAAGGACTCAAAGGCTAGGGGCCGGAATCATCGGAAGGCTCATTCGCTCATACGCCGGTTAGCCCTTGCTGGCTGCTCGTTAGGAGCCTGGCTTACTCTCTGTGGACCCCCGACCCTCAGTGGGAAGAGCGTCCATCACGTTTAAGAGGAGCATATGGGAGGTGCACGCAGGGTGGGAGAGAGATAGGTGCCATCCGGGGAAAGCAGAATCTGCCACGAGCTAAATGATAATAATTGTCACTTGCTGAGCACTTACTATGTGCAGGCACTCTGCACCACGGCCTTGCTTATTAATTCTTCCCACATCCTTGTGAGCTACGCCCCCTTCGTGTTTCCATGCCAGACAAGGAAACAGGCCCACAGGAGTTAAAGCTCTTGTCTAGGGTTGCATAAGGAGCCAAGCGGTACGGCTGGAATTTGAACGTCGCTTTGCGTAATGCAGGGCGACGGACGCAGGGAATGCGTACAGCTTATCCTACAGATTAAATGAGTTAAAACATGTAAAGTGCTGAAAGCAGTGCCTGGCACATAGTGAGTGCAGTATATTGCCATTATTATTATTATTATTATTACTATTATTATTCCATTTGAGCCACTGGAATAATAGGGAAACCTCTGCCCTGATACTAACTACTTACTGTCCTCTTAATCTCTTAGCTCCTTCCAGAACAAGAGAGCCAGTCCAGGGGCCCTGGGAGCAACATACCCTGGTCCCAACTGCCTCCATCAGGCTTTGGGGAGTGACCACAGTTTCTATGACGTCAGCTGGACTAAGTCCCCAGGAATAGTTTTTCCCGTTTGGAAAACTGTCCTCCCACCCCCGGGCTTTGAATGTCCAAAGTGCTCCCTCTGGGGCCTCACCCTTTATCCGAGATTGTCTGACACTAACCTGGTTGGAACCTTTGATGAAGCCGGTTAGGGAGCTGCTCAAGGTCAGGTGCCCGATCTGAAAGGACATGGGAGAAAGTTTCATCACAGCCTGCCAAGGGCCCATTGGGAAATAACTTGCCCTACGGGCTTACGGGCAGCATGGCAACGTGACCTACCTAGGAAGCGGGCACTGCCCCTCTTTCTGGTCCATATCACCATCTTTGAATGAAAAGCGTTTAAATTTTATTCGTATTTTTATTTACTTATATATTTTTAGAGAGACAGCACGAATGGGGGGAGGGGCAGCAGGAGAGAGAGAGAGAGAGAGAGAGAGAGAGAGAGAGAATCTTAAGCAGGCTCCATGCTCTGCGTGGACCCCGACACAGGCCTCGATCCCACGACCCTGGGATCATGACCTGAGCTGAAATCAAGAGTTGGATGCTCAGCTGACTGAGCCACCCACGTGCCCCAAAGCATTTAAATTTTCAGTGAAAAGGATGCTCATTAGAATGGCCATCGTAAAAAAAAAAAAAAAAAACAACTCGGTTAATAATAAGTGTTGGCAAAGAGGTGGAGAATTTAGAACCCTCCTCCGCTCTTCATGAGAGCTCTAAAATGGCGTGGACACTTGGGAAAATGGTCTGGCAACTCTTCAAAAGGTTACATACAGAGTTAACAAATGGCTCACCAATTCTACTCCTAGGTATAGACCCAAGAGAACTGGAAACATGTCCTTACAAAACTTTGTACAGGAATGTTCGCTGAAGCATTATTCATAATAGTCAAAAATGGAAACAACTCAAATGCCCATCAACTGATGACTAGACAAATAAAATGTGCTTTATTCACGCAATGGAATATTATTTGCCCCGTAAAAAGGAGCAAAGCACTGACCTGTCATGCTAAGTAAAAGAAGGCAAACACAAAAGACCATATATTGTATGATTCCATTTATGTGAAATGTCCAGAACAGGCAAATCTGTACAGACAGAAAGTAGATGAGTGTTTATCTACCATTTGGGAGGTTGGGGGGTAGGAATTGGGGTGACCATTAATGCGTATGGGGTTTCTTTTTGGGGTGATGAAGTTCTCTACAACTGATTGTAGTCACGATTGCCTGTGTGAGTATACTAAAAACCTGAACACTTTAGATGGGGGAATTATATGCTCTTGTTATTTAAAAAAAATTTTTTTAAACATTTATTTTTGAGAGACAGAGAGAGACAGAGCACAAGTGAGGGAGGGGAGGGGGGGGACACAGAATCCAAAGCAGGCTCCAGGCTCTGAGCTGTCAGCACAGAGCCCGATGCAGGGCTCGAACCCATAAACCGTGAGATCATGACCTGAGCCGAAGTTGGACGCTTAACCGACTGAGCCACCCAGGCGCCCCTACTATTAAGTTGTTATTTTTCAAATGAGAACAGAATATGCCACTCTGCTTAAATCCCTACAGTGGTTGCCTTATCATCGCAGCGTGGGTACAACCGTCCTCACCCAGGCTTTCAAGATCCTGGGTTGTCTAGCTGCTGGCTGTCCTGATCACACCTCTGCATCCCAGGTTCTGGATCATTCTAAGCCACCCGGTTTGTTCCTGCCTTGGAGCCATTGCACTTGGCTTTTCCTTCTTCCGGAAGGAATTTTTCATTTCGCTTGAGTAAACACCGTGCTGATCGGGATTGCCGAATGGTAAGATAGACGGGTGTTTAAAGAGAGTGATGTATTGTTTTCCAAAGTGGTTGGCTAAGTGATCATTTCCAGTAGCCATCTGTGAGGCTTCCAGTTGCCCTAGAGTCTGGCCAACACTTCACATTGGCCTCTGTTTAACTTTGCTAGTCCAGTGGGTTCGTATCACCCTGAGATTTCAGTTTGTATTTCCCTGATGGCTTGTAATGTTGAGCATCTTTGTATGTGCCTAATGGTCATCTGTAGGTCTTTTTTTTTTTTTTTTTTTTTTTTTTTTTTTTTTTTTTGGTGAAGTGTCTTGAAATATTTTGCCTATTTTGAAATCGGGGTGTGTAACTTCGTATTATTGAGTCGTAATAGATTTTAGAATAGAGATACGAGTTCTTTGTGTCAGATATAGTTTTGAAGATATTTTTCCTGGATTATGTTAAATTTATATTTCAAATGCTCATCTTAGGAAAGGAGAAAGGTGTAAAACCAATGATTTCTAGCTTAAGAAGCTAGAAAAAAAAAAACAAAAAAACCAGAGACAAATAAGTCCAAAGTAAGTAGAAAGAAGGAAATAATAAAATAAGAACAGAGGGGCTTCCCCAGGGAAGGTGGAGCAGACCTAGTTTTCTCTACTCTTCCTGTGGAGGACGATTGGGAACCCTGTACCCAAGAATACTTCAGAGAGTGGAGAGGTGAAGGCGGGGACTTGGGACCCAAGGAACAACCT
Source organism: Panthera leo (assembly GCF_018350215.1). Lineage (NCBI taxonomy): Eukaryota > Metazoa > Chordata > Mammalia > Carnivora > Felidae > Panthera > Panthera leo. Next base: position 14,364,780 of record NC_056681.1, read on the forward strand.
GGTGATGGGTTTTCTTTCTGCCGACTCTCTCTCAGACTTGGAAGCCGCAGGCAACCTGGAAATGCCAGCAGGAGCTGCCAAAGAGCCCTGACGAAAGCGAGCGCTCTGTAGCCAAAGGACCAGGAGAAGTTCAGCCAAGAGAGACCACTTTTAGACAGAACCTTCTCTACTCCAGCTGAACACCATGGGGAAAACATGGGAGCTCGCTCCCCCCAGCACAGGCTGAGTGAGGAGCCCCGACTTCGATCCTCACCGGGCTACGACCCTGTGTGCCAGCTTCCTTCCCAGGGTGGTGTCAGAGGAAGAGGAGGAGGGGGCTGGGACTTGTGTGCTCCCTGGTTAGTAAGGAGCCTTCTCTCCTGGCACCCCCTTTCCGTGTTTGCTGGTTTTGGTAGAAGGATGGAAAGACAAGCGATAGCCTGGGAGGAAGTGTTTGCAAACCGCCTATCTTATCCAGTGTATATAAATCACTCTCAAACCTCTAAGACCACAAGGCGATGTGTCTACACCTCTATCAGAAGGGCTAAAACAAAAAAGTAGGGACAACACCAAATGCTGGCAAAGATGTGGAAAAAACTGGATCACGGATTCACTGCCAGTGGAAATGTAAAATGAGGCAAACACTCTGGGAAACAGTTTCGCAGTTTTCTTTAAAAGCCAAGGAGGCAACTACCGTATCACTCAGCAGTTGTGCGCCCGTGCATTTGTCCAGGAGGAAGAAAACGATTCCTTCCTCCAGGCTCCGATCGCCAGACGGCTCACCCACCCCGGGAGCAAAGCAGAAACTAAATCAACAGCGGGGACCCCCGCTCCGCGCTGGCTCTGTGCCAGGCGTCGTGCTAGGCGTCAGCGCGCCATCCCCCTCAACCTTCCCAACAGACCTCTCTAGTCCGGCAGAGGCCACGATCATCATCGCCCCCACTTTCTGGACGAGTAAACCGAGGCTCCAAGGCCGTTGCTCGTGGCCACGCGGCTAGGCCGTGCAGAGCCCGGATTCAAACCCAGGGGAACGCTGACAAGTGCTTCCATCCTCGCCTGGTCATGACCAACCGTTTAAGGAGGGCGGTAAAAAGCGTGGAAAAGGTGTGGCCGCGGCCGCGGGTTAGACCCGAGGGCTGCCCGGAGGGCCGGAGACTGGTTCCCAGTTCCTGGGCCTGACTTCCCTTAACTTCGCCGGGCCTCTCGCCCCCAGGCCCAGGGGCGCAGGCACCACCCTGCAGGGGCAGGAGAAGGCGGGCCCCCGAGCGCAGTCCCCTCCCCGAGCCCTCCCCCGGGCTTTAAGCCGGAGCAGGGGAGCGGGGCGCGGGCAGTCCCGGGCTGGCTCGGTCCGCCCGGCGATCGCGCGGATATGGCGGCGCTGGCGACCGTGGCCAAGAAGGTGTGGAGCGCGCGGCGGCTGCTGGTGCTGCTGTTCGCGCCGCTCGCGCTGCTGCCGGTGGTCTTCGCCCTCCCGCCCAAGGTAACGCCTCGTCCGCCGGGCGCGCCCCCCCCCCCCCCCCCCCCCCCCCCCCGTCCCGCGCGCCCGCCGGCCCGCCCCCGAGGTCCCAGACCCGACCGATTTCACCAGAACCCCCCGCCCCCACCCCTCGACCCTCTACCCCTGTGCCCTGCCCCCTCCAGCCCTTTCCGGGCCGCGCCTTGGAGCCGGAGTCCGGCCCAGCCTTCGGGATGGTTCCCCCCAGTCTGTTGGAGCGAGTTCTCTTTGCTGGGCTCGGCGCGCGGGGCGCCGGGTTGAACGGGTTGAACGCTTCCCTAGATGATCCCAATGAACTGTTCACGAAGGCCAAGCTGAAGGGCCTGGGGCAAGTCACTTAGCTACGCTGGACTTCGGTTTCCCCAGATGTAACAGTGGAGGCAGCGACGGCGTTGGGGCAGATATTAAATAGGGCAATCTATGTACCTCTCTTCGAACTGAGCCTGGCCCACAGGAAGTGCCTGCTGCCCCACTGGCGGGTCTGATGCCAGGCCCCTTACCTGCTGCGAGCAGGCGGAGATCCGAAGAACCCCCTGGAGCCAGGCGGGCCCTAAGCTTTGCCTTAAAGCGCATCCTTTTATGTCATCCTTTCAGTGCCCCTCAGGGGGTGAGGATTATTTATCTCCTTTTCTAGAGAAGAAAAGTGAGGCTCAGAGAGAGGAAGTGACTTGGTCAGGGTCACATGGCTAGCAGCTGAGCAGGGATCCATTCCCTGGCTTGTCAGAAGCCGCTCTCAAAGAAAGCAATCCCTCGACCAAAGGCTGCAGATTGAGGTCGGGAATGTCATGATGAAAGTCAACACCAATGGGGGCTGGGCAAAGATGGGTGTCACAGGTCCCTATTGCGCCCCTCACTGGTACCCAGCCCGTCTGGGGCGTCATGGGAGGGCATAGGACAAGGCTCTTACCTCCAGGAAGTTGTTTCACTATCTCTCAACCTGAGACTAAATGTTCATAAAAATTAAAAGCAGAGAGAGGGTGTCAGTGGTACATCACCCAGCACCCGCCAGCAGAGACCAGGGGAGCTGGGAGAGGTATTCGGAGAGGGCTGCCTGGAGGAAGGGGTCCTCCCTGGGCACAGGGAGTGAGGAGGTGATACCAGTTGGTGCCAGAGAGACCCAGAACTAATGTACAAACATGGTCTTTAGTGTGGAATTACCTAAACGCTTCGACTTTTTTGACATAGAAGAGAGAAAGACAACAAATGCCCGAATAAGGATTACGTCACTTTCAAAAACCGTCCCGTTCCCAGCCAGGCGCTGACCTCAGGATCTTAGTCCAACCCCCTTTCTTCTTTGGGTCTCACTTTCCTTGTCTGTAAAATGGGGCCCTCGTGGTGCTGGCTTCTGAGAATTGATGTGAAAGGTTGAGCGAGGAAGTTGCCTCACTTTATGGGGCATCATTAGGGGAAGGACGGATGGGGTCTGTGATGTCCCAGGTGGAGTCCCAGGGAAGAAAAGACAGAAACACCCAGGGTCTTTCTCCTCAGGAGGGGGTTCTGCAGGCTTCTGTCTGCTCTGCCCTCCAGCAACATCCATGAACTCAGGGACGGATCCAAGGGTTATGGGGCCTGAAGCATACAGTATTTGAGAAGTGCCTTTTAAGAAAAAGCACACAGATTTACGAAGAGAAAATTCAGTATAGGGCTGGGGAGGGGCTCAGAAGCTTAAGCTCCATAAGCTTCGAGGTGAATCCACGTCCATGGGAATCCTAACGTGCACAGGTGCAGAGAGCCTGTAACCTTCTGCAGGGGTGGTAGGCCTGATAAGTAAGGTGTTGTGTTGAGTGCTTAACGCTTAGTATGTGCCAAGCGCCGTGCAAAGAGCTTCTCAGGCATCGTCCTATATAATGTGCACGCACCCAGGGAGACAGTTCTGTTAGCTTCCCTACTGGCCAGCTGAGGAAATGGACCTCGGCAAGGTTAGGTGACCTGCCCGAGGTCACACAGCCTGTACAGAGCCAGAATGCAGGGTTTGTACTTCTCCTCATTGCACTGTATAGTCTTTCTTCAGTTGTGATTGAATAAGTCTTTCGTGTTCCCTGCAGATCTTGGTGGGGACGCTTTGTGTGGCCTGAGATGTCACTGCCTGTTTAAGTGGCTGATAAATGGGGGCCTCCCAGGAGGCAGGTCTGGCTCTCTGGGGGGGGGGGGGGTCTTAGCCTCCCTCAAAGATCTGTATCCCATACTCAAAGCCTCACCCCTGATAATGATATACTTACTTACTTACTTATCATTATTTTATTCTTGGCTAGTAACTGACATGTTTCTCAACCTGCTGTGCAATGTGAATTACGCATCCTTAGAGAACATTGAACAGAGAACATGGCCGTTTTTATCGATCTGGGGCAGACGTTTAAAGCAAAGAGTGGGTGTGCTAGGCAAACACAGCTTCCAGACAATTTCTGTAGTAATCTTAACCAGTTTCAACCCTGTGCTAACCTCCCCAAACAAAGCCTGGGCAGGGGGCGGCTAACAAAAACTTTCTGTTTGCTGTGCAAATGTAGCTTCGAGGCAAGTGTCCTTGGTGTCCGCTCCCACTCCCAACGTCACATTGCCACTTCGGAGCCTCTGTCCCATGGAAATTCTGGAACCAGCACCAGTGCAGGTTATGTTGTACACATGGGTTCCCCCCCAGACTTTGCAGATATCAGATCAGGAAAAACGATGGAGATGCTTGGGCATTTGCCATCTCCCCCTCATTGGGTCTTGATGATGGCTCCCAGCCACCACTCCTCTGATGTTCCGGGAGTCTGTGTGGTCGACAGGGTTGGCCCTCAGGCACCTGTTTCCCCCAGCGGCTGGTGAGCCGGTCTGCGGGGAGGTCAGGGTTAATCTGAAGAGCGGATGGGAGGGGGGGAACAATTCTTACATTATGTCCTCCTGGCTTGGAACGGAATGCTGTCAGCAGGGATGAAAGGAGTGGGATGCCCTTCTGGAATGCAGTGGTTGCAATTTCCAGTTCCACTGGAGATCCTGGCTCTTGCTACAACAGGGCTGGAGACTTAGGAGGTCAGGATGCTGCTGGAGGGACCACCCCAAAATCTTCCAAGAGTGGCCATTCTGGGAGAGGGAAGTTTAGGGACTGGCCTTGGGCGGCCAGTGGGGATAGATGAGGCTGTTAAGGCAGCTGGCAAGGGAGTGCTAGCCCCATGTGTTTGCAGGGAAGTCTTGCCCCCTTTCCTACCTTACAACCCACACCCACCGAAAGCAAATGTAGCCAGATTGACCAGGTGGCCAGGATGAGCTCTTGTAGTGGGTACTCACAGGTGACTCTTTCTAAGGACACTTTGAAGAGGAGTCTGGGGATATTCTAGGCAGGACTGCTACAAGCTGTGTTGTTGCACAGGCTGTGCACTGCGCAAGGGACCTCGGGTCGGCAGTGAGATTGAACCACCCTGCACTTTACCTGCCAAGCGATGTATCCTGGTGCAGTGCTAGATCTGCCTGAGGAAGAGCTCCCCCCCGCCCCGCGCCCCATCCTAATTTGCACAAAGGTATCAAGTCTGGCTAGCAGCAGACTTGTTCTGAGATGGTGGAAGTTTTTAGGCAACGGTAGTACACGTGTAAGGTCAGAGGCCCTTTGGCATTTTCCTAATTCTTGTGGGTGGCATTTAGGTGGGTGATGAGGAAGAATGGTCATTACATTCCCGGTTTGGAGTCTTGGGAATCAGAACTGGATTCCCATTCCACATGCCTGCTCTGTGACCCCGGGCAAGTCATTTTACTTCTCTGGGCTTCATTTTCTTCACTGACAGTGTGGCCACAAGACCACCGTCCTCCCTGGTTATTATTTGGGCCCAGTGAAATCATATACTGTGCGTGTGCCCTTACTTCCTGCTTTTAAATTCAGTGCTCAAGGCATGTGTCACCTCTCCTGTGCTTTTGCTGGAGAAACGGAGACCCAGAGAAGTCAAATGACGGACAGAGCACCAGCCTAACCACCGAGAAGACCTGCCTTTGGGTCTTGGCTCTGAAACTCTGAGACTGGAGGCTTTGCATCTCTGAGCCTTGGTTCCCTCATTTGTGAAGTGAGGACTCACACCCTTCCCAAGGGCTTTACAAGACTCAATTAAGAGAACATACAGAAATTGTCCCGTGGGGCACCACACGTAGTGTGGTTTCTAATAACTGTCAAAATGTTTCCCCACTTACCCTTTGCTGACTTACACGCCTTTCAAATTTTAGTGTATTTACTCTTTCCATCGCCTTAAGAAGAGGGAGTAATGACGATCCCCATTAGTACAGATGAGGAGAACAAAGCACAGAGAAGTTAGGTAATGTTCCCGAGGTCACACAGCTACTGAACATTATTTTGGTCACTTCTCTTGGTCCTGGGTCTTGGAAGATAGGATGGCCGGGGTTCTCAGAGACCCTGACTCTTCCCTTAACAGGGGCTTCCCAGAAAACCCCACAGACCCCGCCCTGTGGGTCGAGAAAGTTCTCTGGCCAGATAGTGCCCTGCTGCTTTTAATTTGTATCCTCTCATTGAACCCAGAGAGCTTGGACAGGGAACCCCCCAAATGGACTAAGGTCTGATTTAGCTTCCATCATCCAAATACCACCCACGACATTTTTGCCAGATCCCCTTTACCCCGCTCAGTATTACCATATTCCTGTCACCACCCCCTTCTTTCTTACATTACTACTGCCTTACTCCCCCTCCCCTCCTTTTCGAAAAACTTATATACAGTGACTTAAAAAGGAAACTTAATGCCAAGACCATGTATGGGAAAACCAGGATCACAAATGACTAATAGAAGAAAAGTAGCAATAAATAACTCTGCCGTGTTGGTGAATTCTGGCTGTATCCTCCTGCCCGCTCGAAGCTGAGGGCCTGAGACCTGCCCTCTCTGTGTTGCACAGGGAGGCAAGCGGTCAAGGGAGGTGGTAAAGACAAGTCAGTACCGAACTGAGACTCTGTTTTGGAAGGAACGAGAGGGAGGAAAGAATCCGAAGAGTGTCTTCACCCCGCCCCGCTGAAATGGTTCCCCACCTGATAGATGGATTTGCTCATAGTCCTTTCCTCCCAGGGTTTCGTGATGACGAATAAGTTCATGTGCAAAACTGCATCTCAGACACACATAAATTTTGTTTCTTTTGCGTTCTGTCCTTTACACGCTTTTTTCCTGGAGGGATCTTTGAGGCTAATTGGGGGAGGGGAAAAGGGGAGATGCTTGTGGTGTTTGGCGGAATGAGCTGCATTGAAATGGTCAGTCCTAAGCCTCAGTCTACTCATACGGAGATTGGGTCTAATCATACTGGGATGAGTTCATATGCTTGAGGCACTTCGCCAAGTGCTGGCTCTTAGTAGGCACTCAATACATGTCAGCTGTTGGGGCACCTGGGTGGCTCAGTGGGTTAAGCGTCCACCTTCAGCTCAGGCCACGATCTCACAGTCTGTGGGTTCGAGCCCCACGTCGGGCTCTGTGCCGACAGCTCGGAGCCTGGAGCCTGCTTTGGATTCTGTGCCTCCCTCTCTCTCTGCCCCTCCCCCGCTCGCTCTCTCTCTCTCTCTCTCTCTCTCTCAAAAACTAAATACACATTTAAAAAAAATGTTTAAGTAAATGTCAGCTGATATTGCAGCTACTGTCACGATGTTTCAGGACTTGGGGATCATTCTAGTTCAACTTCCGCAAAGAGGGAACTGAGGCCCAGAGTGAGTGAGTGACAGGGTGGGGTGAACTTCCTTCCCCTCTCTTTGTCCATTGATCCAGCCATCATGTTTCATCTGACGCTATTTCCTTCTGTCTTCTGTGGGCCCTCAACAAAGAATAAGAACAGCTCATATTTATTGAGCATTTAACCAGGAGCTCTGGTCCCCTCGCTCCCTCTGCTCCCACATTGACCTTGCTCTTTCTTAAATACCTCAAAATTGCTCTCACCCCAGGGCCTTTGCACTTGCAAAGACCCTCTGTCTGAATTGGTCTTTCCTCAGCTATCTGCAAGGCTTCCTTTCTCACTTCATTCACCTCTGCTCAAAGACGAACCTCCCTGAGGTCTTCCCTGACCTCCCTATCTAACAGAGGAAACAAAAAATCCTTCACACTCGTTGTTTACTATCTCTAGGAATTAGCTAGCCCTGGTAGGGGCTGAACTTCCAGGGTTAACAAGGTCCCAAGATGTCAGAGCATCAAATTCAGAGACTAGAAGACATGCTTGTTTCAATCTCCCACATTCTCCCCTTGCTGTAGTCCGGCCTCATAGGCCTTCTTTGGGTTCTTCAAACCTACTGAGTGTGTTCCTGCCTCAGGACCTTTGCACCTGCTGTCTTCTTTGCCTGGTATGCCCTTGCCCCTGATCTTCCTGATCCTTCTGGATCCTTCTGGTCATTCAGATCTTAGCTCTAATAGCATCTCTTCTGAGGAGTCTCCCTTGATTACTCCTTCTCAAGAACGCTTGTCCTCCTTACCCCCCAAACAACTCTCTAAACCAGCCTTCTGTTTTATTTCTTTCGTGGAATTCATCCCAATCTGAAATGGTCATTATATGTTCCCCGTCTGCCTCCCCAGCTAGACTATGTAAGGGAATGGCCTGTTCCCTACAGCATCCCCAGTGCCTAGGACAGCATCTGACATATAGTAGGTACTCAGTTAACAAGTGAATGAATGAATTTGGATTTGAACCTAGGTATCTCTGATTTCAGAAAACATGCACTTTTTTTTTAATTAAAAAAATTTTTTCAAATGTTTATATTTGAGAGAGAGAGAGACCACAAGCAGGGGAGGGACGGAGAGATGGAGACAGAATCCGAAGCAGGCTCCAGGCTCTGAGCTGTCAGCACAGAGCCCGACACCGGGCTCGAACCTGTGAGCCATGAGATCATGACCTGAGCCAAAGTCAGATGCTTAACTGACTGAGCCACCCAGGCGCCCTGGAAAACAGGCACTTTGAAAAACCGCAGACTGCTGCCCATTTGTGGAAGACTGGAGCTGGAACCAGTATTCCCAGCTCTCCTTTTTTTTTTTTTTTTTTTTTCTTTTGGGAAGACTGAGGCCCGGAGAGGGCCTGGAGGGGCTTTCGCGGCCTCTCCCAGCCCGGTGGCCCCAGAACCCTCATCTGTGCCCTTACACGCTCTCCCGGAGGGTCTGACCCATTGCCCACACAGGCCCCTGGGCCTCGGAAGCGCTCCTCTGAGGCCCGGCCAACTTTCCACTTTCCTGGAGCTCCAGCCAGGTGTGTAAACAGGCCGATGCAATTCCTGGTGATGCAGCAGGGAGCAAGATCGTCCCCTGACCAGACTCAACAGGACAGTGCCCTCTGGACTGATGAGCAGGATGTTCTGACACCCCCCAGACCCTGAAGACACAAAGTCAGCACCTTAGCAAGGCCGGACCCGGCCGGGCCTAAGCCAAGTCACGCACGCGCTCCTGAGTCACCCTCTCTGGCTAGGACGCATCAGGAAAGAGACGCACAAGGCCACAGTTCAGAGCACCTCCTGGCCAGTCCCTTCCCTTCCCTGAGCCTCAATCTCCTCACCTGCAAAGTGGGCATAATGACACCAACCTGCTGGGAAGACTTGAAGGTGTCTGATGCATAGTAGGTGCTCAATAAAGGAGCCTGGCTGTTACCGTTATCTGCATAATAGGGGTACCAGGCTCTTGGCCCTGCTGCCTGTCCCTGAAATTTACAGGCGAGGGGCAACGAAGGGGAAGGAGCCTGTGTTGTCGGGTCGGGGGAAGCACGACACACAGGACCGAACGGTGATCCCCAGTCGATAAAGAGGTTGGAAAAGGGCCTGGGGTGGGGGCACAGACCAGGGTGGGCCAGGAAGTGGGGTTTGATTTCAGTCGTATTAAGCGCTCCTACGGGAATGTGCTGGTCCCTGGGAGGCTGCAGGAAACGAATTCAAGTTTGTCGATGTCCTGCCCCACAGGCCTAATTCATGGCCCCTTTTCTGTTCCCCAAGAGGCTCCTAAGAGTCACAGCCAACACCTCTCCAGCACGGCTCAAAGCACTCAAGATCCGCTAGCTAGCACATTTACGCTTCCTGCGGCTCTGCGGGGCAGGTGCTGTTATCGTCCACATTTACAGACGAGGAAACTGAGGCACAGAACGGTTTGGTCACTTGCCCGAGCTCCCAAGGCTTGGGGGTGGCAGAGCTGGGACCCAAACCCTGGCACTCTAGCTCCAGAGTCGGTGCCCTTAGGCACGATGGGTGACACAGGGGTAATGGACCCATCTTATAAGCGGGCAGGTCGAGGCCGAAAAGCGAAGCCACTTGCCAACACCTCACAGTCACTGAATGAGCAGCGGGACTGGCATTTGAGCCTGGGTCTACCTGGCTGAAAGCCCACACTCCTTCGTGGTCCAGTGGAGGCAAGGGGTAAGGAAGGGACTGCTGCGCTAGACTTGTTGGGGACATCAGGAAAAGCTTCCCAAGAGACACCTGTCACCCTGACCCAAGTAGGAGTTCGGAAGTCTCTCGGGGAGCTCTCTGAAGACAGGAACGAACACAGGGGGTCAAGCATGACATGTAAGAGCTTGGCTTTCGCCGCTCGGGTTAAATCCTGGCTTTTTCAGGGGCGCCTGGGTGGCTCAGTCCGTTGAGCGTCCGACTTTGGCTCAGGTCATGATCTCATGGTTTGTGAGTTCAAGCCCCATGTTGGGCTCTGTGCTGACAGCTCGGAGCCTGCAGCCTCCTTCAGATTCTGTGTCTCCTTCTCTCTCTGCCCCTCCCCAACCTGTGCTCTCACTATGGCTCTCAAAAAATAAATAAAAAAAAAAAAAAAAAAAAAAAAATCCTGGCTTTTTCATAGGCTGTGTAACCTTAGGCCGGTCGCTTGGCCTCTCTGTGCCTCCCGTTTTCTCTATACGCAGGTATGATGATAATCGAGGATGTTTGTGAAGGTTTCGACAGACGTTGGCTGACTTCACGGACAAATCGCCTACTACGTTCTAGGCTCTGGGGCACGCTTTAAATCAGGGATTCTCAAGCATTTTGCTCCCCAGGAGACGGCTGGCGAAGTCTGGGGACATTAATGGTTGTCACAGCTGTGCTGGAGTTGCCGCTGGCATCTAGCGGGTGGAGGCCAGGGATGCAGCGAAACATCCCCCCGTGCCCAGGACGCCCCACGACTAAGTCCTCGGGCCCCAGACGTCGGTGGTGCGGGGCTTGAGAACCCTGCCTTCAGTGTGTTTGTTATTTTGATCCCCACCCCCCGCCAGCCTGTGAGGCAGGCGCGGTCACGTGCCAAGGCCACGAGGGGAAGTGCTGGCCTGTGGGCACACGGCCTGGCTGCAGACGGCCTCACGGGGCCGAGAGGGTTTGGAAATGGAGGGCGTTCCAGGCGAGACGAAACCCCGGCCACCCAGCCTAGCTCACAGACCAGCTCCAGGCAGGCGGAGCTGACCCGTTGTCCCCTCTGCCCTCGGGACTCTCGGCGGGCCGGGCGGGGGACAGCCACCTTTGCCTTGGCTGGGAGAAACAAGGGAAGCCCTTGTTCACTGCCACCCACAGCCTCAATTGTCCCCGAGCTTTCACAGGCTGCTTGCACCTTTCTCTCCTGACAAGCTGCTTTCCCCGCTGGCCGGGGGCCTGGAACAGAAGGGGGGGTGGTGAAGGAAGACAAATCCTGCCCCTCCCTGCTCCAGCCCCAAACACAGACGTGTAGACGGTTTGCTGGGGGGGGGGGGGGCGGTGTGTGTGCGAGGGGCGCCCACGCCCGGGACCGGGACGTGAAATGTGGGGACCCAGAGGACACGGCAGATGCCTGGTGCGGCACCCTGCCCACGGGTCGGCTCCCACCTCTTGTAGGGGACCCAGGGGACCCCGGGGACTGAGTCCCGTTCTGAGAGCACCTTCTCAGCCCCGCTGAACCGACCGTCAACCCGGGAGGCCTGGCTCCGTTTCCCGCTCCTGACCTTTATCTTCGGTGGGGCCTGGGCCTCCTCCGGGCCTCGGCTTTCATCCTCTGGAAAATGGGTCCACCCACGATCACTGGGCTGGGGTGCCCGCCCCCAGAATCCCTTTCTGAGGTGGCGAGGGCAGAGTCATGAGAACACGAGCCCTGGAACCAGACTTCCTGGACTCCTCTCGCTCTACCCCTTCCTGGCTGTGTGACCTCGGACAGGTGACTTAGCCACTCTGTGCCTCAGTTCGTCCTCCGTAAAATGAGGACACTGCTAGGACCCACCTCATAGGGGTGCTGTGAAGATTGGCTCATACACCTTAGAAACTTTCGGCTGTGCCTAGAACATAGGAGGTGCTACGTTCACGTTTGCTAGTTGTGTATTCTTAATAGCGTTCGCGTTTACAAAGGAGCCCACGAATCCGGAGGTCTGGAAGTGCTTCACGGGAAGTGAGGCTTGCTCCCGAATCCTCTTGGCCTCCTCCCTTTCCTCACTGTGTGGGTTCTTGCGTCTTCTGAGCTCTGTTCCCTTCCTCGTAAGATGGAATAAGTTCCTCTCCCAGGGGCTGCCGAGAATATTAAGTGAGCTAGTGCTTATCAGAGAAAAACGTCTTTTTCTTATTCTTGGCCTGAAACCTGGAGCCCCAGAGGCCTGAGAAGTGAGGGATTGTGGGCAGTGGAGGGTCATTGTCAAAAGGGGCTTGGAAACTCCACAGGTCGGGCCTCAGCGGCAGGGGCCAGCTTCCCCCCGTCATGCACCACACCGGCCCCCAGGATGCCTGGAGCGGGGCCAGCTGGACCAGAGTAGGGGTGGGATGATGGGAAACAGACCTGAGAATGTGAGGAGCAGGGCAGACCCCCAGTGCCTGAAGGAAGTGAGGCAAAGTAGTGCTTGCAGGGAATACGTGGCCTCAGCTGACCCGGGATGGATGCCAGCATGGCCAAGAACTTGCTCTGGGAGTGGGGGGAGCACTTGCCCGCCTCGGTGTCCTGATCTGTCTCATGGGCCTGCCTACCGCATGGGGCCATGGTGAGGATCCAGGGCCAAGAGCTTTGTATCCAGTAAAGTGCCCTGAAATCGCGGGGACCCTGTCTTGTTCACCAATGCACCTTCCCACACCTGGCACACAGTAGGTGCTTAATAAATGTGTCCACAACAAATATGGAATAAAAACGGGTATTTCTAGTTTCCTGTGTGCCAGGCCCTGTCCACAAGTGATGAATACATTCAGTCAAACACTATTCATTGAGCACCTACTGCATGCTGGTTGCCATTCCAGAGGAACGTGGCAGTGAACCAAATAGTCATAAGTCTTTATACTTGTGGAACTGACGTTCTAGACGGGGAGACATTGAAAACACCCACAACAGGTAAATAAGTAAGATCTAGGATATGCCAGATAAGAAGAAGTACCCTGGGGAAATAAAATCGGGGAAGGGGAGTGGGAAGTGGACAATGCAGTTTTAGAGTCAGGAAGGTTTCGTTGAGAAGGGACATTTGAACGACTACCTGAAGGAAATGACACTTGAGCAAAGCTGGGCACATGTAAGGGAGGAGCAAGGAAACGGCAGGTGCAAAGGCACTGAGGCAGAGCGCGGCAGGTGTGCAGGAAACATCAAACGATCTTCTTGGGCCCTCGAGACAGCCCTTCCCGGGAGACAGACCCCTGGCCCCCTGGTCATGGAGAAAGTAAGCTCAAGGGCCGAGCTGGGATTGAGTCAGATCCTGTGCCAGCGCCTTCAGGCCGGAGGTCCCTTCAGCCAGAGAAAGGGCTTCTGTTCGTACAGGGTGGGGAAGGGGATCTGAGGAGAGCAGGGTGAAACGAAGAAGCTTAGGTGTACCCCTGCCCCATGGTGGGAACCGAAGGGCCCTCTGGACGGCTAGGGAGACAGGCCCAGAGAGGTAAAAAGAGCCACCCAAGGTCCCACAGTGGGCGTTGCCCTCTTTTTTCGGAACAGCGTGTTCTGTCCTTCTTGGGCCGAGTCAGGCCCCTGGGGCCTCGTGGGTCCTGTGGGGCTCCCACCCTCCCCACCTGTCTGTCTGGCTCGTGAATGGTTAGTGAAGCTTGGGCAGCTGTGTTGTGTGAGCTACCCCAGGAGCACTTTTAATGAGTGGCTCCAAGAGCTGGAACTTGTTAGAACATCTGCTAATGAGTCCAGGGGTCTGACCCAGTCCAGTTCAAAGGGAGGGTAGGAGGGTGAGGTGACTGCAGCCTTCAGGTCTCCCGAGGCAGGTCACTTCCTACCGCTTCTTCCTCTTCTCCCCCTTGCGTCTAGGGCCTGGATGGACACGGGTGGGTCCTGCTTCCCTGGGTGTTTTCAGGCCCAGGAGAGGGTAGGCGGGAGCCCTGGTTGCAAATTAGAGACCCAGACCTCCCGGCTGCCTCCACGATTTCCCTCTGGGTCGCCCTGGGCTAGTTTCTGACTTAACCTTCCGCGCCCCGGTCTCCTCCGGAAAATGGGCACACGGAACTCACCCTCAAGGTCCACGCTGCTTATCCTCAAGACTGAACAGACGCAGAGAGGGCGCGAACGGGCTTGTAGAAAGCCTTTCTTTTGAGGATCCTTTTGTTTTCTTTAATAGAACCTTCCAGACTGCGTGTGGAACCAAAGTCGCAGTAAGTCTAAGGAGCTCGGCCCCGCACAGAGTTGGTCGCTCAGTGCTGGCTGTTACCGTCACTGTCGTTCTCGGTGCTGAGCCTGGTCGAGGGCTCTGGGCTCAGACCATGTGGCGGGAGTCACACTTCACCCCTGGCTAGAAATCCACGTGGAGGAAAGAGTCACGGAACCTGTCTGGGCCTGTTTTCTCGTTTCTAAACAGGGTCTTGTGCCAGGCAGCTGAGTTAGTGAGTGTCAGAGGCACGCTTGGTGGCTGGCCGGGGCAAGGCCTCCGGAAACGGTAGCCGAGTTGGTCTCCTCTCCCGCTCACATTGAGGCAGTATGACCTTGGGCAGGTCGCTCAAGCTCTCTGAGCCATGGTAGAAGGGGACAGTGGTTGTGGCTGTGGCTGCCTCACGGGGCTGGGGGTAGGGCTAAAAACAAGGAGTCCGCGGGAACCCGCCTGGCGTGGAACAGCGTTCGGTGCATGTGGCCATGTCGAGTAGCGGTGGTATTGCTCTGAGGCAACGAGGGACAGTCCTTTGAGAGACTGGGGGCTGAGGGGAGAGAGGGGACATGCCCAGAGCGTCGCAGGCCTTTCGGAGAAGGGCCATGGCCACGTTCCCTTTGATCGCCCTCCCGGCTCTCTCAGGACGGCGTAATATGCCTCCTCGTTTACGAACGAGGACCCAGAGGCTCGGGAGGGACACGTGTCGGTCCAAGGCTTGCAGCGTGTTGAGTGCTGGACGAGGGTTTACTCCCAGGACCACGTGGCTCCCGGTGGCCTGTGCCCCTGAGCCGCAGCTGGCTTCATTCCCCCCTCCCCCCTTTTCAAATGGAGGCCTCATGCCTAGATGCCTCTTGGCCTCTCTCAGGCTCTCTCTCGTCTTGCCAGGCTGGGCCTTTTCCCTGGGCCTGTCGTGTGTCTGCTCCAAACTCCCTTCCCTTTGGGGTCCATATCTGTGTCCCGCTTAGAATCACCACCTTTGTCCTTACAGATCATTGGGGCGAAATCGCGCATTTCGAAGGGCAAGAGAGTAAAAGAAAAGCAAAGGGGGCAAGACACAGAGCTCGTCAGTAACGGGGGACGTTTTGTGAGGTGCTAACTCTGCCATCCATCGCTCCCAGCCCTTCACCGACGTTAACTTAGTTTCCCCTTGAGACAAGAACTATGAGTCGAAATCCTTATCGTCACCATCATCCCTGTGTTGCGGATGAGGAGACGGAGGCATAGAGTCAAGTCACGTGCTCCAGGAAGCATAGAGGCAGGATTCGAACCCAGGCACCCCGGCTCGGGATGCCAACGGCGTGACTCATAGGGGCCTCTGCTTTCTGGGGGATCAGGCCCAGATTTCAGCCCCCGGGTCCTAGCTCCCCATGCAGGTCTTGTTGATCTCATCAGCTCCTGCCTCTCGGGGGCTGGCCTTCCTCCGCGTGCTGGACCATCCTGGCGACGGGGACGCCATCGCTCCTGTGTCACCTGTGAGCAAACCGAGGCTCCGATGGGGAGGCGGCCTGCTCGAGGTCTCTCACACCAGCAGCGATGGCTCCAGAGGTTCCGGTCACGGCACGGGCCCTGAGCTGGGGTCATGAGAGGATATGCCGGGAGGCTTAAGGCATGGTTTCTGCCTTGCTAGAGTTCGAGGCTTCCCGCAGTCGGCCCTGCGCACTCCTGGGGAAGGGGCATTTTCTGGGCAGCGGGAGGGCACCACCGTGGGCAGCTGGCCCCAGTCCTGCGCCCTGAAGGGCTGGCCGACCAGCTCTCTGCCTGGCATAGGGCCTCCAACCGGTGCCCGCTGAGAGCCTGGCCGTGGCTCAGCGCCCTGACAAAAATGCCCGCAGCGACCCAGCAGGGAGATGGGGCGCAGGAGGAATGATGGCCACAGACACAGTTTCTGGCCAGCGCCTGACCCTGCCCCAGCGAACAGACCGTTTGCTGAGTGAGAAGGGGCAAGCCTGGGGGCGCCGGGACAAAAGTGGCCTCGTGTCTGCCTGGAAATCATTCCCCAGCTCAAAAATTAACCACCTGACACGGCATTTTCTTCTTTCTGCCCCACTCATCTCTGCGTATTTTGTCCGCAGACTTTAATCCCTGTAGTAACGGGTTGGCTAAATCCGAGAGGCTGGGATTTCTTTGGTGGGGGGTGTGTGTGTTGGGGGGGGATTATAAGGCTTCCTGTAAGAGATGGCTGGGTTGGATTGGCATGACTAGGTCAGGGTCAGGGACTCTGGTGAGCAACCCCACCATTCGTGGCTCCCACCCGGGGCCAGGAGGGGCATAAGCCAGATGAGGCACCCACAGAGCAAAGTTTAAGCTGGGCTCTCCCTCATCCAGCCCTGCTCCCGACTCCTCTGCCTGGCAAAGCTCAAAGCACAATAGTCTTTCAATGAAGCAAGGTACAAGTTCCTCACCTCTCACTTGCTGTGTGACCTCAGGCAAGCCACTTTCCTTCTCTGGGCAGCCATCGTACCAGGGCTTAGGGTAGACCACGGTTTCTCAGCCTTCACACTAGTGACGGTGACAGCGCTGGGAACAAATAATTCTTCCTTGTGGGGCCGTCCTGTGCATCGTAAGATGTTTAGCAGCATCCCTGGCCTCTACCCACCAGGTACCAGTAACACCCTTTCCATCATGGCAGCCCAAAGTGTCCCCAGATAAGTGCCCCCCAGGGGACAAAAGCCCCCCCTGTTGAGAACCATCGAATCGAATGATCTCAGGGGGCGCCTGGGTGGCTCAGTCGGTTAAGCGTCCAACCTCAGCTCAGGTCATGATGTCGCGGTTCATGAGTTCAAGCCCTGCCTCGGGCTCTGTGCCGACAGCTCAGAGCCTGGAGCTTGGAGCCTGCTCTGGATTCTGTGTCTCCCTCTCCCTCTGCCCCTCCCCAACTCGTGCGCTGTGTCTCCCTCTCTCTCTCTCAAAAATAAACATTAAAAAACATTTTATGCAATGATCTCAGGTTCATGCTGGCTCTCATATTTTAAGATTTATTTTAAGAATGATGAATAGCATTTTTGAAGCCTAGCTTCAAGAAATTAAACCTGTATTATTAAGACTATAGTACCATTACTCTCTGATTACTACTAATAAATAAAACATAACAGCTCATATTTATTGAATATTCTCACAGGACAATCGCTGGGTAACTGCTTCTTCTATTACATAAAATAAATCATTCTCTGAGGTGGGTACTATTATTATGTGCTTACAGCAGATAAGGCAACTGAGGCAGAGGCCAGTTAAATAACCAGATCACACAACCAGAGTGTGGAAGGATTGCATTTCTAATGCAGGCTTGCCCAATCCCGATGCCCGTGCTATACTTCTGTTATGTAAAAGGATTAGAAAATACAGATATACAAAAAGCAAGACCGTAGTTTCTGGGAACAAGATTGCTAGGTGGGAGGCACTTCTGGTTTAAGTTGGTGGCATCCAGCCTTTTCTATTCCATTCACCTTTCTGAAGCGGTCTGCAAGCAGCAACAAAGAGCAACAAACAGAACATGCCGTTGCGAGGAAAGGCGGCAGTCCCCAACGCTGCCCCGGGTGCAAAGAAGGGCTGATGACGGCAGTGGGGTTTGGACCCCACTGCGGGACACCAAGAGCGAGGCGAGAGCCTTCGCGGTTCCTGGGCAGAGGGCAGACTCTCCCCAAGCAGTTTTCGACTCCCTGAGCCCTTCTGGACGCTGGCGAAGCCTGGGGCACACGCAGCAGGGAAGGCTGAGTCCCCGAGACCCATGTGACAACACAGATGAACTGGATGAGGAGGCTCGAAGACCCTCGGCAGGAAGTAGGATGCTTTAAGGGGGCAGGAGGAAGACAACGGATGGATGACGACCAGCTGTATGGTTGTAACGGGTCTCGTTTTCTCCGTCGAAGAGGCGTAAAGCCCAAGGAGACCCCAAAGAACTGGGACATTCTTGGGACTTCACACTTAGTCCCCACAGTGAGCTCACTGCCTAGAGCAGAGACCCACTCCAGGGCAGTGCCGGTGAGACAGGGTTCCGAGAAAATTCGCAGAAACATGCCTAGACACCTGCTGCCTCGGCTCCCCCCCACCCTCGACCATCCCCTCTCCCCACGCCTGCCTTTCACAAAGAACTTGTCTGAAAAGAAGAATGCCCCTCATTCTGTGTTGATGTGGAGGAACCAGCATGAAAAATAAAAAGACAGAGGACATCGTAAAAAAGGAAACAATAAATGCTGAAGCGGCTGTGGTACCAAGTAGGAGAAACTACTGAACAGACGTTTCTCTGTGAAATATGAAACATAAAGACATGATGGCCTTCCTGAAATAAATCTCAAGATCAGGAAATCAAAGGGTCAAAGAGGAGACCGTGAAAAGGAGAAGGGCGTGGGGAAAAAAAAAAAAAAGCCCTGTTCCGGAAGTGGGTGGGAGAGAACAAAATCAAGCCGTTCTAGTCTAAAAGCCATACTAGAAACCGAAAGGTGGAAAAAGATTAAAAATATAACCGGGGACGTGATGTCCAGGTGGAAGACTGAACAAAATGAGGCAGAAAAGAAAGAAAGGATGAGAGGAAAAATGATCAGTATGGAATCCAAAGGAAATCTGACTTCCGCCTAACTGGTGTGGCTCAAGGCGAAATAAGGAAACAAACAAAGGAAGCAGAAAACAGCACAACTCCCTCCACTTACATCCCGATGAGCCCCTTGTAAGTTGAACATATCGCGAGTCGAAAATGCGTTTCCTGCACTTAACCTACGGAACGGCACTGCTTAGCCCGGCTGCGCTCGGAACACTTACATCAGCCTCCACTTGGGCGAAGTCATTGGACACGAAGCCCACTTGATAATGAAGTGTTGAATATGTCAGGGGATTTATTGAATACTTTAGTGAACATGGAAGGCAGAACAGTCGTATGGACGCGCCGTGGTCGCGAGCGTGTGGGTTGTTGACCCTCGGGATCGCGGTGGCCGACCGGGAGTTGGGGTCACGGCCGCTGTGCAGCGTCACGAGAGAGCCGGGGAACATATATGGCCCGTGCTGGCGGGAAAAGATCAAACTTAAGAACGCAAAGTACACTTTCTACCGAACGTGTGTTGTTTTTGCACCCTCCTAACCTAGAAAAATCATTAAGTGAAGCCGTCGTACGTTGGGGACCGTCAGTATTAGAATCTCTAATAGCAGAAAACTGCCCCGAAACTAAAGGAAAAATATGCAGATTTTCTGTCTCCCAGAAAAAAATAACGTATAGAGACTCATCAACACTGAGATGTGTATGTCATGGTAACATTAAGGGACTAGAGGGTTAAACAAAAAAATCTTCTGGCTATCCAGGCAAAAAATTCTGGTGAGCTATAAGGAGGAAGAAATCAGGCTGGCCTCAAATTTCTGCACTAGAACAATGACATGTCTAGTAATCTTCACAGAAAGGAGCACACCCCCAGTGTGTTACAGATCTAGTGCTTGTGTGTATTCAGAGATTGTCTTCTTTAAGAAAAAACCAGGGTCGCTTGGGTAGCTCAGCCGGTTAAGAGTCTGACGTTGGCTCAGGTCATGATCTGGAGGTCTGTGGGTTCGAAGCCCGCATCGGGCTCTGTGTGGACAGCTCAGAGGCTGGAGCCTGCTTTGGATTCTGTGTCTCCCTCTCTCTCTGCCCCTCCCCTGCTCGCACTCTGTCCCTCTCTCTCAAAGATCAATAAACTTAAAAAAAAAAAAAAAAAAAAAAAAAGACAAACCATATGTGTAGTTGAAATTTGGAAAGTAGGGAGAATAATGAAGAAATAGACATGTATTCATTCATAATCTCACTCCTAAAACAGCCTGCCCGACGGTTGCATATTCCAGATGCCTTTGCACACATCTCTTCTGATGGGATCCTCTCTGATGTAACATCCCTGGGTCATTATTATTATCGTCAGTCGGCAGGTGCAGGAACTTGGGCTCAGAGCGGTCAGTGGCTTGCCTTCAGAGCTCCGTAGTGGAACCACCACACCCGGGCTTCCTGGCCCTCGAGCCCATGAGCATCTCCATTGAACACAACTTTCAGTGATGATGGGCATTTCTAGCCGTTCCATCCGGAATGGTAGACCCTAGACCCTAGTCTCAAGTAGTGAGCTGAGCCCCTGAAACGTGGCTCACGTGACTGAGACACTGAAATTCTAAATTTCCTTCCGTTTCAACGAATTCAAACTTGCAGAGCAGCGTGTGGCCTGAAGCTCTGTATTTGGCCAGCCCGGCCCTGGAGATCTCGTTGGCATTCTTTTCCCTTCTAAGAAAAAGGCTGGCCACTTTCCGTTCAGCATCCCCCAACCCCATCCACATGAAGTTCGCCCAAAGCCTGGCCCGTGAGTCAACCGTGATAACCGGGACCAGCCAGAGCTTCTGGCACCTGTCTTATTGGGCCGCGGCCTCCTTCAAGGGCATCCCCACCCCTGGAGGCTTCCGCTGAGTTGCGCCAGCTTCTAATGGCAGAGGGGACGGGCCAGGCAGCTGAGAGATATTTCACCTGAGGCCATGACTCCCTCGACCGTGGGCCACCTCAGCAAGATGACCGACCTGTCCTGAACAAAGTGGCGAGGAGGCCAGTTGCTGACTCAGAGATGACCCAGAAAGGGAGTCTGTGCAGGACCAGACACCTGCCCCAGCCAGAAGTTAAATTTCAAAGGAATGAGGCCTTGGGATCACGTGACTCTGTGCTTCGACCCGAATCTGCCCTTGAGGGATCAAGGGAAGTCTCCATTTGCAGACCAGCAGAAGGAGCCTCCGTGCAGCCAAGTGGCTGGTCTGAGTTCATGGAAAAGAGGACCCAGACGCAGAGGTGGGACAGATGTGCTGTGGGCTGGAATAAAATCATGGATCCACCCGGACCCTACTCCCTGGTCCATTATTTATTTAATCTTATTTTTTGAGAGCGAGACAAAGCACGAACAGGAGAGGGGCAGAGAGAGGGAGACACAGAATCCGAAGCAGGTTCCAGGCTCTGAGCTGTCGGCACAGAGCCTGACGTGGGGCTCGAATTCACGGAGTGCGAGATCATGACCTGAGCTGAAGTCGGACGCTTAACCGACTGAGCCACCCAGGCACCCCTCCCTGGTCCACTGTTTAAATGGCAACCAGGCCCGGGTGTGGTGAGATCTGCTTTTGAATTCTGCCTGGTCCTCAAGAGATCACTGTTCCTCACCAGACCTCCGTTTCTATAGCTGTAAAATAGGAATTTGAAAAGGGAGTGGAGATTTTAAATATAGCGTCCTAGGATCCCTAGTACTCTGTAAACAACTTGACATTAGATTCGGATTTGGGTCCGTGTAAGCCCTTTTCTGGGATTTTACACCAATGAAAACCATTTAAACTAGAGATCATAAACCGGTGACCATGGGCTTGCTACTATTTGCCGATGTGGGCTTTTTGTTTTTGTTTTTGTTTTTGTTTGCCTACACTTTGCTCTTACGAAGTAAATCTTTTAAAACTCTGAGCTTCCACATAAAAGCACAGTTTCAAGCTTCTTTTGAAAAAGCAGGAGATCTGGCATCGTGGGGCTCATGTTCTCATGAACCGGGCAGCAGTCGGTGTTCTTGGACAGGCCTGTACTTCCCGTGTGTCGCCGTCCCCAACTCCTCCCTGCTGCCCTCGAGACGCTGAAGCCCAGCGCCAGCTCTCATTTGTTACCAAGCTTGGGCTTTTCCACTCCCCTTCCAAAGGGATGGTTTTCTGTACCTACAGCACTGTCAGACTTGAGGAAACGATGTGATGTTTCTCACGCCAGCCCACTCCACTCACTCACTTGTCGCCCGCCCTTGAGTTTAGATCCCTGACTCGGATCGTTTCTTCATTCATTGAAGAGATATCCATTGAGGCCCTGGAGATAGACGTGAACAGATAAAGGCAAGAGTCCTGTTTGTTTGGAGCTTAGGGTCTGGTTGGGGGAAGAGAGAACAGGAAGCCAGCAAACGAGAAATACTCGGGTTAATTGGGAAGCGCTTGACGAGAGCAAGGCCAGACAACATGGAAATCAGACCATAATCGATAGCCTGGTCAGAGTGGGACTCCCGGAGGAGGTGACCTTTGAGAGGAGGGCCAAACAACAAGCAGGAGCCAGCTGCACCCGTGGTCAGGGTTGAGGGGACCCAGCAGAGCGGGCAGCGGGTGCAAAGACCTGGAGGCAGGAACTGGCTCGGCCTGCTTGGTCTCTGAGAGCCCACCACTTAGTGTGTACGTAGGCAGCCCCCCTCTCCAGGCCTTGCCTGCACGCCTCCTGCGCGATTTTTGCTCTCTGGAAGTCGGTTCCGTCCTCAAGGCCTGGCAGGGATGGGGGGTGAGGGCCAGTACTTATTAATTCCCCGCCAGATGTCTGGCATCCAGCTGGTGATTGTGAACCCAGTTGCCCACAGGAAGCTGAGCTGGGGCAGGCAAGCAATTTGGGGTCACCTCGGCCCTGCTCCAATCCCTAACTAACCAGCAAGGTAATGAAACACACTCTTGACCCACTTACTGGCAAAGCCCCATGCCGGCCAAGGATCAACTTCCCAATTCCCGCCATTTGCCTCGGGTCACCTCCCCAGCTGACCTGTGCCGTATCTGGAGTGTTCCTCCGCAAAGGACTATTGTTGACATCTTGGCGAGAGCAGCCGGGGCGGTGGGGGGGAGAGAAAGAGGGAGCGAGTAGAGGGAGGAGAGCGAAAGAAACAGAGGGAGAACAGGGGAGAGGAGGAGAGGGAGAGGGAGAATACAGGCCTGGGACTCGGAGCCTTTGAAAGGCAACCCTTACAGCCAGAATTTACCGGAAACCTCCCCCCCTCCACTATATAATACGCGGTAATTGTACACTTCACCAAAGGACCTATAAGATGGCACCCCCGAAGCAGATGTATTTGAATGTTCACAGAAGCTTTACTCGTAGTTGCCCCAATCTGGAAACAATGCAAATGTCCGGCGGCAGGAAGACGTACAGATAGAGGGTAGTGTGTGCCCAGGATGGAGTAGTACTCAGCAGTAACAAAGAATAGACCGCTGACATACACAGCCACGTAGAGGAGCCTCATGGGCATTGTATGGAGCAAAAAGCATACAAGCTCATCCTGTCTGATTCCGTTTAAGTCCCAAGAGCACGCAAAACCCATCTATAGCAGGGGAAATCACAGCAGCGTTTTGGGAAGGGGCGTAAGGATTGACCTGAAGGGGGCAAGAAGGAACCTTCTGGGGGTGATGGAAGCGTTCTGTATCTCGAAGGGGATGTGATACGGGTGAGTTCATTTGTTAAACCTCACATTGTACACTTAACAGCGGATGCATTTGGGGCGCCTGGGTGGCTCAGTCGGTCGAGCGTTCGACTCTTGATTTTGGCTCATGTCATGATCTCACCGTTGGTGAGTTCGAGCCCCTCCTTGGGCTCTGCATTGACAGTGTGGTGCCTGCTTGGGATTCCCTCTCTCTCCCTCTCTCTCTGCCCCTCCCTGCTTGCTCTTTCTTTCTCTTTCAGAAAATAAACTAAAAAACTTAAAAAAAAAAAAAACCAATGGATGCATTTGATGGTATGTAAGTTATAGCTCGTAAAGCTGATTTTTGAAAAGCCGTGTTTTGTTTTGTTTTTTGTTTTGTTTTGTTTTGTTTTGTTTTTCTCTCCTGCTGTTGCTCTAAAATGTATTCAGCAGGGGATGTTCTTCTGTGGTCACTGGGATAAAAACTCCTGCAGACCTCGTGACTTCTCCCATCACTGTTGAGAAGTTCTAAAGTCCTCCAGTTACTTTAATATACAAGCACGGTCTCAATCCCGAGATCAGAACGGGCAGTTCCAGGTCCCGATTGAAACAATGAGCTTGGTCGGAAGTGAAGCCTTTTCCAGCCCCCCACCTGGGAGCTCCACAGGCCCGGAGCCTGGTAAGAGGGCTCTCCTTTAGGGTTGGTCCTCTCCCTTTTTCTGGAGTTTCTAGGTGTCTGACAGGCACTGTGAGAGAAGGCATGGGGGCAGGCAGAGGCAGGTCAGCGCCTGACGGGCCTCTCTGCCCAGCTGGCTGTGCCTTCTGGGCCCGGGGCCTGGCACATTCTCTGACACGTTCTCTTGTGAGCATCACAGGGGGTGGAGGTGAGAGGGTACCCACCCCCAGCACCTGCCAGAACAGTCCCCTTTGGGGAGATGCTTTTCTCTGATAGGCTGCTCCCCTCCAGTGCTTGGATTTCCATGGGTCTGCTGCATATGAGCTCTTTGGGGGGCCCTAGAGCACCTGAAAGCAGACCTCCTAGGCAGGGCTTAAGTTC
This sequence comes from Panthera leo, assembly GCF_018350215.1. NCBI lineage: Eukaryota > Metazoa > Chordata > Mammalia > Carnivora > Felidae > Panthera > Panthera leo. Next base: position 14,388,913 of record NC_056681.1, read on the forward strand.
TGGTGAACTTCTCTCCTCGTGACCCACCTCCAGTCCTCCAGAAACACTTGGCCTTTACCCTTCTCGCCTCTTTGGAGTATGGGTCCAGCTAGGGTTGCCAGACGAAATAGAGTTGCAAAATTTCAGATAAACAATGAATAATTATTTTTGGTATAAGTGTGTCCCACATATGACATGGGCGATGCTTATGCTAAAAAAAAAAAAAAAAAAAAAAAAAAAAAATTATTCATTGTTACCTGTCCTGGCACTGACTGGACGTTTGGGAACAGCCTGCTTAGCTTCTCCCGCCTCCCCCTCCTGCCGTAGCTTCAGGCTGAGCAGAGGCCCGGGAGCCAGCACGCCTGGTTCTTATCCAGCAGGCTGCCCTGGTGGTCACTTTCATCACTCTGTGCCTCAGTTTCCTTATCTGTAAAACGGCGATCATCATGGGACCGACTTCACAAGGTCGTTCTGACAAGCGCAAGTCAATTGAGATAGCAGTTGGGACGGGGTCTAACGCGCAGTAAGTTCCCGGTACGTGAAGGTGTATGATGAGTCTTGATATGGTGCTGGTGTTGCCATCATGCAAAGAGGGAGTGCGGTAGCCTCCAGTTAGCTTCTGCTCTGGAGGAGAGAAGCCATAATGGAAGGGTGAGGCTCCGGGGATGGGGCGTTGGCAGGGGACGGGGTGGTTATTAGGAGCGTGCTCTTTACGAGAAGTGGGGCGGAGGCAAGAAGCAATGGCGGGCCACACATGGCGAGACCAGGCCAGTGGGCTCGAGGACTGGGAGAGGCTCCAGGGATGCCAGAGAGTCGAAGGATGCGGGAATGGAACAGGGGTAACCGTGGATCGTGCAGAGTGGCACAGAGGCGCATGCTCTGGACCCGGATCGCCTGGGTTCGAGTTCTGTCTCTACCTCAGCAACCCTGGGCAAGTCACCCGACTCGGTTGTCCCCTCAGTAGAGTGGAGAACGTAGTGCCTGCCTCCCAGTGACGGTGGGATGGAAGGAGTTAACGTGTGTGAATTGCTCGGCAGAGCGCACGGGCAACAGTAAGCACCTCGGTCGTTGCTAGTGTTCCTTTTACTTGGGAGTCCCTTAAATGCTTAAAGAAAAGAGGTTAAAATTAGAATTCCTGTCTAGACTAACTCGTTTGTGCGCGACAACATTACCCTGAGACTGAATGACTTCGGTCACAGCTTTATGTGCACGGCCGAATCGATGTCCCTTTCCAACCTCCCCTCAAAAGTGGGGGATAGTAATAGTATTTCTCATTGAATGAGTTCATACATGGAAAGTGCTGGAACTTAATAAACACTCAAAGCTGTTGGTGGTTTCGGTTGTCATTGTTCCTGTCATTCTTTTGCATAGTGACGCGAGGCAGGCTAGAAAAGGAAACTGGTTTTTCAGATGACTTTGTGTGTCCCATCAATGCTGGACCATTATGATATTCTCTTTTCTTTCCTTTTAGTGCCCTTGTCAGGATGACTCAGTAACAGGGTTACCCTGGCCTCACACCATGAATTGGGAAGTGTTCTCTCTCTCTATTCTCTGGAAGCACTTGTGTAAGATGTGTGTTACTTACTTGTTAAAAGTTTGGGAGAATTACCGTTGAAGCCAGCAAGCCTTAGAGGTTTTTTTGCAGGAAGGTTTTTAATAATCGATTCCATTTCTTTAATAGATACTGAAACATTCAGCTTTTCTCTCTCTTTTTCTGATGGTTGGAGACGTTGTGTTTTCCGAGGAGCTTTTCTGTTTCTTCTAAGTTATCACATTTATTGATATAAAGTTGCTCATACAATCCATTTATTATCCTTTGGAAACTGTGAGATTAGATCAGTTTATGAGCATGGGGCCCCGTGATGGGATTACAGCCTTTGGAAAAAAAAGTGAGCTTTCTGCGTGCACACAGCAAGTATGGACCAGGTGAGGACACAATGAGAAGACGCCCATCTGGGAGGAGAGCTGTCACCAGAACCCAAATCTGCTGGCACCTTGATCTTAGATCTTCTAGCTTTCAGGATTGCGGGAAAGAAATGCCTGTTGTTTGAGTCACTCAGTCCATGGTATTTGGTTATTTCAACCCCGTGGTACATAAAACAAGATAGACGTGGCCTGTCTTCCTGAGCCAGCAGCAAAATTTGACAGAAAATAATTGTATACTTTAAAAAATAGTTGCATTATGGAACATGGGACCAAACATGGGTTGAAGAACGTCAAGTTTGCAACGGAATGTGATCCAAATTCCTGGGGTGTGGCGGCAGGGGGCAGGGCGTGGTGGTTTGCATGGATGTCTTGCCTAGAAGCTCACAGCAGCGTCCTGGAGCATAGGCACCAGCTCTCGATATCTGATTGCCAAATTGTCATAAATTTGGCCAGCCGGTTGTGAAACATAGATATTGTTTAAAATGAAATTATACGAACTTGTGATTCAATATATTAAAACAGAGGTAATAGATACGCAAAGCTCACCACTTCCTGATTATTTTACTCTCACCTGTGGTCTTAGGATTACCTATATCTGCTTTATTTACATCAGTATGTGTGGAGGAAATGCTACGTAGCGATGCGATATCTCCGGGCTCATTCCAACGCTGTGTTCAGTGATGTCTCTTGATAGCTTGAAATCAACCACGTGGGGGTATTTACACCATAGAAGTTGACAAACACCACAAATCAGGGCTTAGCTTTTTGTTTTGTGGCTTGTCTAGATTTACGAGAGTGATGGAAAATGGTAAAAGTCCAGATCAAACTTAACAAAGTGTGGCGGTCACAGCGGTTACATGGTGAATAGCCCACCCCCGCCCCGGCAAGATGAGGGAATACTCTTCCAGTATTTGAAAACTCTCACTTGATTCAGTAAAGAAGTGACTCGCGTCATTGGTGAATGAGTGAATTCCTGACATACTTCATTGGCTCCCTCTTGTCTTAATAATGTAAATAAAAACATAAGCTGACATTCATAGAACCAAATTCATTGGTCAATGAATGAGTGACTTCTTAGCTGAATTGAATAGTAATCAAGCACTTTTACACACACGCGCGCACACACACACAGACACACAGAAAGAGCTTTGCAGAGCGCCAGTTGTCCAACATTTACCATCATACCTCTGCTCCCGAGAGACTTGGTGAGCAGAGTCTGTGAGGGTCATTTGAGTTTGAGAAGAACCAGCCATAGGGGACCGTTCCATGATTGGCGGGGTCACATTTGCTGGTTAAAGGGCAGTGACTATGCCTCACTCATTTTCCTGGCCTCGACTCCCGGTCCGGTCGTTGAGAAAACAGGATGCATCTTCGAGGTACGGAAATGGATTGTGGGTATATCTCACAAGTCTTCCCCGGCTCAGTAAATGACAACTGCTGAGATCAACAATTGGAATCGCTCCTGGCTCCTCTCTTTGCCTTACACCTCCTAACAGATTCTCCACACAGCTGTCAGGCTCTTCCTTGGAAACAGACCCAGAATTTGACCGCTTCTCACAACCTCCACTGCCCCCGGCCCCCCGAGACCCTAGTCACTAGTAATTTTTGCTTGGATGATTGCCAAAGACATCAGTCCCTCTGATCCTGCCCTTGCCTCTCTGTTAGATGGATTAACTCATCCTAGTGTCTGCACGTAGCTGATGCCTGGCCTGTGTGGCCGAGGGTATGTTCTGTTCAGATGGTGCCTGTTGAGATGGAATACAGGTCAATGTCCTGTGGACTCTGAATGAAGTCAACCAAACCTCCTGGGAGTGAGAAATAAGGAGCATAAAATGGCACCAGACAGCACCAAATTCAAGAAATAGTCTGTGTTTACTGGAACATGCGAGGTCATTGCCTTGAGAGAACATAAGAAAGTGAGGTCAGGACAGTAAGTAGCTTTATTCAACAGTGACCATGTGAATAGTAAGACACTCTTTATGATGGATCCTATGGGATACTGATGCATCAGAAGTGAAGGCATTGTCATTACTGCACTCATGTTTCTAGAAGGTGCCCTTGTACTCCTTTGCAGCTCTCCTTCCCCCCACCCCTCCCCCACCCCACAACACCTCCTGCCTGAGCCCTGACAACTGCTGATCTGTTTTGTTCCGGATCTTTAATATTACATTGTCAACTTGTCATAGGTTCTAATATTCAGCTGATAACAGTTGGGGGTACTTGGTTAAGAGCGATGACTCTGGGGGCACCTGGGTGGCTCAGTCGGTTGAGCGTCCACCTTTGGCTCAGGTCATGATCTCGCAGTCCGTGAGTTCGAGCCCCGCGTCGGGCTCTGTGCCGACAGCTCGGAGCCTGGAGCCTGCTTCCGATTCTGTGTCTCCCTCTCTCTCTGCCCCTTCCCCGCTCATGTTCCGTGTCTCTCTGTCTCTCAAAAATGAATAAACGTTAAAAGAAAATTAAAAAAAAAAAAAAGCGATGACTCTGGAGGCCAACTACCTTGTTCTGCACAATCATCGCCTTGCTTGTGACCTCCTTGCATCTCTGCTTCTGACCCATAAAATGGGGATGCTTACTCCTCTGGGATTTTGTGAGGATTAAACAGTTCCTGGTACTTAATAGCCCAATAAATGTCGCTTATTCTTATTACTGTTTGCAGAGTGTGTGTTATGTGTTGGTCATTGTGCTGTCATGTAATGGATGTGCCAGCGGCCACTGCTTCACTCCCCACATCTCCCCTGGCACTCACCAGTCTGCACGTGCCCGAGATGCTCTGCACGAGTGTGTTCTCTCACCGCACGTGGGGCAGGCTGGAAATGCTGGAGAGTTAATGCTCCCAGGAGCAGCCTTCCACCAGTGACGGCCAGGAGTTGGCAGGTGAAAAGCCAGCTTCCTTGCCTCCCAGGAGGACAGCTCTGAAGCATGAGCTACACTCTCTCCCAGGGTCCCCCACCAGGACTGAGCCCCAACTGCCCACAGGGTTAATCTTCTCATTAATACCCAGTCTGTACTGGCTTCCTTCTGTTTCACTTCCCTGTTGCCTTTCCAGAACTTTCTGGGATCCTCTACCAACTAAACTATGTTCAGTCTTCATGCTCATCTCGGCATCTACTTCTAAAACGACGGAGTGTTTCGTTTAATCCTCAATAGTCCTGTAAAATGGACAGATGTCGCTTCCCCCTTGCACACTTGAGCAAAATGGGGCTCAGGTGATGTTATCTGTTCAAGGCCAAAGCTCTGGGCACTCACGCTCTCCACAGCCTCCCTGAGGAACATGCTCTGATGGGCGCTGCCCCAGGACCTCTTCTCGCCCTGCCACCTGGGGCTCCGCTGACCCCTCCTGAACTACATCTCCCCCTTGCAGGAAGGCCGCTGCCTGTTTGTCATCCTGCTCATGGCGGTGTACTGGTGCACGGAGGCCCTGCCCCTCTCGGTGACAGCCCTGTTGCCCATCATCCTCTTCCCCTTCTTGGGCATCCTGCCCTCCAACAAGGTCTGCCCCCAGTACTTCCTGGACACCAACTTCCTCTTTCTCAGCGGTCTGATCATGGCCAGCGCCATTGAGGAGTGGAACCTGCACCGGAGAATCGCCCTCAAGGTCCTGATGCTCGTTGGGGTCCAGCCAACCAGGTAAGAGGGACCGCATCCCTTGGAGCCCAAACCCACCCTTCCTGGTCTGGTCCGGTCACCCAGGTCAACAAGCTTATCGTGTCCCACCTGCCATTGACTCATTCAATCCCCGGATGTTTCGCAAGCCAGCCACAGTGCTGGGCTCCTGGGTGGCTCTCAGAAGTGCATGAGAATCACCTGGGGAGGCCACCTGAAATGCATACCCCAGGCCCCACCTGGGGGGATTCGTGTCCAGTAGTTTTAGAGACGGCCATTTTAGCCGTGTGACTCGGGCCACTGGGGGCTGAATCCCACCTTTCCTGCTCTGAGAAATGACTTCACTCCTCTCTCTTTGCCTGTAAAGTGAAGGTACAATAGCTTAGACCTGTAAGAGTGCAGTAGGTCCTGGCCGATATCATCCTACTTTGCTATTTAATAGCCCAGATGCCAAGGCTGGTGGGGAACGGGGGACAAGATGGCCTTGGAGAGATAGGGTGGCAGGGTCCATTTCTGCAGGGCCTCAGGCTCCCTGGCCAGGATTTGAACTTTTGTTCTGAGAGAAATTAAACGACCTTTAAATAGGGTTTCAAGGGTGCCTGGGTGGCTCAGTCGGTTAAGCGTCTAGCTTTGGCTCAGATCATGATCTCGCGGTCCATGAGTTCGAGCCCCACATCGGGCTCTGTGCTGACAGCTCGGAGCCTGGAGCCTGTTTCAGATTCTGTGTCTCCCTCTTTGTCTGCCCCTCTCCCGCTCCTGTTCTGTCTCTCTCGCTCTCAAAAAAATAAATAAATAAACATTAAAAAAAATTTTTTTAAATAGGGTTTCACTGTTCTTTTAATCTTTTTCTTTCTTTGCAATTTGTTGCATCTTAAAGATCCCTTGCTAGAATAGTGTTTTTAAATGTCTAAAGCTCACAACACATAGGATGGAAAAAAACAACAACCACAGCAAAAATGCAGTCACCCAACTAGATTTTTAAAAACACACATATTTGTGGGGCGCCTGGGTGGCTCAGTCGGTTGGGCATCCGACTTTGGCCCAGGTCATGATCTCGCAGTTGTTGAGCTCGAGCCCCGCGTCGGGCTCTGTGCGGACAGCTCGGAGCCTGGAGCCTGCTTTGGAATCTGTGTCTCCCTCTCTCTCTGCCCCTCCCCTGCTCCTGCTCTGTCTCTGTCTCTCTCAAAAATAAATAAACATTAAAAAAATTAATAAAAAAAAACCCCACACACATTTATGATATAGTCCCATATGCACTCCTTTACAGTAAATGATAAGATCTAGCGACTGACCTAATAACAACTACAATAACTCCCTCTAGTCCCAGTGTCAGTGATATTGCAAGATGTTCGCGACTATTACGACATGATATGAAAATATCTGTGATCTTAACTGGCAACCGAGTCCCAGGCACTTCTGCTCCTATTGAACTTTGTTGCCTTTGTCTATCCCCAAAGGAAATACTTGATTTCTATTAGATATTAATACAATAAAGACGCACCTCCCCCTCATTTCTATCCTGAATTTTATCCACACTGGTCATGAGTCTCTGCTTTAAAGAGTTCTAAGGTGGGGAATGACATGACTAGATTTGCATGAAAAAAACCACGCACAATTCCTCTAGGCTGCCGCGTGGAGAGCAGATGAGGAGCCAGACACTGGATGCAGCCTAGTTAGGAGACTGTTCTGGGCGTCCAGACGAGACAGGGTGACGGCTTGGACTGGGGTGATGGCAGTGGAGATGAGCTTTGGAAGCTCTTTGGTTGATAAAGTAGCCGGGGGTAATGGTTAGGGAGAAGAAGGTTCTACGTAACTCCTAGGTTTCTAGTATCGACCCTGTGTCCAGCACTCTGCCCGACTCTGTAGCTGTGTTTCCTCATGTCTGTGGGAGAGAGTCTAGCTGTAGAAGTGATTCCAAGAAGTGATTTCGTTGTCAGAACAACGAAAACAGTGTGACACTAGTGCAGAAATAGATTTTTGAATGCCGCATTAACATTCTAGAAGAAATCTCAATCGGTGGAGGAAGGAAAGGATTATTCAGTAAACGGTGAAGGTTGGAATAACGGGCTTATCCTTTGAACAAAAGAAACTACTTAGATCTTGCTTCGTACTATCCATCTAAACAAATTCCAGGTCGATTAAGAGTTCAACGTAAAGCGAAAAGATCATGGAAGGCGGATTCCTGTGGGTGGGAGGGGCCAAGCAGTGGCAGGCAGGCAGGGGGTCAGGGCCTGTCTGGGTGGGCTGATGAGTTCAGGGGAGTCTGAGGCGGTGCCTGGTAGGAATGGGAGGGGAACTGGGAGAGGAGGCTGGCAAAGGTGGTTTGAGGGGATACGGTGGAGGGTCTTGGGGGCGAACCAAGGCAATTTTATTCTGTAATGGAAGCCATCAAGGACTGGGGGACAAAGGGGAGAAAATTTCGGGGCTGGGTGTCTTTGGACTATTTTGCCTGGGGGACCCATGGCCAGGTGAATCCGTGGCCATGTGGAATCCGTTTTCCTTAGACCTGAGATAAGGCTGGCGAATGGATCTGGTCCCCACTCGGTCGCCTGGCTTGTCCCCTCTGGGCCTTGGCTTTCCGTCGGTAAAACGAGTGGCTGGATTCCTCAAGGTGGCAAAGTGGGACCAGAGGACCTCCTGGGCCCCCGTTCTGGATACGTCTCTAACTCCCTCTGTTCCCAGGCTCATCCTGGGGATGATGGTGACCACCTCCTTCCTGTCCATGTGGCTAAGCAACACCGCCTCCACTGCCATGATGCTGCCCATCGCCAGCGCCGTCCTGAAAAGTCTCTTTGGCCAGGAGACTCGGAAGGACCTCGGCCAGCAGAGTGAAGAGAACGCAGGTGAGGCTGTGGAAAGGCACCGGGGCAGCCCCCCGACCCAGCACGCAAGAGTGGGAGCAGGGTGTCCAAAAGTTGCAGGGGAAGGTGAAGCAAACGCACTTGCTGAGCACATATTATGTGCCGAGTGTTTACATAATAATAGTAACTGACAATCAGCGAAGTCAAACCTTGACACCTTTGTTTCTTTCTTGAATTGCATTCACTGAGTGCCTACTGTGTACCGAGTGACGAGTTCAACACTTTGCCTACACTGTCTCTTTTACCTCTCAAAACAACCTTATGAAGTAGGTACTATACTTACGCCTGGCTTCAGAGCATTTGAAGAGATGCTCAGCATCGCTAATCCCCAGAGAAATGCAATGTGCACAGACCCTGTAACCCGGAGGTTTTGCTCCTGGATGCACATGCCAGAGGAGTTCCGACGCAGGTCCACGGGGGGACAGTTGGGACGGCGCTCACTGCCTCGTACTCTGTGGTGGGGTGACTTGGTAGCCACGTGAACGCAATCACCAATAAAGGGGAAGGTGAAGTGCGTGCTGTTGAGCCCCATGCTGCTTTTAGGAGCAAAGAATTCGTTCTAGAAACGGATCTCACAGAACACAGTTGGGATTGAAAGAAGCCAGAATGAGAGACAGGAGACAATGCCATTATGTAAATTAAAACTTCACGCAAGGGGCCACTTTGCAAGAACATAAGCGGATGAGAGACTACAGATTAAACACATCAGCACGGTTGCTCTGGGAAGGATGGGAGTGGGAAATGGGAACCAAAGGGACTAAATAAAGAAGTAAATAGGGACGCCTGGGTGGCTCCGTCGGTTAAGCATCCGACTTCGGCTCACGTCATGATCTCACAGTTCGTGAGTTCGAGCCCCGTGTCGGGCTCTGTGCTGACAGCTCAGAGCCTGGAGCCCGCTTCCGATTCTGGTCTCTCTCTCTCTCTCTCTCTCTCTTTGCCCCTCCTCTGCTTGTGCTTGCTCTCTCTCTCTCTCTGTCTCAGAAATAAACATTAAAAAAAGAAAAAAAACGAATAAAAAGAACAAAAGAAATAAAACAAAAGAACGGCCTTGTACAATAAGCAGTGAGAATGGGATGTGATTCACTCAAACGCTGGAAACTGTGTTCTTAAGAAAATACAAGTAGCCGCCGCATTCTTAGATGACTAACCAAGGGCTCAGAGAGGGGAAGTGACTTCCCCAGGACACAGCAGATGAATGGCCGAGCCCAGCCTTGCACCCCGGCAGTCCGGTTCCAGCATGTGCTATCTTACCCATGGGACCAGCTGCATCTGTGAGAATGCAGGTAAATGTCTACCTACAAGTGGCTTGAAAAATAACGGTTTGTTTTCCTCAAATATCAAGACGTCAGGTGGAGTGCCTGGGTGGCTCAGTCAAGATGATTTTGGCTCAGGTCGTGATCCCAGGGTCGCGGGGTCAGGCTCCCTGCTCAGAGTGGAGTCTGCTTGGGATTCTCTCTCTCTCTCTCCCTCTGCCCTTCTCCCCCACTCACTCTTTCTCTCTTTCTCTAAAATAAAGAAAGAAGTCAGAGAGAGGCAATTCCAGGATTGATTCAGAGACACAAAGATGCCAGGACTTTTCGCTGGCATCTCTGTGATTCCCTTGATCTTTCCCTCCTGGTTGCAGCAGCTGCCCTCTTCTGTCTGCTTTAAAATGTCTTCCTTTTTGGGGCGCCTGGGTGGCTCAGTCGGTTAAGCGGCGGACTTCGGCTCAGGTCACGATCTCTCGGTCCGTGAGTTCGAGCCCCGCGTCGGGCTCTGTGCTGACAGCTCAGAGCCTGGAGCCTGCTTCAGATTCTGTGTCTCCCTCTCTCTGACCCTCCCCTGTTCATGCACTGTCTCTCCCCGTCTCAAAAATAAATAAAACGTTAAAAAAAATTTTTTTTTAAATAAAATGTCTTCCTTTTTATTTACATAAATGCAGCTTAAAAGGAAGCTTTAAACCAGTTCATGTGTGGACAGAAATCTCTAGTTCATCCCCAATATTGCGTCTGCCTTTGCTCTTTTAGTGATAGAACCCCCCACATGGGCACGTGGCTTTGCAGAGAAAAAGCTCAATTTCCTGGCTGCCCTTGCAATGAGGCGTGGTCACGTGACAAAGCTTGACCAATGGTATGCGAGCAGGATGGTGCCTGCAGCTCCCGGGTCCTGCCCTTCCTGCCCTCCACCCCTGCTGGCTGGAATGGGACCTGACCGCGAGATGGGGTGGGAGGTGCCACCTGGGAAGCCACATGTTGAGTGACAGATGGGGGAGCTTGGGATCATTTTTCCCGGATAACACAACCAACGCCGTTCGTGAACCCCGGGGCTCTGAGTGCTAGCTGTATATTTTTTGAATACGTGTTAAAATTAATATGTGTGTTAATAATCTAAACAGTGATCCATGCACCGTCTAAGTTCATCTCGTTTACTGTGGTATGAGTATCTGCCTATGATGCAGTGAGGGGTTTTGTTTATTTTATTTCCACATCGGCCCTGTGAGCTAGGAACGATGAGAAGTACCTTCCAGGTGAGGTTCAGAGAGGTGAGGTGACAGGTCCCGAATCAATCACACTGTTGGTAAAGTAGCAGAGCCGGGATCTCTGCCAGGTCAAAATCTTCCAGGTGGAAGGGAAGAGATGTTCTACAACAAGAGGCAGAAAACTTATTGTGGGGGCGCCTCGGTGGCTCAGCGGGTTGGGTCCGACCTCCGCTCACAGTCCGTGAGTTCGAGCCCCGCGTCGGGCTCTGTGCTGACAGCTCGGAGCCTGGAGCCCACTGCAGATTCTGTGTCTCCCTCTCTCTCTCTTTCTCTCTCTCTGCCCCTCCCCTGCTTGCACTCTGTTTCTCTCTCTCTCTCTGTCTCAAAAATAAATAAAAAAATTTTTTAATGTTTTAAATACATTTTTAGAAAAAGAAAACTTACTCTGTAAGTGTCCAGATAGTAAATATTTCAGGCTTTGCTGGCCACACCATCACTACTGCTCAAACTCTGTCCTTGCAGAGAGAAAGCCTCCACAGGCAATACGTAAATAAGCGGGTGTGGCTGGGTTCCACTGAAATTTTATTTATGGTTGCTGAAATTACAATTTTGTGTAATTTTTACATCACGAAGTCTGCTGACTTTCCCCAGCCGCTTAAAAACGTAAAAAGCATTCTCCAGGCGCCTGGGTGGCTCAGTCAGTTAAGCGTCCAGCTTCGGCTCAGGTCATGATCTCACGGTCCGTGGGTTCGAGCCCCACGTCGGGCTCTGTGCCGACAGCTCAGAGCATGGAGCCTGCTTCGGATTCTGTCTCTCTCTCTCTCTCTCTCTCTCTCCCTCTCTGCCCCTCCCCCATGCACGCTGTATCTCTCTCAGTCTCTCAAAAATAAGTTAATGTTGAAAAAAAATTTTTTTTTTTTTAATGTAAAAACCATTCTCAATTGGCAAGCAGCGGGCCAGAGTCAACCCACAGGCCATAGTCTGCTCACTTCCACGGCTTCATCGGTTTTCGGACTGTTTCCCTTGGGCGTTGGGGCTTCAAGAGAATTGCCTCACGGTCACCCTGGAATGGTGACTCAGCTCCTTCTCCGACTTCTATCCCGGCTTCCCCACTTCCTCTGTTTTATACGCTGGGCTTCCGAGGAACGATCACAGATGTTTCCTGAGCACTTACTTCAGGCCAGGGTTCTTGGGGGCCTTACATCTGAATGACGTAGAACCAGCATTGACTCCATTTAGCAGATTGGCAACTGAGGAAGCAATTTAAGAAAAGAGGCTAGAGTAGCCTCCAAGGTCACACAGCTGCACAACAGGGGCTCTGGTATTTTGAATCTTGGCTGGCTGACTTCAGAGCCTGGACTCTTAACCTCTGCTAGTCTGTCTTGTACACAAGATTTTTTTTTTTTTTCCCCAAGAGTTTAGTGGCCAGGAAAAAAAAAAAGAGAGAGCCATTTCCTTCATTACAAAGATGGAAAAATCTGAGATCCAGGAAGGGGAAAGGACTTGCCTACAGTCACACACAGTGTTGGGTGCAAGGCGAAATCCAGAATCTTCTCCCATATGCTGTAGGATGTCAGGAGGTAGGAGACCCTGGGAAGCAGGGGCAGATACCTACTTTCACAAGTGGTAGGATCAGAGAGCAGGATTGATTAATGATCAGCCCTGAGTCCTCAAGGAAGGCTAATTCCAGTGCAAAGAGAGATGTTCCCTTCCACCCAGTCTGTGTGCCCTGTCCTGGTGGCAGGCCATGAGTGAGGACAGCGGAGGAGGGAGTGGAGACTGTTAGTGGGCCAGGACGGGGGGGAGCAGGCTCCTGGGGGACCTAGGTCCATGAGGGACACCCAAAGCAACCACAAAGATGATAATATGAGCTCTCATTTCTTGAAGACCCACCAGCCAGACGTGGTGCTTAATTTTTCATACTCGTTAGCTCATTTACTCTTTATAACAGTACCAAGAGGCAGGTGAGCCCCATTTGACAGAGGAGGACACTGGGGTTCAGGGAAGCAAAATGATTTGCCCAAAGCAGCGTGGTTAGTTAGTTGCTGAGCTCTGGCTGAATCTAGAATCTACGATTGTAAAAGATGAGGCCGGCTTACCATCCTTCAAGATAACGTCATTCAAAAAGCAATGTTTTAGGCTAGGTTAAGCACTGCCCTCCTCCTTCACTCCTCATTCACGAGGCCAGAAGCGGGGGGGGGGGGGGGGCCCTTCCGAGGCCCTTTTCTCATCTGTGAAATGAGGACACCTCCCATTTCGTACATATCGTTGGGAAGCTGGCATGAGATTCGAGAGCCTGGCGCACAGGATGTGGTTGATACATGGTGGTTGTATAAAAATCACTGTAAGATTTCCAGGAATAGGGGAGGAGCAGGTGATACGACCCTACCCCTTGGTGCACCTTTAAGTTTCCTTGAACCTCTAGTGGAGAGGGATTTGTTTGTTACCTGTCTCCTCCACGGACCCCGAGCCCCATGGCGGCTTGCGTCAGTCTTTCCCGTTGCCGTGAACAACCTACACGGGTAGAGTGTTGTTCACCCACAACGCTGTTTGGCACGTAGTAGGGGTTCAATAATTGTGTGGCGTTAATGAATAAATGAATGAATGGATCAGTTACGTCACTGTTCTTTTTAAGTTTTTCTTTACTTATTTTGAGAGAAAGAGAGAGAGGGAGGGTGCAGGGGAGGGGCAGAGAGAGAGGCGGAGAGAGAGAATCCCAAGCAGGCTCTACACCGTCAGCGCAGAGCCCAGCATGGGACTCGATCCCACCCACCCGGGTGCCCCAGTCACATCACTGTTCCAAACCTCAGTGGGTTTGGAACCTCCTCCATGAAATGGGGTGTGAATACTTATTACCCAGACTGTTGCAACTGTTAAATGAATTAATGGATGTCAACCTGCCCAAGCTTGGGGGGCTTTGATACAAGATACTGAATTTGATACGAGAACTCTTTCCCGAATATCCCAGGCTTCGAGAACATGCTATCCACACAGTTGGCTGTGCCAGGTGAGACCTGCTAAGAGCCAGGTGGGCGCTGTTGGAGATGGAGCGAGATTCAAGAGGTGGGGGGTCAGCGGTCCTGGGAAGAAGCCTGACTCTGCCACTGACCCACTGGGGCATCATGATCCAGGCTGTAAGCCGCCTCTCCGGGCCTCAGTTTCCCCAGATGAAAGGAGGACGGGAGAAACGGCCTAGCTCTCCCAGGCTCTTCTGAGGCGGCTGCAAGCTTGCAAATGGGAAAGTTCTTTGGGTCCCTCAGGGATTGGTGTTATTTCGGCAAGACCTTACGTAAGCGCCAAGCTCCTAACCGGCCAGCCATTTTGGAGACCTGGCCCCCACTGGCCGATTTGCACATGGTCGCCTGGATCACTGCGGTCACAGGAGGCACAGGGGTGCACCCTGGGTAAATAGTTAAGAACACTCAGCATCTTGGTTTTTCGTGGTGTGTGTGTGTGTATGTGTGTGTGTGTGTGTGTGTTTCAACTGCATCCTCATGGGCTTTATTATCATCACGCTTATGAGGAAAATGATGCTCGGCATATAAGTTTTTCATCTTGCTGACTTGTATAAAGAGGTAAAACTCCTTCCTTATCTCGTGCGCTATACTGAGAATTGCTGTTTACTGTTGTACCTGCATAGCTTTCTTTCTCTGCCTTGCCAATAGCAGGTACGGTCTCATATTGGGGCCCCCCAGCTCAGTTGCTGGTGGCCGCCAGCTTCCGTAGATGAGTGACAGGGGCCAGGTGGGGACTGTAGCAGATTGCCTGCGAGCACAGGCCCCTCGGAGGCTGTGGGCAGTCTCCCCCACCTATAACTTGGGGTGAGTGTTTTCAATGCTGGCTGCACAAAAGAATCAACTGCTGAGCTTTTAAAAAAATACCGAAGCCCAGGTTCCTCTCCCAAGCTGCTAAACCAGAGCTTCTAGGGTGGGGCCTGGACACTTCTAGGAAATTCTGCCATTCCTCAAGGGTGCCCAGAGCTGCCTTGGGTTGTGCCTGAGACGCTAGCGAGCTCTGCTGAGGTCTAGATGCCGTGTGACAGCTGTGGTCCCAACCCAGGTAGGAAGTGAAGGGTACAGAGGAAGGTAGAGGTGAGTCGGGGCTGGGGGGTTACTGGGTCTGAGTTCTTCATGTCTGGCCTTGCCCTGGGGAGCGACTTTGCCCACGATCGTAGGTGTCCTATTAACGGCCCTGGCTTCCTGCTTCAATGCCCTGGCCTCTGGCCCCGCTCATTGGATGTGGCGGTTTGCTCCATCATAGGAGCCTTGGAACCCTCGTCCCCGTGGCCCAGGGTGAGCCGATCTGCATTCAACCTTTGGACCTCTGCTGGCGATCAGCAGGTCCAGCCTTGGTAAAATGACAGTTCCCACAGATCCCACTCCCTGTAAATACCAACAGGGAAGAAACAGCCCAGCGCGGAGAGGGGAAGGGACTTCTTCCCCAAGCACATAGTGAAACAGGGCAAGAGCTGGGGCTGGAGTCGAGACCCTTCCTCCCAAACGCACATCTGCAGTTAAACAGCCGGAGTTTATTCTGGTTGCCCCAGTGAGAGAGAGCACAAGCCACCAGCAGCCGCGATGGCCTCCGTCAGACGCGTTACAAAAGACCTCTCACGGGCTGTGGGCTTTGGCTGAGGCATTTGTGGGCGTCTAAGGAACCTTGCTCTAGATTGAATGACATCAGGAGTCAGGGGCAATTGTACAGGTAAAGAAGTAGCAGCCATTCATTCGGCAAGAGAGGGTGTGCTTGGCATTTTGTGGCGGCAAGTGGCTTTGTGCTGTGACGAGATTATGCAGTGTCCTTGCTCTGTCTCACTTCATCAAGTCTCAGAGAGTGACTCTGTCTGATGTTGGCAAAGTGTAAGATGATTTAGCTCCAACAAGAGAACACATGGCAAATCTGGGCCAGACCAGTTCTGGACGTCGGGGGCCGATTTCTTATTCTTTCTCAAGAGTAACCCACATTTACTAAATCCTTGCTAGGGCTCAGATTCCCGTTAAATTCTTTCAGTTGGGATCTGGTCAACTTTGGCTCACTACATCTAGCCCACCTCCTGGTTTTTTTTTTTTTTGTGTGTGCAACCTATGAACCGAGCATAGTTTTTATATGTTTAAATGGTTGAATAAATCAAAAGAATATTTTGTGACATGTGACAATCGTATGAACTTCAGATTTCAGCGTCCAAAACTAAAGGTTTAGCCACACATATTCATTTATGTATTGTCTGTGGCCATTTCATGGCAGAGTTGAGTACGACAGAGACGTATGGGCCCCCCAAAACTAAGATATTTACTGCCTGGTCCTTTACAGAAGAAATGTGCCAATCCATACTTTATTTGTTTATTTTTGTGTTTATTTATTTTTGAGAGAGAGAGAGAAACAGGGTATGAGCAGGGGAGGGACAGAGAGAGAGAGAGGGAGACACAGAATCTGAAGCAGGCTCCAGGCCCCAAGCTGTCAACACAGAGCCCATTGTGGGGCTCGAACCCACGAGCCATGAGATCATGACCTGAGCTGAAAGCAAACGCTTAACTGACCCACCCAGGCGCCCCACCAATCCCTGCTTTAAATGGTGTCTTAGTCCATTCAGTCTGCTCGAACAAAAATACCGTGGATTGGGTATTTATTTCTCATAGTTCTGGAAGCTGGGAAGTCCAAGATCAAGGTGCCAGCAAATTTGTTGTCTGGTGAGAGACTATTTTTTGATTCGTAGACGGCCGTCTTCTCTGTCTACACACGATGGAAGAGGCAAGGGAACTCTATGGGGCATCTGTTACAAGGGCACTAATCCCATTCGTGAGGATTCTGTGCTTGTTACGTAATCACCTCCTAAGGGCCCCACCTCCTAGTACCATCTCAGCGGGGTTCAGGTTTCAACATATGAGGCTGGGGGAGATGCAGACATTCAGTCTATAGCAAATGAGTCAGCTCCTTACTCCTCTTGACAACTCTAGAATTATTACTTCCATTTTATGAATTAAAGAACTGAGGTACAGCGAGACTAAGAGATTTTTCCAAACCCGGGTTTCTCAACTTCAGCACCGTGACATTTTGGGTGGGATGATTCTTTGCGGGGGGGGGGGGGGGGGGGGGGGGCTGACTTGTGTGCAGGAGGATGTTTAGCAACGTTCCTGGCCTCCACCCACTAGATGCCAGTAACACCCCCGCACCCCCACTCCCACTCCCAGTTACGACAGCCAAAAATGTCTCCAGACGTTGCCCAGTGTCTCTCGGAGGCCGAATCGGCCCCAGTTGGGAACCACTGCTGTAAGCTTCCATAGTAAGTGATGGATCCGTGATCTGAACCCAGAACCTGTGTGTTCGGCTCTCCGTCACACCCTCAATGCCCAGGGATAGGTTCTCTTGTTCTTGGTGATGGTTTCAGCTGCAAAAAGTCTTAATCCCTTCAATTGTTCTTGTCTCCAAAACACTATCAAAGGCTTCCAGGGAGACTGACCTATTAGGCAAGGGGTATCTTTAAAAGGAAGTCAGATCCTGTGCTGACTCCCCTTTGCTCAAACACTCCCCTGGCTCTGCTCACATCTGACTCGGCGTAAACGCCGAAGTCCTTACTGTGAGCCCCAAGACCTCCACGTGACCCAGCCCACCTCCTGCCCCCGCTCCCTCATCCCCACTACTTCCCTCATCTCACCTCCTGCCACCCTCTCCTTTACTTAGGCCCCTCCAGCCCCAGCCCCACTGCTCTCCCTTCTTCTCAACACACCAGATACATTCTCACCTCAGGGCCTTTGCACTTGCTGCTCCTGTTGCCTAGAATCCTCTTCCTGTGACTGGCTCCTTTTTTTTTTTTTTTTTTTCCTCTTGGCTCCTTTTATCCTTGAGGTCTCAAATCAGCTGCCATCAGCTCATGGTGTCTTCTCAGTCGACTTGGTCACAGCCGCGCACCTGCTCCCCTCCCGACTCGGCAATCACTCTCCATCACACCACCCACTTTCTCCTACATCCCGACCTGAGATGTTCTTTCTTCATTGCTTGTCTGTCTCCCCTTCTGGAATATAACCTTCCTGGGAGCCGGGAGCCTGTTCTACATTATTCACCGTGTACTGCAAGCTCATAGCCAATAGCACATAGTAGGTGCTCAACAAATACTGAATGAATGAATGAATGCGTGTATGGGAGAGCAGGGTGACTGACCCATTACTTAGAGCTAGTCTTTCGTAAACATCCCACTGCCAACGGCAGCTCAGGGGAGTCCGGCGCTGAGTTACCAGTCGTCTAGAGGACTTGCAGCATCACCCCCGTCCACAGGCCCAGGACCATCTCCGAATAGGAGTAGGTGGGACGGAAGGATGGAATCTCAGGTGCCTTTTTGAAAAGTTCAATTAACGGTATAGGAGGGGACCCTGAAGAAGCCCTTTCCGCTGACGACGCCAAGAATAGGAACACTCCTATCCACTCACCACATCCACTAAAGACGTCCTGTTCTTCCCTCCCAGCTGCTGTGCGGAGAAACGGGCTGCACGCGGTGCCCACGGAGGTGCAGTTTCTTGCTGGCACAGAAGAGTGAGTTCCCGGTGCACTCGATAGAGGACCCAGTGCTTGATCCGAGGAGATGATGACCAAGAATTCAGTGCTGCAAGCAATCCTCCCCCAGCCCCGACTTTCTCCAAATGACCTAGTGCCCAAGTTTCTACCATTCATCCCTTTGGCTTAGGCCAAAAAAAAACAAAAAACAAAAAACAAAAAACAAAAACCAGGGCAAATGTGTCCGGCAAGGGCAGGGGAGCACATTAGGTCCCTAGAGGTCTGGTGCGGTGGCGCATCTGAGAGGAGGGGCCAGCCGAGCGGGAGCACGCAGCTACGAGACGGTCAAGGAGGAGAAGCACGCAGACAGGGGTCAAGAGGCTCTAAAGGCAAAAGTATCCTAAGAGACGATCACAATCCTCACAGCTGTGTGACTAAGGAAGCCTCTCCGCCTCGATGGCGCGTTCAGTGCCCGATGTCCTTTGTATTTGGCAGTGTGCTTAAGAGCTTGGGGTCTGGGAGCCCTGCAGACCTGACTCTGGATCTGGTTCTGCGGCTCGCCGGCTGTGTGATTGGGACAAGTCAGTCAGGTTGGTTTCATCCACCAATAGGTGGTCAGAAGGTGACACTTAAGCAAACACCTGTAGGAGGTGAGGGCCATGGGGGCCCCATGGGAAGAGCGGTCTCGGCGGAGGGGCCGGCAGGTGCAAAGGTCCTGAGAGTCCAAAACGGCCAGGAAGCCAGTATGGCTGGTGGAGTGGATGGCAGCAGTTGGGGTCCGAGAGATCACTTGCGTGGTGGTGGAGAGGCAGACCGTGAGGGACGTCCTAGGCTAATGATGTGGCCTTGACTTTGAACGAGAGGGGAGCCAATGGAGGCTTTTGGCAGAAGAGAGACATGATCTTATGTCTGATTGTCTTATTCTGTGGCCTCCGCTCCTTCCTGGCACCATATCCGGGGGCTTTGAGTCCAGCTTTGGGATATGGTTTCTGTGAGTGGCCCAGCCACTCACTAATACATGCAACCTAGGAATCTGTGTGGGCCATCTGCCCATGCAGAGCTTGTGCTGAATCTATGGGAAAAGACTCAGTCCTCATTCTTCTAGAACTCTGTGTCCACTGAATGAACACCCCATCCATTGGATGGGGGCTCCATATCCATTGGAATGGAAGTCCCCTCTCTGGGCCTTTGTTTCCCCAACTGAACAAAGAAGTGCTTGCACGAGGCGAACCCTAAGGCCCCTTCTGCTCTCATTCTCATCATGAGGCTGAGTCTGGTCCCCTAGGCCTGGGGACCCACAGTTCCTGCCAGGACTTTCACCCTGAGAAGTCAGGCCATGACATCAGTCTCCAGCCGCCTCTTGTCTTCCCTTCCTTTTAGACCCCAAATCATATTCCAGTTGCCTTCCAGATAAGGGGCTTCTCATTAACAATTAAGGCCAGAAGATATTTGAAGTATCTTTGATTCCTTAAAAAAAAAAAATTGATTGGTTATAGAGGGACAATTGTTAATGTCATTCATTTAGAAAAATTTTGTAATTGCACAACGAAGAAGAATACTCTTTTTTTAATGTTTATTTATTTTGGGGAGACAGAGAGAGACAGAGTGTGAGCAGGGGAGGGGCAGAGAGAGAGGGAGACACAGAATCCAAAGCAGGCTCCAGGCTCCGAGCTGTCAGCACAGAACCTGACGTGGGGCTCAAACTCATAAGCCGTGAGATCATGACCTGAGCCGAAGTCAGATGCTTAACCGACTGAGCCACCGAGGCGCCCTGAAAAAGAATACTCTTAGACAAAAAGAAAGACGTACCCAGCATCTCAGTCCCAAAGACAGATTAAAACAGTTAAGGGAATACTATTCTAGACTATTTCTGGATGCCTCTCTATGTACATAAATGCATTTTTAAAATAAAAACGTTGATAATGCTGTATATACTCTTTTGTAACCTGCTGTCTCACTTAATGGAACGTAGTCAGCATCTTTTCACCTCAATAAATTTATGGCAACGCCATTATCTTTTAATTATATAATGAACAATTCTTAAATTCATTCTTTCCCAATCCTCTTAACTGCACCAGAAAAACAACCCAGAAAATAGAATGAAGGAGGGAAAAAATTCCATCATTTCACGCCCAAGAAAGGCACCTTAAAAATAACTTTGTGTATACCATTCTAAATTTTTCTTAATACTCACGTATTCATCAAATATATGAATATTTTTAAAATAAATTAAGCAGTGCAGTTACGTACCCTTTTTCACTTTATATAATGGACATATTTTATCCTAATAAACATCCGTCTAGATCATGTGGGGTTTTTTTTGTTTTCGTTTTTGAGAGAAAGAGAGAGCACTAGCAGGGGAGAGGGGCAGAGGGGGAGAGAGAGAATCTTGAGGGGGCTCCGCAGTGACGTGGGGCTCGATCTCACGACCCTGGGATCATGACCTGAGCCGAAATCAAGAGTCGGACGCTCAACCGACTGAGCCACCCAGGTGCCCCTAGCTCATCATTTTTAATAGCTGTGTTGGTGTTCCATCCAGAAAGAGGATCGTTTTGATCTATCGAATCCCCTTTGGATGGAGATTAGGGTTGTTTGTAATGTAAACTATATTTAGTGCCGTGGTGAACTCATACCCACGCCCGAGGCACCTGCCCAATTATTTCTTTGGGATTAATTCTGAAAGTAAAACATTTGAGCCGAAGGGTTGCACATCTTTAGAGGTTTTCCATGCCTGTGCCAAGCTGCCTTCTAGAAAGACCACTTAGTTCTCCCAACCCAAGCGATGCTTCCCCTCCCCGCCCCCCCCAGAAGGCCAGAAATTCTGAAATGTGTTCTGAATGGCTTCTCTTTGGGTTTGTTTAAAGCAAAGACTGCCCTGAGGCGGAGGCTCCCTTGGATCTTCTGGCAGACTGCAAGAAGGAGGGGGAATACCGCAGGAACATCTGGAAGGGTTTCCTTATCTCCATTCCCTACTCAGCCAGCATTGGGGGCACTGCCACCCTCACGGGCACGGCCCCCAACCTCATCCTGCTTGGCCAGCTCAAAAGGTAAAGGCAGGTGCTCCACGGGGCACGGGGGTCTCTGCTCCTCCCACCCCTCCTCCTCTCCTTCACTCAACATTCGGGGAAATATGTACCGAATGCCTTCTATGGGCCAGGCTCTGGGGACCCAGCAGTGCACAAGCCCAGAGAAGGCCCCGCGCTGGGGAACTTCCATTTTGGTGGTGGAGACAAGCAATGAAGGAAAAGGCAGCTGGATACATATGCAACGATGTGATAAGTTATGGAATCAAATAAAGCGGGAGAAGGGTGCGGAAGGGACAGGAGTGGGTGCTATTTTACAGAGGCTGGTCAGGGATGTGCTGCCTCTATAGCAAGGTGACATCTGGGACCTAGAAGTTATGTGAGCACAGGAAGGAGGAACATTCCAGACAGGGATAACCGGCGTGGTCAAAGGTGAACGGCACAAAGACCAGGAGTGCAGAAGGCAGAGGGGAGGGAGTGTGGGGGGACAGAAGGTGAGTTGTTAGGACCCCAGCTTTTGCTGCCAGTGAGAGGGGGAGCCCAGTGCAAAGCTGAGAGCGAAGGAACGACATGATGTGACATCGGCTTTGAAAAACCAACCCCGGGGCGCCTGGGTGGCTCAGTTAGTTGGCCGTCCGACTTTGGCTCAGGTCATGATCTCACGGCTGGTGGGTTCAAGCCCCACGTCGGGCTCTGTGCTGACAGCTCAGAGCCTGGAGCCTGCTTCAGATTCTGTGTCTCCTCTCTCTTTGCGCCTCCCCTGCTCATGCTCTGTCTCTGTCTCAAAAATAAATAAAAACATTAAAAAAATTTTTTGTTTAAAAACCAACCCCACTGGAGGCGTTGGGCTGTGGCCATGGCTGTGGCCGTAAGGTCCCAGGAGAAGCTCTGCAACCAGGCCCCCGGGCCAGCAGTAGAGTGAGCCCTGCCAGGAGCTAGTCTCCCCATTGCCGGAGCTGTTCCAAGAGTGGCTGGGTGGCCGTCTGTCAGGGCGGGAGAATAAGAGAAGGATTCTCAGATGGCATATGACTTGTCAACTCCATGATCCCAAGCCCCTGGGTTTGAAGATGTAAGCAATCCCAGGTATTGCCAGATTCCGTTCCTACAATGTTCAGATTCCAGAATCTGAGAGGCAAGGATTCTAAGATCCCTCTGCAAAGGAAGGGAACAGCATACGTTCACTTAGTCCACGTGAACGCAAGTGTAAGCATTTGGCAAACACACACAACAGACGTATTTAATATTCAACATGGCCCCAAATGCAGGCCAGCTCCCTTACCCGGTACTCAGTCCAAGAATCATGGACTTCCTGAGATGATGGGGGAAAGCCGGCTGCGATGGTCTTCCTGAGAGGAGGTTTGCTATCACTTCCCATCAAAGTGGTTTTCATGGGAAATTCCGAGCACACCCGTCTTTTAACCTCCTAAGCCAATTTTCTTTCATTTGGAGAGAGACCGAGAGAATGCGAGTGGGGGAGGGGCAGAGAGAGAGGGAGAGAGAGAACCCCAGGCAGGCTCCATGCGGTCAGCAAGGAGCCCAACACGGGGCTCGAACCCACGACACCGCGAGAGCATGACCTGAGCCGAAACCAAGAGTCAGGCGCTTAACCGACTGAGCCGCCTACAGGCCCCCGGAGCCGATTTTAAAACCTTAACTTTCCACTATATTCTCAGGTCCTGAAACCTTTTGATTTTAAAAGCTGGTGATAGAAACCAGTGATTCTCAGCCATGGGTGCATATCAGAGTCACCCTCCCGGGGTGCCTGGGTCTCTGTTGCAGAGATTCGGATTCAGGAGGTGTGGGATGAGGGTAGGGCTCAGCACTTTCCCAACTGACTCAGCCCGCTGCACGACTTGGGTTGTCTTTTCATCTTTGAGCAGGCCTGGCCATGCCTTGTGGGTTTTGGTCTGTGGCTTTGTTTGTTTTGTTTTGTTTTTAAGGACTGCAAAACAGAAAGCCAACATGGTCCTGCTTGCCACGTGGGGACAAGCTGAGTTGGGCCCTTTAGTGCCCTCAGTTAGAAGGAAGTACCAGCAAAAGGGCGTATGGGCTGGGAGGACAAAGCTGGAGCGCATCCCTGGGCTGGGCAGGAAAGATGTGGGCTCTGGGGCCTTCCGGGGCAGATGCTGAGTTGCAGGGTAGGGGGGAGCAGGGCAGGTGGGGGCCGTTGCTGTCAGAGGGTTTTCAGGCTGCCTGCCCACCCTGATACGAGCAGGACTTTGTTCCAACTTGAAAAGAAATTAAGGGAAAAAATGCTGGAGGCAGAAGTAAAAATATCAAATGTGAAGGATTTGGGGTAAATTACTTGTAAATCACATGCAAATCACACACAGCGTTTGACTGCATAAGCTTGGACCTTCTGGTCTGGCGGGAGAGGATTTAAAATGAATGCCAAATCATGCGGGGTTCTGATTCTCTAGCCAGGAGCGTGGGGAGGGTGGGGGAATGGTTGCCCTGAGTGTCGCCCTTGGCCTTCGCTCCCCAAATACATTTGATTACTTTACTCTGATTATATAGGTACACTGCAAAACACTCGGGAAATGTAGGGGGAGAAAACTGAAATGCTTTCAATCGCACTGGTAATATTAAACGTACTGTTGTTTATTGTGTATAAACTCCCATGCTCTCGCTGAGAAATCGCTGCGTGTATATACGCCCTGTGCATCCGCGAGGCTGACCTTGGCCGGCTCTCATCTCCCCTGTTTCTCCAGTTTCTTCCCACAGTGCGATGTGGTGAATTTTGGCTCCTGGTTCATTTTTGCCTTCCCTCTCATGCTGCTGTTCCTGCTGGCGGGCTGGCTGTGGATCTCCTTCCTGTATGGGGGAATGACCCTGAGGTACCCTCATGCCCACCGTGAGCTTTGAGCCTGACGGGAGTCCCCGCTTCCTTCTCGTTGGGTAGACAGCGGTCTTCTCAAGTCTAGTGTCCTCCTGTGTAAACGAAGGGTCGTCACTAATCTCATGTCACCTTCTCCCAGGGTGACTGTCGCAGAGACCTCACCTCCCGGGGATATGAGGATTATGGGTAGTGTGAGCTGCCTGCGAGGCCCAGACCCTCAGTTAATGGCCCCCATCGTCGGCAGTTACGGTTGGCGTCCTCCTTTAAGTACTCCCATTTTAGGGGGCCCTGGTGCAGGAGCTGATTTGGGGTGGCACGGGGCATTAACTAACATCGACTCATATAGTGCGAAAAAGAATCCCTTTATCAACTCCCATAGAGGGAAGCAAGAGTCTCTTGGGTGATGAGGACACCGTCCTGCCTATCTAACGTTTCCGAACCAGCTTTTTAAACAAAGAACGAGTGTCAGTTCCAGAGACGTAAGCCAGCAACGGTATCTGGCAGAATGTAATGATTGCCCTGCTTTCGTGTGTTTATTTTTAGGATTACGTTTTTCTAACAAGCGACTCTTGTTTTCCATTGATGGGAGCGATATAAAATGTTCTGTTTACATACATAATTAAAGACGGCACTGATGAATCTATGTGGAGGAAGGTATTAAGCAAATATGAGCCAAAGGCTCTGATCATGGCGTTCCTTGACCCAGACGCCATCCGGAACTCCCCCCTAACAGAGACTCGGGGTTCAAAGCCTGCATTAGCCCTGAGAAGCAAGTGCTGACCTCGGACTCAGATGCACCAGAGTTCAACTCACACTTGCATGTGACCTTGAGCAATTTTGTAAACCTCCCCGAGCTTTTCATTTCTTCACTTGTGGATTCAGGCTAAAAATTAGCTGCAGCAAAAGTACAGGCTGGATGAGGGGGGGTGTGTAGACTGCCCAGGACTGAGCCTCAACTAGAGCCCTTTTTTCCAGCCGACTTGTTTTCCTCTAACAGACATCTGCGGGATGCAGCCACAAGAGGCCATGATGGAGGAAATGCAGTGGTCAGCGACAGGTGTTTCTGGGTAACAGAGAAGTTTCAGGCCAATGACGTGACAACATCTTCACTCGGCAACTATCTGCTGAGTACCCACTATGTGCCTGCTAGGGTTGTAGGTGTTGAGCGTGGGGCAGTGGGCAGGGCAGAGACCCTCCCTGCCCTCGGGGGGCTTGCACTCAAGGTGGGGAAGACAGACAGGGAGCAGCCAAAGGCAGCAGGAATGCCAGTCATAAGTGCCGTGAAGGAAAAGACGGTGACATATGAAGGTGCACCCTGGAGGGCTCTCACCTAACGGGGAGGTCAGGAGAGCCTTCTTGGGGAAGGGACTTTTTTTTTAATGTCTATTTCTTTTTAAGAGAGAGAGAGAGAGCATGAGAGGGGAGGGCAGAGAGAGAGAGAGAGAGAGAGACAGAATCCGAAGCAGGCTCCAGGCTCTGGGCAGTCAGCACAGAGCCCAACGCAGGGCTCAAACTCGTGAACCGCGAGATCATGACCTGAGCCGAAGTTGGACGCTCAATGGACTGAGCCACCTCAGGCGCCCCAAGAAAATTTTTATGTAAATGAATTTCTCAATCCTTCTCATGTGGCTCCTGAATTTTCAATTACGGTTAGAAAGATTTCCCCATTATAGGAGTTGTAAAAAAACAAACAAATAAACAAAAAACTCATGTTTTCATTTAGTTTTTTTTTTTTTTTTTTACACTGAACTCTTTGATCTGTTTGGGTTTATTCTTAGGGTGCGATGTGAGGTTTGGATCCAACTTCGTTTTTTGTTCCAGATGGCCGCCCAGGTGTCCAACGTTGTTCATTCATTGGCACATGAAAGTTTTTAAAATTTGATAAAGTCTGATCTGTCTTTGGTTGCTTGAGCTTTTGGTGTTATCTCTAAGAAATAGTTGAAGTTGAAATCGAAGGCCAGAAAAATTTCCCCCTGTGTTTTCTTCTAAGAATTGTATACACCTAGCTTTTATATTTAGGTCTGATCCCTTTTGAGTAATTTTTTTTTTAATATGATATGAGATAGGGGTCCACGTTTATTCTTTATCTGTGGCTATCCACTTGTCCTGGCATCATTTGTGAAAAGACTACTCTTTCCCCACTGAATGGTCATGGTACCCTTGCCAAAAGCCAGTTAAGCATGGAAGTATGGGTTTATTTCCACACTTCCAGTTCTATCCCATTGATCCGTATGTCCAGCACCACTGACTGAATAGTTCATCGTTTCTACACCAGTCTGAGAGACCAGCTTTGTCGTAGATGCAAATCCCCAATCTATTTCTGGGCCTTTCTGTTTGTTCCATTGGTTTATTCATGTGACTGTTTGACCCCCTACAAAATCAGAAGCCTGGGATTCCTCTGATCACATTCACTTTTTTAGAAGACCATCCAGGCTATCTGTGGGAGGGACAGATTTTGGAAAGGCTTCCCCAGGGGTAGGAAGGCCACTCCCAGCGGCAGCCGGTTCTGTCTCCGGAACAGAGAGAACGAGGCTTGGCCGGGGCGTGGTGGGGTCGTTGACAAGTTAGTCGTACCTTTGCAGTGGCCGTTCCTAACCTCCCTGCTCTCTGTTCCAGGGGCTGGAGGAGGAAGAAGAAATCCGAGATCAAGACGGATGCAGAAGATAGGGCTCGAGCAGTGATTCGGGAAGAATTCCAGAACCTGGGGCCCATCAAGTGCGTGGTGTGGGGGTTCCTGGCGTGGGGAGAGAGCCTAGTGTAGACTTCACTTTCAGAAGAGTTACCTCCTGGCCTGACCATTGGATCCCTAGGGGCTGAGTCCCGGGAGGGAGGGAGGTCTCAGGACGATGGCCTGGGAGCCTAGAGGTGGAGGGTAGGAGGGTGGTTTACAGAGTCAGCCTTTTGCCCTGGTGCTGTCCAAACACTCTGAGGACCAGGAAGCCCCTCGGCGTGTAGTTGGGGTGGGGATCGGCTGCCCTGTCCTGGCTAAAGCACCCTTTCCCTTCCGGCACACGGGGTACCCCCTGCCTCGGGCAGCTGCCGGGACCTTTTTCAATGCATGTTTCCCATGTGGTGAAAATGCCTAGGAGTCAGGGGGCCTGCACCCAAGACTGGCTCTGCCGCCTACTTCCTGTGTAGCCTTGGGCAAGGCACTAACCCGCTCTGGGCCCTGCTCCCCCGTCTGTGAGATGAGCACCTTGGGTAGATGTTTGCTCGGACGTTGGGGGATTGTCTGTGTCTGCCCCTGTCCATGTCTGTCTGCCCCCTCTGTGCATGCAGTTATCTAACTTCCTCTGCGTGTGTGACTGCTCCCGTCTCACTACCTCTTGGCTGTTTCCTTCTTTTCGGTTTTTCTGCCTCTCCTTTGCTCTTTCTTTCTCTCTATTGAGTCTCCTCCTCCCCCCAACCTTGGGAAATTCCCAGAGGGAGTGATATAAATAGCTTGGGGGGACGTGGTGTTTGATGCTCAGGAAGGATCCTGGGGGAGTGTGGAAGCCCCTGGACGGGAATCCCTTACACCCCAGGATACCCTTCCCCTCACTCTGGGGAGTGAATTACCTCTTGCAGCTTCTCGGAGGCAGGGCCTGGGCCCATCACAGCCAGCGGGCATCTGCCCAAGGCCTTCCCAACGCTGTGGTCCGCCCAAAGCCCACCATCACCGTGGCGCCTGCCTGTCTGTGCCACAGGTTTGCCGAGCAGGCTGTGTTCACCCTCTTCTGCATGTTCGCCATCCTCCTCTTCTCCCGGGATCCGAAGTTCATCCCTGGCTGGGCCAGCTTCTTCACCCCTGGGTGAGACACGGGGGACCCGAGGGTGGAGCCCAGTAGGGAAGATTCTGGGATGGGCCACCTGCGGGGGCGGGGGGCGGGGCGGTGGCTGGGTGTGTAACTTTGTCCCGTGTAACTATAAACAGCTCCATCCTTTACTCTCAAAAAATTCAGGTTCAGATGATAAAACGTTTGGGGTTCTCGCGTGTTAGGAGCTTCTGCCTTTGGAATCAGACAAAACTGGGCTCAAGCTTTGTAAGCTTGGCCACTCACAAATTGCGTACCCCTGAGATCATCATCCGCTCATGCATTCTACATCTTTAAATGGCTAAACATCAAAAGATAAATGATATTTGTGACAAAGAAAATTACATGAAATTCAAAGCTGATTGTCTGCAAATAGAGTTTCATTGGGACACACAGCCACACCTATTCATTTATGGATGGTCCGCAGCTGCTTTCATGGTGGTCCGTTGGAGAAGAACATTCTGTAGGAGGCTGCAGGTGGCTTCTCAACGATTCTAGTTTGGACTTGGGTTAGGCTTGTCATGAAGGCGGATATGTCTTTCAGATACTGCAACAGGCAGTTGGAACCGTAAGCCTAGAAGCTTGGAGGAGGTGTTGGTTTGCAGATATAAATCTGGGAGTCATCACATCAATTTGGAATTTAAGTCCAGTTAAGGAATTGATGGGGCCAGCTAGGGAAAGAGTAAAGGGAGAGTGCAGAAGATTCTGAGGACCCCCAACATTTAGGAGCTGGGTGGAGGAGAGAAAGGGGAGAAGCAGTCGGGGAGGTAAGGTGGAAAGCCTGGGGCAATGAACCAGCAAAGGCCAAGAGAGGAGAGCGTTTTAATAAAGAGTGAGCGGGCGACCACGTCAGATTCTGGTACGTCAGAACATGAGTAGATAGGAAATACGTCCTCTGGACTCGGTGAGAGCTCATGATTTCCCATCAGCACCATCCAGTAGAAATAGAACGTGAGCCACGGATGTAATTTTCCAGTTTTAGTAGCCACGTTTAAAAAGTCAGAAGAAACAATGAAATCAATTCTAGTCATATCGTTCATTTCACCCACTGTATTATTTCAACATGCGATCTACATAAGAAATTATTGAGATCTTTTACCTTTTTTTTGCACCAACTCCTCAAAGTCTGGTGTGTATTTTCATTGCAGCCCATCTAAGTTTGCTCTTGCCAGATTTCAAGTGTCCGCTAACTGCCGGCTACCATTTGGATAGAACAGCTCTACTCACCTAACTCTTGGGGCCTCGGACTCCCCCCCTGGTTAAATGGGTGCTATAAAGTCCTCATCTTTGTGGGTTGTTATAAGGAAGAAACGATGTCACTTCATCGAGCCAAGAGGAGAGGCTCTTACTTCCACTGTCTTCTTTTCCCAGGATGTAGATGCTTTGTTCTTTTTCTCAGATGAAAGACGGGTGTTGTAAACATGGCAACAAAGCAAAGAGAATGAAAATCACCTAGAAACTCAGTCTCCAATTTCTGACACACATCTTTCCTGACTGAGACATGCCTGTCTGGGAACTGTTCTCCATCTCAATCCCATGGGTAGTTACAGGACTGTATACATTAGCCAAAACTCAAAAGTATATTACCCTTCAGATGGGCACGTTTGATTGCATGTTCATTATACTTCAATAAAGCTAATTGCAGAGATATATGCAAACCAGCTAAAAAGAAACCTATCTAAACAGAAGATTTGTTAACAGAAATGTGAGCACAGGAGACATATAAGTTGTGATCTGCTTTTTTTCTTTTTTGTTTAATCGTAAAAGTTATGCATAATCATAACAAATTCAAACAATGCTGAATTGAAGAACCAAAAGTTATTCTTCATTTAACCTCTGTAAATGAAGAGATTTTCACAATTAAAACTTCGTGTCTGACGACGTATCTGATATACACACACCCTCGCCCATAATAGTAGGTACACACAGACATATACGTATGCATATTACAAAAACTGGGAGAGTACAGTACTATAATCCTGGACAACCTGCTCTTTCTGACCTACTTCATTCTTTTAAAAAATTTTTTTTATGTTTATTCATTTTTGAGAGACAGAGCACTAGCAGGGGTGGGGCGGAGAGGGAGGGGGACACAGAATCTGAAGCGGGCTCCAGGCTCCGAGCTGTCAGCCCAGAGCCCGACGCGGGACTTGAACCCACCAACCGCGAGATCATGTCCTGAGCCGAAGTCGGCTGCTCAACCGACTGAGCCACCCAGGGCACCCCTATTTTATAAGTTTTCAAAATGTTTATTTATTATTTTTGAGAGACAGAGCATGAGCAGGAGAGGGGCAGAGAGAGAGGGAGACACAGAATCTGAAGCAGGCTCCAGGTTCTGAGCTGTCAGCACAGAGCCCGACGGGGGGCTCGAACCCACAAACCATGAGATCATGACCTGAGTCGAAGTCGGACGCCCAACCGACTGAGCCACCCGGGTGCCCCTACTTCATTCTTTTTAAATGCTCCATAGTAGTCTATAGAAGGAGAGCATCTTAATTTATTTAGTCAATTCCTTTTGGATTGTGTCTAATATTGCAAATAAAAAGGTTTTATTTGCAAGATACCTTCATTGTACTTCTATGTCAATGCTTAACAATTGATATTATCTTATATCTTTAAAAAAACAGATGCAGGGGCGCCTGGGCGGCTCAGTCGGTTAAGCGTCCGACTTCAGCCCGGGTCACGATCTCGCGGTCCGTGAGCTCGAGCCCCGCGTCGGGCTCTGTGCTGATGGCTCAGAGCCTGGAGCCCGCTTCCGATTCTGTCTCCCTCTCTCTCTGCCCCTCCCTTGTTCACGCTCTGTCTCTGTCTCAAGAATAAATAAACATTAAAAAAAATTAAAAACAAACAGATGCAGGGCATTTCATTATAGAGAAACTATTATATATACATTGTTGTACACAATTTAGTTACACGTGTCTGTACTAAAACTCTTCCTTTTTTTTTTTTTTTTTTTACTCTTATCCATCATGAACATCCCTGTTCATAGTCTATGTACGACAGTCAAGTTTCCCTGAGGGTAAATTCCTAGAAGTACAATGACTGGATCAAGGGGTATTTACATGTATTGAAACACGTTGCCAGCTGCCCTCCAGAAGGTTAAACCAATTTATTTTATACCATCGGTATATGCTTTCCAACGTCCGCATTAGATACTATCCTCACCCTTTCAGGTTTGGCCTGTTAGCAGACAAATGATACTCCAACAGCATTTTGGTTGATATTTCTCTAACGCAGCGATAATGGCCATCTTTTCCAGTTTCTTGGTCACTTGAATACTCTCCTTCCCAAATGTGTGGACTGAAAGGGCTTTTGTTGACGTGTGGCTCTGTGCCTCATTGAGTTTGGAGCCAGACGCATCTGGGTTCAGTGCCCGTCTCCCGCATGGACCATGGCCTGGCCTCGAGCAAGCTGCTTCTGCTCTGTGAGCCTCGGGTGCCTCATCTGAGATAGAAACTGTGTGGCCCCGAGAGACTTCTGTGAGCCTGATGTCTCCGCAAGAGGCGATGTGGATCCTTGAAAGGTGGTATTAGATTTCGAGGGGCTGTGAGGCTGCCCCCATCTGGTTTCTGCTGGCTCGACCGGGCCGCGTCTCCGTGCCGTGAGCTGCCCCTCCCAGGAGGAGCGCGAGCAGAAGCGGAAGAAATACCTAACAGAGTCTCAGAGAGGCCTTGGTTGTGTGATCCACGGGAACTCCGCAGATCCCGTATTCGGTGGCGCTCAGATTCTGCCCTCTGTGGTCAGGTCTCTCTTCCTGGGAGGGTCAACATTTGTTTGTCTCAGCAGCATCTAAGTATCCCGGGGGGCCGTGCATAGAAGGCTTTTGCATCACGGACAGTTGCATCCATGCTGAGTGCAGGCAGGACGCTGTCCAGTGGCCCGGAACGAGGCCCCCCTCGCAGAGAGCTCCTAACTCCCTCCCGCAAATCCTCGTTTGCAAATCTGCCAAACTTTTTGGCCTGCTGCGATGCCCCGGGGTCACATGCTTTGGGGCCTTGTCATTGTAGGTTTCTTTCCGATGCTGTCACTGGAGTGGCCATTGTCACCGTCTTGTTCTTCTTCCCGTCCCAAAGGCCCTCTCTCAAGTGGTGGTTTGACTTTAAAGGTAAGGGGTCAGGGCTGGGGTCTCAGTGGGCTCAGTGACGACTGTGGCCTGAAGCATGGTCATCAGTGGCCCGGAGGCAGGGCCCGCGCCTGGGACCCAAGCCCCGTGGCACTAACCTGCTTCTTCCCTTCTCTCTGTCTGAGCCATTACCTTGTCTGGGGCACTTCGGGCCGCCACAGGTGACAGGGGGGGACAAGAGTCAGCAAGGAGAGCCGGCCCGATCCAGCTGGCCGGCTGCTTTGTACAGCCCACGAGCTAAGAATAGCTTTGACATTTTTTTAATGGTTGAAAACAACCCAAAGAAAAATATTTCATGACACAGGAGCATTACACGAAATTCAAAGTTCAGTGTCCATAAATAAAGTCTATTTCTTCAATAAGAAATTTGTGGACATTTATTCTCCTTAGAATTATATATAGAATAGCCTTGATTTTTTGCCTCTTGGCTCACAAAACCCACCATATTCACTTTCTGACCCTTTTGTAGAAAAACTGTGCCGCCCGTGGGCCCGAGGCCGGAGCTGTGACTCAGTTGCCCAAGGGGCTGGACGTGAGGCTCTCAAGCCAGGTTTCGATGGCTAGGAAGTGGTAGAGACGGGTGCACTTCTGCCTAACGGCATTCCGGGTTACGTTCAAAGGATGCTGAGTCCCCCAAACTGGCCTTCAGGTGGCCAGTCTGTGACCCCGCTGGGATGGTTCCCAACAGGTTAGCCCCTGTGACAGAGGAATGGGGCCAGTGGAATGAGCTCGGCACCAGGAGTCGGGAAAGAGGGTCATCATCTATTTTATTTTATTTTTTTAATTTTTAATGTTTATTTATTTTTGACAGAGAGAGAGACAGAGAGAGAGAGAGAGAGAGAGACAAAGTGCAAGCAGGGGAGGGGCAGAGAGAGAGGGACACAGAATCCGAAGCAGGCTCCAGGCTCCGAGCTGTCAGCACAGAGCCCGACGCGGGGCTTGAACCCACGAGCTGTCAGATCATGACCTGAGCTGAAGCCGGACATTTAACCGACTGAGCCACCCAGGCGCCCCGTAATCTGTTTTCTATCGTTGAGACAAAAACTAGAGTAATAGGTGGGTTAAGCTCCAGTTTCAGGGGAGGGGGTCTGAGTGAGGGGCATAAGGTAAGGATCAGTAGGGAGCCGATTTCACAGGGCCCTAGAAGCGGCTATAGCAACAGAGCGAACACTGGGTCCAAGGAGCCCTGGGCAGGGGGCTTTCGGACCCTGCACATGGGCAGGATTCGTCTCTGCTCTCCGTCTTGCTTCCGACCGGCTTTCCCCATCATCCACACTGGGTACCACGTGCTGACCTCTCCATATTTCTCCAGCTTCTAAGCTTTGACCTCCTTATAGCCTCTGCTTCTTTACAGCTCCTGCTTTTTGTCTTCTGTAACTTGGGTTCCCCTACGGTGTCTTCTCTCTTGTAGTGCCCGCCTTCGCTGGACATCCACAACCGCAGCTTCCTGCCTCCTCCCTCCCGGCCCGCTCACGTCCCCTCTGCTTGCGGCCTGTAGCTCTCACCGTAGCACCCACTGTCTGTCCGCTTCCCGTGGACCTCCGAGAGTGAGACTCTGCCTGGTGTGGCTCGTTCTTACGCAGGCAGCTCTCCCGCGGGGCCACTCCTAGCCTCCTGGATAGCTGGCCTGTGGACCGGTTGCCCTTGATCGGGTCCCATCCGTGCCTCTGTCACCTGTGAGGGGTGGGGGGAGGCTGAAAAAGGCCAGGCTTCCTCTCAGCCGGGGCTGTCGGGAGGGCACTGTGACATAGATGTCTGGTATCCCAGCTCTGCTGCTGATGTGCTGGGTGACCCTGGGTAAGTTCCTAGGATGTCTGGGCCTTGTTTTGCTTTCTTTTTTTTTAAATTTTTAAAAAATGTTCATGTATTTTTGAGAGAGAGAGAGAGAGAGAGAGACAGAGTGCAAGTGGGGGAGGGGCAGAGAGAGAGGGAGACACAGAATCCGAAGCAGGGTCCAGGCTCTGAGCTGGCAGCACAGAGCACGACGCGGGGCTCGAACTCACAAGCTGTGAGATCATGACCTGAGCCATAGTTGGACGCCTAACCGACGGAGCCCTCCAGGCACCCCTGGGCCTTCCTTTTCCACTTAGAGAATGAACATGTCCCTTAGGCACTTTTCACCTCTGCCTTTAGTAGTTTTCTGGAACAGGGGTTGCAAACCAAATGCCCACAGGGAGGTAACAGTTTTGGATGCAGCAGGTGGGGGGGGGGGGGGCAGGAAAATGGGTTCCGTGAAACCGGGCCCTCCCTGTCCAGCTTTCCTTTTGCATTTTTCAAACAGAGACCAATGTCTATATCGTGAGGAAAACGGCAGCTGAGGATGATCTTGAGTAGCGAGATCCTTCACATCAGGGCACTGTGGGGTCTGTGGAAATCTGGCAAAGCCAGTACCCTTGAAATAAAGGGGCAGCTATGACTCAGTTTCCACCGAGTGTCACCACGCAGGAAAGCTGAACTGGTTTCGCCACATTTGCTGACTTGTCAAGGGAAGCACAAAACTTTATGCAATCGCCCTGATTTGAAGCGTCAGCAACTGATTTCAGTGGAAAACCACAGCGTGGACCCACAACAGTAGCGTTAAAACGCGTCTGCGAGTTGGGTCTGGTCCACGGGGGCACAGCATGCCCCCTCTGTGGAGGGTTCTTCGGGCTGGAGTGTCTGGGGCTGCCTGGCGGGTGGGGAGAGGGGACTCCATGAGCTCTCCTGTCCTTGGGCTACCGGTGGGCCCCGGGCAGACTTGGCTGAAATGGTACATTCCAGCACTTAGGACTTACACGCAGCCCGACAGAGTGGCCAGTTTCCATGGAGAGCAAGTGACTTGATCAAGGTCACATGGCTAGCTACACAGAAACAGGAGGTGGAACCCAGGCACCCAGGCCAACCCAGATTTTCTGATCATGCCTGCTGTCTTCCATTCTTCCCCGGCTCGGAGTTGCCCTTGTATTTCTGTCCCTTTATGGTCACTCGACAAGTACAGATGCGGTGCCTGCTATGTGCTGGGTGCTGTGCTTGCGGATGACAATGAGGACGATGGCAATGGTGACTTCCATTTCCTCTCTGTCCACCAAGCTCTTCTTCCAGATATCGCGTGACTCACTCCCGTCACTCTACTCAGACTCTGTCCAAATGTCACCTCCCCAGAGAAGTCTTCCCTGACTACACTGTCCAGAAGAACATCCCCTCCCCCTTGTCACTCTTCACCCCTTTACCCTACTTTCTTGCCTTCATAACACATTACATTTCCTGACATTGTGAATTTATTGGTTTCTTACCTGCCTCCCTTCCTGGAATGTAAGTTCTCCAAGGCGGGTGGGGGGGGGGGGGGTGATTTTTTTTTTTTTTTCCTGTTTTGGCCACTTCTGAATTCCCAGTGTCTAGAAGAGTGCTTGACACCCGATAGGTCCTCAATTTATATGTGTTAAATGAATAACCAAGGACTTGTTCTGGGCCACATCCTTTGCACACGTGGACCCATTTCCTCTCCCCAGTGGGTCTCTGAAGTGACGTCCCTAGCTCAAATCGCACAGCCGGACAGCCCAACGGACGGCAGAGCTAGGATTCAAATCTAGTTCAGATTCAGGGCCTGCTCCAGATAGCAGGCTAACACGGGGCGGGGAGTGTGAGATTCACATAGTTGGAGGCTCTGTGCTTTTAAGAAACAGCAACAGGGCGCGATTGGGTGGGAAACTAAGGAAGCCGATCATGGCGATCATGGCGAAGGTTGAGTGCAGCAGGTGGCCTCTTTAGCACTTACCATGTAACTCATTGAATCTGCATGATGTTAAACCCTCCGTCAGGGCCTTTGCTTTTTCAGACCTTGCCTGCCTCTTTAATGAAATTATACTTTATCGCCTGAAGGCAGAGGACTGAGCCACCCAAGATCTCCGGCTTTCGCTTCCGGTAATCACAGTGTACAATTTGGAAAAAGCTGAAAAGGAGGAACAAAATGTCCACGGCTGGGTGACCCAGGAATTGTCCTGGGAAGTCGGGAACGGCCGTGCACGGGCCGGACCTGACCTCCTGCCTCCCTGGTGGCCGCCTCAGGGACAGTTTCGTTTCCAGAGTGTTCACTCTGCACCAGGCATCGGGCTAAGCCAGGCACCTAACATCAGCTGACGAGCGTTTTGGAGTGCACGCAGTGACACGGGGATTTGGCCGTGAACCAACCAGGACCCTCTCTGTCCACCAGCAGCTCTGCCATTAACCTCGTCAGTGTCCACGAGGGCCCCCCCCAGGGACTCTCTCTGTGCCACGTGTCAGCTGAGGAAACGGGGGCTCAGACAGGCGAGATCACGTTCAAGGGCGTGCGGTGAGCCAACGATGGAGCGTCTGTCTCCAGGCCTGTGCTCCCAGCACAGGGGTGGCAAACCTCGGCCCACGGGCCAAACGCACCCCTGCCCTTTCTAAGTAGAATTTCCTGGGGACACCGCAGTGCCTTGTCTGCGTCTGTGCATATGCTACAGTAGTGGCCTGTTTGCAACAGAAGCTCGCAAACCTGAAGCAGCCGCTCCCCAACCCTTATAAATTTTGCCGATCTCCCCTCCCCGTTCTAACCAGTGCACGCAGACACTGCCGCTTTTGTAGAAAGAAAAATCATCCCATAACTCCACGGACCGAGGATACCCTTAGTTTCTTCCTTCCACTTTTTTCTCGCCCGCACCCATTCAGTTACAAAAAAGAGCCTTTTCTCTTGTAAATGAGGAGAAAGCAGCACTCCTCCAGAAGGGGTTTGGGGAAATTGAAAGGATGTCCTGCATGTACGTGGGGGGCCCGGTTCCAGGAGGTTCTCACGCCGTGGGAGCCATGACAATGATTTTCCTTCTGAATAGAGCAGATGCCCCTCATAATGCTGGGGGGGGGGGGTGTTTTTTCCCTAAAGCTCAAATCAGATGCTGGAACCAGACTGTGGCTCCCTGGGGACCCCCCCCAGCGTTGCCCCCACAAAGATGGGGCCGCGGGGGGTGGTGACCCTTCTTCAGCCTGAGTGTCCTCTCTCCACCCAGCTTCCAACGCGGAGACAGAGCCCTTGCTGACGTGGAAGAAGGTCCAGGACACGGTGCCCTGGAACATCATCCTTCTCCTGGGAGGGGGCTTCGCCATGGCCAAAGGCTGCGAGGTAAGAGCGGCAGGCGGGCTGCGGGCCTGGGGAGGTGGGCGCAGGTCGTAGCCCCAGCTGCAGGCTCCGACTCAGAGCGCCCGGGGGCTGCGCGGGCGCCGCGGCCACCGGGTCCCTCGTTTACCAGACGGGGACAACCAGGGGCTCCTACCTCACGGCGCCGCACTGAGGGCTGGGAGCTGT
This sequence comes from Panthera leo, assembly GCF_018350215.1. Taxonomy (NCBI): domain Eukaryota; kingdom Metazoa; phylum Chordata; class Mammalia; order Carnivora; family Felidae; genus Panthera; species Panthera leo. Next base: position 14,426,303 of record NC_056681.1, read on the forward strand.
GCGGGAAAAGAGGGATAAGGTCTGATCCGGATTCTCAAGGAGCTCACGAGGAGCACACTGCTACTCGCGACTTCGGCTACTACCCAGACTCGAGGGGTTCCGCGAGCAGAGGAATAACGTCGTCTTGGGCTCGCCCTGGGCCAGGCCCTGCTCCACGTGCTTTACACACCCGAACGCGTCTAAACGTCCCAACAAGCCTCTGAGGTAGATGCCCCTGTTATCCCCGTTCGAGAGATTCAGACACCGAGGCACAGAGAAGGAAAGTAACTTGCCTAAGGTCACACAGCGATGCGCTCAGGATTAGAATCCGGGTCGTTTGGTGCCACAGCCTACACTCTTAACCACCGTGGTAGAAATGTCAGATATCATTAGTATTAATTAGGGTTATTACGAATGTTGTTCTGGAGGGCTCTGGGAGCTGGGGCTGCAGCGGGGTGAGTGGAGCATAGAATTTCAGGAAGGGTCGCCTCAGTGTTGTCTCATCAAACGCTCACGCTGACCCTAGGGGGCGGGTAACATGTGTATTCCCATTTTACAGGTAGGGAAACTGAGGCACGGAAAAATTAAGCAGCTTTCTTAAGGTCATACAGTTGCATTCGGCTCAAGAGCGGGGGTTCCAACTCCAGGCAGGCTGCTTTCAGAGTCCCGCCTCCTCATGGCTCGTTTTGAAGAACTTCCCAAGAACAGGTTCCGCCTGAAGCGCTTTGCAAATAATGGACTCCTCTAACCTTCATCAACACCCCTGAAGTAGATGGATTGCTTGTCCCCATTTCAAAGATGAGGGAACCGAGGTAACTGGAGGCTAAATAGCTTGCCTATGTTCATGCACCTGGGAGATTGTTGGAGCCGGGATTTGAACCCCCAGCTCATGATCCTGGAACCCACCCCTGCGTCTCTCCTTGTCCGCCGAGGCATTTAAACCCACAACCAATTAAGGGTTAATCTGAAATTCAGATGAAGGAAACCTGAAATTGCCTCTTGGATTGCTTTCTTTCTTTAAAAAGTTCTTTTTAATGTTTTTATTTATTTTTGAGACAGAGAGAGACAGAGCATGAGCAGGGGAGGGGCAGAGAGAGGGGGAGACACAGAATCCGAAGCAGGCTCCGGGCTCTGAGCTGTCCGCCCAGAGCCCGACGCGGGGCTCGAACCCACGGAGTGTGAGATCATGACCTGAGCCGAAGTCGGACGCCCAACCGACTGAGCCACCCAGGCGCCCCTTGTTTTCTTTCTTTCACTCAATTTTAATTTTCAGTTGCAAACAGTGATGCATAGAAGACATCCGTAGGTTATATGCTAGTAAGAAGCCTCCGCATGAGAAGGCAAGTGTCTGGATGGATCCCAATCCCGGCTCTCCCACTCTGCGCTGTGGTGCTTTGGGCAAGTTGCTAAACCTCTCTGGGCGCCGGTTTTCTCATCTATGAATTGGATGGAAGTTCTTCCTCTTCGGGGTTGTAGGACGTGACCCAGAGCAGACGTGTGCGAGAATTCCCCGTGCGTTCTCTCGGAATCCTCATTCCGTGGCCATTGTGGGCGGGGGTCCCAAGGAGCAGACTCCGGGATGGACATGAGTGAACAGGGGCATCAGCTTGGGCCCTCGAGGCGGCCCCCTCTGTGAAAGGGGGAGGAAGGAAGCAGGAGAGGCCGGGGGGCGGTGCCCCACGACGCCCCCGCCAACCCCACAGGGAGCACGGAGCTGAGCTGGCCCTTCAGAGACACCCCGATTGGTCTGAGGCTGCCCGGTCAGATCCCGGCATCCCTCCATCAGTCTGCGCCGGTGAGCAGCCCCAGGAGTGACTGTGACCTTGGGCAAGACGACTCCCAGGCCCGAGACAGTGCTGGGGCCCCCGGGGCCTCCGGAGTCCGGAGTGCTAATCTGTCACCCACAAGGGTTTCACCAAAGGTCAGCTGAGTGGCCCGCTCAGGTTCTCCTTTTTATGACACGTAGATTTATTTTACTCATTTTTTCCCGACACATAACACGCACGAATACAATAATATAGACTTCAAAAGGAGCAAATGGATGGTTCAGCAAAAGTACTGTCTCCATTTCAGGAATCCTGAGGACCAGAGAGGTTAACTGATCGATCCTAGGTAACACAGCTCGTAGGTAGCATAGCATAGCTGGGATTTGAACTCCTGTCTGTCTTGACTTTTCTCACCACTGCCTCCTCCTGGGGATGTATCAGGGAAGGCTTCCCGGAGGAAGTGGCCTGTTATCCGGGTCCCAAAGAGGCCATGCAGTGCAATGGGAAAAGGCCCGGGCTGTCGAACCAGACTGCCTGGGGCGGGGCGGGGGGGGGGGGGGGGGGGGCGGGGTTGCACGTCTTGTACCTCAGCTGCGTGTTTCAGATTCCTCATCTGTAAAATGGGAATAATAATGGCGCCGTGCCACAGACTTGTGACAGTTATTGGATGAGGCGATGCCCGTGGAGACCTCAGAACGTGGCCGACGCAGTTGGTTATGATGACCGAATGTGGGAGCAAAGGGGGAAATGGCGTGGAGGTTCTTGCCTGAGCAACTTGCCTGAGCAGAGGAGACGGTCCTCTACCCCAGAGGCTCCTCTGAGCTTGGGATGTGGTGGGAAAAGCCCCGCTCTTGGGGGGGGGGGCTGGGCCGCAGGGCCACTGGCCATCTGGGAGGTCAGTCTGGCTCCTGGCCCGGCCCTGGGCGGTCGCCGGGGTTTCTGTTCAACAAGGCCTTTGTGTGGCAGCTGCCCGCTTCCCCCAACCCCGGCTGGTACCATCCCCTGCCCAGGCCCGCGCGGCCTGCCCCAGGCGGGACCAGAGCGCTCATGGCACGTCCCGCTTCTCGGCCCCTGCCCGGTACCCTCGCCAGGCCACAGCCAGGCCTCCTGGGGCTTACAGGTCCTCGGACGGGGTCCAGGGTGAGCCTGGGTGTGTGGACCCCCAAGTGCTGGTTCAGAAGGGCTAGAAGCAGATCCCGGTGCTTGCTTTGAGCTTGAGCAACTCACTTAAACCTGCTCAGTGTCCTCACTACGCTTCTCTCCCGCTGTAAAAACTGCCCATTACTCCCGATATATTCAGACTCTAGTCTGAAGGCTTCCTGGGCCTACACACAAGGCCCAGCATGGCCTGGCCCCTGCCTACCTCCCTGTCGTCGGCTCCTGCCTCTGTCCCCTGATTGGCTCCCCTCCAGTCCCACTGGCTCCTCGATGCTCCTCAGCTACCCTAGACTCATTTGCACCCCTGGACCTTTGCATCTGCTTTCTTTCTGCCTAATGCTCTTCCCTGAGATCTCTGAGTCCTGGCCCTTCAGGTCATTTCCAAGGTCACCAACTCAGAGGCCCTCCCTGACACCATCTCTAAAGTAGCCTCGCCTATAATCCCTCTCCCTGTTACCACCCCACTTATTTCCTTCCTTATTCCCTTCCCCCAAATTGCCCTGTTCATTTCTCGGTCGGTGTCTCCCTTACTAGAACGTCAGCGCCATCAGGGCAGGGATCATATATGTCTCATTCACTACTGTTCCAGCATCCAGAAGAGTCCTGGTACATAACACGTGCAATAAATATTTGTTGGACGTGACCCGTAAAATGGGCTGTTTTTAGCACTGCCGATATGATGTGTGGAAAGTGCACAGGGCTGATACATACCGGGTGCTAAAGCCAGGGGCACCTTCAGCCCTCGTCCTTGAATTGTGAGTACAGTTTTACCATCTCGTGAGTTGAAAATTGGTCTTCCTCTGGCACCTTTAAGCACATCTCATTTCATCTCCATCCGAATAAACTTATCTACAAACACATTGAGGTTATAGGAGCTTGAGAGTAAGTCAGAGTGGAGCAAACCCTGTAGGCAAGCAGAAATGTGTTTATGCTCCCTATCCCTCATTTTCTGCTGGAGAGTCACCTCGATGATGATGGCCATGGTGATGATGATAATGATGACGGACGACTGACTGGCATTATCATGTCATTGGAGAGGTAGCCTGTTGAAGAAAGTGCTAGAGTCCCAGCTCAAAATTCCAACCCTAGGGCAAATTACTTCACTTACTCAGGCAAGTTACCACCTCTGTGTGCCTCAGTTTCTTCAGTCATAAGATGGAGATAATTATACCACTTACCTCATGGAGCTGTTACGGGGATTAAATGAGCTAATATTAGCCCAGTCTTTGGACGAGTGCCTCGCACAGAGTGAACTCTACATTACGTGCATGTTGTTGAATTAAAGAAATAGTAATGAATCCTATCCAGGGCTTACTATGTAGAGGAACCGTGTTTTGCGCGTCTTTGTCTAATCCTTACCGCCAACTCCTTGAAGAAAGCGAGGGACAGAGATGTTCATCGATCTGCCCGACATCGTACAGCTTGTAAGCAGCACAGTGGTCTGAATGTTCACACGTGTGCAGGAAGCCTTCTCTTTTTCCTTCCCCTGGATCAAATTCACTGGTTCTCTTTCCCTAGGAATTATTATACAGAGTTGTATTCGAACCGCTGAGCCTGGTGTGTTTTCTGAGGCTCTTAAAGATGGTCAAGCCTCTCCCTTCCCATCCTGCAACATGGCCTCAGGCACCTCTTGACATCTTTGGGGGGCCATAAGGAACACAGTTTGACAACCACCGCACTGGGCAATTTCTGAGTGTTTCCCCTTGTGACTCGAAGCTACTAATGACAGCTGGCACGTGTGGGGCCCTCACCAGGTACCCAGGCATTTTCCAACTGCTTTATAGATTAGCTCCTTTTCTCCCAACAGTAACCTTCTGGGACAGGCGCTGTTACACCCTCGTTTACAGATTTAAAAAAAATTAAGGCACAGAGAGGTTAAGTTGCTTGCCCAGGACAGCACAGCTAGAAAGGATTAAGGTGGGGAACAAGGTCATTCTGATTCCAGAGCCCTTTCTCCTCATCCTCTGGGTATACAACCTCCAACCTTGCTTGTTGCATGGTTCCCTCTGGAACACCATGGCGCTGTGTGTTTCCAAGGAAACAGAGCTTTGATACCGAAGGGACTGGGAAAGAGCAGGCGAAGCCCTTTGGAGTCCCCAAGAGAACCCAAGGAAGCAGGGGGTTCTGCCACTGCCCCTGCGGGACCACCGTCTGACTGCAGAAGCTGAGCCAAGGACCCGTAGGGGCTGCGACCTTGGCCGGAAGCCCGCCACCCAGAGGCCCAGCCACTGGGAAGCTTTTGGATTCTCTTTCATCCACGTCATTAATATTCCTCCTCTCCAGCCTCTCTCCCTTAAATCGCGCACACGGCCGCCAGTCTCCTAGGAGTGGCCTCTGGGAAAAACCAGTGGCCCCATTTTTTCCTTGCATGGTTCCCTGGGCCAGGGGAGGGCTGGGACCTTGACTGCCACTCGCCATAATTTCTAGGCTATCAAACAGTGCCGACCGAGGTACAGATGTAAAAGAAGCAAGTTAATTTTACAGTCTCTTCTAGAGAAAAATATCTTTAAGCATTTATGATTCGTTCCTGGAAAGTAACTTTTAAGTCAAATTCTGGGGACAAGTATAGTATAGTATTTTATTTATGTAAATACGTAGGGTGCTTGGGTGGCTCAGTCGGTTAAAGCGTCTGACTTCGGCTCAGGTCATGATCTCTTGGTCTGTGAGTTCAAGCCCTGCATCGGGCTCTGTGCTGACAGCTCAGAGCCTGGAGCCTGTTTGGGATTCTGTGTCCCCCTCTCTCTCTGCCCCTCCCCCACTCATTCTCTCTCCCTCCCTCTCTCTCTCTCAAAAATAAACATAAAAAATTTAAAAAAGTAGTATGCTGTGTTCTAGAATCCATTATGAAATTTTAAGTTCTAGAGAAGCGGTAAATTTTCTTTTTTTTTTTTTTTTATACGATTGGTTTAATTTTTTCTCAGCAGGAGAAAAAAGCGGTACATTTTCTCTTAACCATAAAAGAAATGTGTAAAGATCCTTTGAAAACACCGAAGCGTGCTGGTCTCAGAGGATACTGGGTTGCGAAAAGGGCTGTGGTAAAGGTTCACTTGATTGAATATCTGAATACCCCTGAGTGGAGTAACTCCTGAAGAAGTCAGCAGAAGAGACCCTGGAGACCATTCTGTAGCACTGATGGTCACCACTGTGGTCCGTCCTAACGACCTTCCTGGGCCCAGCCCTCGGGGGGTGGCAGCTGGGGCTGGGCCGGCTCTGAACAGAGGCCCCCCGCCCCCGCAGGAGTCAGGGCTATCGGCGTGGATCGGTGGGCAGCTGCACCCCCTAGAGAACGTGCCGCCCCCGCTGGCCGTGCTGCTCATCACTGTCGTCGTGGCCTTCTTCACCGAGTTTGCCAGCAACACGGCCACTATCATCATCTTCCTGCCCGTCCTGGCGGAGCTGGTGAGAGTCCTGGGGGGGTGGGGGTGGGGCCGCAGGGCGCGGAGGGTGGGTGCTCCAGAAATCTCTCCCCTGCCACTTGGGAGCTCCGTGGGGGGGCTACAGGTGCCATCACCCTCTTCTAAACCGCATGAACGTGTTAGACCCTGATTTTTTTTTAATACTGATTTTTTTCTTTTTTCTTATTTAAAAAAAAATTTTTTTTTTAACGTTTATTTATTTTTGAGACAGAGAGAGACAGAGAATGAACAGGGGAGGGGCAGAGAGAGAGGGAGACACAGAATCCGAAGCAGGCTCCAGGCTCTGAGCCGTCAGCCCAGAGCCCGACGCGGGGCTCGAACTCACGGACCGCGAGATCGTGACCTGAGTTGAAGTCGGACGCTTAACCGACTGAGCCACCCAGGCGCCCCTGATTTTTTTTTTCTTTAAGAAATACACAGAGTAAATATTTTCAAAAGTGCACCCAATTTCTTCCTTCGGAGAGGTTTCTAGGAAGATAGAAATTGTCAAATTTGGATTCAGACGAAGTAGAAAGATCTGAGTAAGGCAAATAACCACAGAAGAAACTCTAATGGTAGGCGCAGTTCTAACCTCCCTCTAGAGAAGGGTTTCTCAGCACTATTGACATTTGGGGCCAAAGAGCTCTGTTGTGTGGGGCTGCCCTGGACACGATAGGACGGTCAGCAGCCCTGGCCGCCACCTGCTAGGTGCCAGCCAGGAGCTTCTCCTAAATCATGACAATCAAAAACGTCTCCAGACGTTGCCAAGGGTCCCCTGGTCGGGGGTGGGGGACAAAACCATCGTCAGTTGAGAACCGCCGCCCTAAAAAATCACCAGCCCGTCCTCAGAGGGTTAGCTGGGTGACAGCTAGCAGACCTTCAAAGGGCAGATCGTTCCCACCTTATTCAAACTATTTCAGAGCACGGAAAGACAGAGAAAGCCATGCAACCCAGGAATAAGGTTGGCAAAACGCAGACGCTGAAACCAAAGGACAGCAGAGCGGTGGGGGTGGGGGGGGGGGGCGGGGTGTAGTCACGACTCAATCTCACACGTAAACACAGATGCAAATAGCAAAATAGATCTGGGCGCGAACCAAAAGAACAACGCATCCCCATCAAATAGAGTCTATGTTAGGAATTTCAAAACTGATTAACATTAGAAACGATGGGCTTGGTTCTGTATTTAAATAGATTAGAGAAGACTTTAGCGCAGGATTATCTCAATAGAATCCAAAATTGATCAGATTAAATCAGTGTTGCAACTCCAGGCTTTGTGTGCGAACAGTAAGCGAACCAGGCACGCTTATCTGAGCCACTTTGTTTTTGGCTTTTGTCGGCTTATTTCAATTTGTAAGGGAGTTCGCACTGCATTAGCACACGGAGATGTACTTTATCCTTCTTCAGGGAATAGAGGATATTCTGTTACCAGTGGATGGCAGTGGGTTTATTTCAGATCTTCAGTGATGGACACGTAGGCTTGCTTCCAGCCTTTGCTGTGGTCCACCAATGCTCGCCGGACCTTTCCCTGTCTGTGCGCCTTTGAGTTCATCTAGATACGTTCCTGGATGAGATCCCTGGATCGGAGAGCTTGTGCGTGTATACTTTTGTTAGAAGTGGGCAAACTGCCCTCCAAAGTGGGCATGCCATTCTCACTCCCGCCAGTAGTGAGGGGAGGGGGGTCCCCAAACCTTGCCACGTGTGATTGGACTTAATCACACCCTTCACCGGGCTCTGAGGGAGCAGATGATTGGGAGAGATGCGACACTTCAGGGTGATGGGGGGAGGAGAAGCAGGGACCCAGCCAGGTCTGACACTGGCACATCACACAGGCTTCCAAATGTTGCTTGTCATCAAAACCCAAACGTTTTACGTGTCAGGGGACGAATTTAGCACTGAGAAAAGTTATATGCTTTGGGTTATAAAAATTTGCCAGAGGGGCCAAAAATGTCCTATTTTATTTTATTTTTTTTTTTTAAATTTTTTTTTAACGTTTATTTATTTTTGAGACAGAGAGAGACAGAGCATGAACGGGGGAGGGTCAGAGAGAGAGGGAGACACAGAATCAGAAGCAGGCTCCAGGCTCTGAGCCATCAGCCCAGAGCCCGACGCGGGGCTCGAACTCACGGACCGTGAGATCGTGACCTGAGCTGAAGTCGGATGTTTAACCAACTGAGCCACCCAGGCGCCCCTAAAAAATGTCCTATTTTAAATACAATAGCAGAGAAGAAACCCACGTGAATTGTAGATAATATGTCATTTGGGGGAGGTGACGAACCAGTGGCCCACTGAACGAGGTCAACACACAGACATATTTGATTCACACAATCTTAGAAATCGGGAAATGCTTATCGAAAGATGTGTCCTTGAAATCTGGTGAGGCCCCAAGTAAAGGTGTGGACTGTTTGGCTGAGGGAAGGACCAGGCAGGGGACTTGTTACTTTGTTTTACTATTAAAAAAAAAAAATTGTAAACATTTATTTATTTATGGGGGGGGGGGGCAGAGAGAGAATCCCAAGCAGGCCCCACACTGTCAGTGCAGAGCCCGACGTGGGGCTCGAATTCATGAACCTGTGAGATCGTGACCTGAGCCGAAATCAAGAGTCAGACACTCAACTGACTGAGCTGCCCAGGCGCCCCAGGACTTGATATTTTAGAGCCATGGTTCTCTGGACCCACAGCAGCAGCAGGGAACTCATTTCGAATGCAGGCTCTTGGGGCCACCCCAGACCTGCTGAATCAGAAACTCTGGGCAAAGTGGGGCCGCCATGCCGTGTTTTAGCAAGCCCTCCGGGTATGATGCTGCACTCTCAGGCTGGAGAAGGTGTGTTCTAGATAAATCTTCCCAGCCCATCCTCCCCAGTGAACATGCAGTGTGGCCCCAGGATGTCACTAACCTGGGGAATGTCCTCTCCACGTGTCCTTTGATTTGGGTTCTCTTCTTGTCTGTCTCTACTGTTGCCTGTGGATCTGCGTTTCTGGCTGTATCTCTCCTTGTGTCGTCTCCCAACCTGTCTTCTCGTCTGCTGCCACTGTTCTCTGCCAGTCTCCGTCTATGCGTCCCTGTGCGTCTCTTTCCGTGTCTTACCTGTTGTGGCTTTCAACCGTCTCCATCGGTTGTCATCGCTTCTCTCTCTTTCCCTGCCGGGGTCACCGCCCCCGCCCCTGCCTCGGTCCAGGCCATCCGCCTGAGGGTGCATCCCCTCTACTTGATGGTCCCCGGCACAGTCAGCTGCTCCTATGCCTTCATGCTCCCGGTCTCGACGCCCCCCAACTCGATTGCCTTCGCCTCTGGACACTTGCTGGTCAAAGACATGGTGAGTCCTGGCGCGTCCCGACAGAGGCCCGAGACGGGGGGTGGACAGCAGGTGCCGGGCGAGACGTCTGGGCGGGACCCCTGTTCCCCCACCAAACCCCAGTGTCTGAATAAGTCATTCGGAGCCGGACCAGGGGGATCCGCTTTAACAGACACTCTGGGATGATTCTTGTGCTTGGACAATTTCAGGAAATGGCCTTCGTGATGACTTTCCAGAGTCTGCTCCAGGGACAAGGGACTTCCTCCCCTCTCTGGGCACTGCTCTCTTTTCTTACTTGTTCCTCCGGCTGCTCTGTGCCTGGAATCTTTAGGAGGGAGGAACTGGGGTAGCAGCAGTGGGGAGACCCGCCGGTGTGTTCCCTCTCCCCTCGCTCCCCTGCTGAACCCTCTCCTCCCTCCCTCCCCTGCCTCCCCTGCTGCTTCCACTGGCTGCCTGGGGCACTCAGGGAATGCAAATCCAAAGCTGGTGTAACTGAAGAGGGTGGTGTTCCCAGTCCTGGCTCTCCAGGCACAGATACCCCAGCAGGAGCTGGGGAGGGAGAGAGAAAGGGGTGGACAAGAGTGAGAGACAGAAAGAGGTCACAGAGCAAACAGAGAGAAGGAGGAGGCTGGTGTGCCTGGAATTGGGAAGATGAGACCAGAGGCCCAGGAGGGGAGGTCGGTGCACAGCATGCAAGGCACAGACTTAGGATATTATTCAGCGCACAGTGGGAGGACTTTCAAGGGATTTAAGCAGGGCAAGGCTGGGTCTGAGAGCCCAGGGGAGGGTCCCACAGGGTCAGCCAAAAGGGTCCTTGGCTTCACGCAGGACAGAAATCAAATGTGAGCCAGAGACAGTGAAAACAGAGTTTACTGAAGAGTATGAGAGACAGAGAATAATGGACAGAGTGTCTGGGAGACCCTCAGAATGGAGAGAAAAATGAGTCTCCTCGTTGCTCGGGGTTAGGGGTTTATACTGGAAAAGGGTCTAGGGAACGCGTGTGTTCCTTTAAGAATCCGCTAGGGTCCAATCAAAGAAGAGTCCGGTGAGCCATAGATGTTATTCCATGAATCCCCGAAGATAAGGGTACGTGTTTGGGATCTGGCCCTTAGGTGTTATCAGGTGTTCGGGGCCTAGGACAAAACAGAGAATGATTCACTTTCTTGCTTCCCCCTCGAGGTGGGAAAAGAGCTTCTTGGCTTATTCAGAGGCAGAATCTGGAACATGAGGATACGGAGCCTGGCAGAAAAACAGCAGAGATGGAGACTTTCTAGAGTGGAGTCCCTTCAGCTGTCCAATGTCACAGGGATGTGGTTTCACTCGTGCCCCTCCGAGATGCCTTTGGCTGCCGGGTGGAGTGGACTGCTGGGGGCTGGGGGCCAGTGTGGAAAGGGAGGCTGCTTAGGGAAGGCAGAAATGGAGATGTGACGCCCATCCTGGGAACAAAGAGACACGAGAGAAATGGAGAGGCTCTGAGAGGTAGAGGCCCGCCAAGAGCACAGAGAGGGACAGAAAGATGCCGAGGGGCACAAGGAGGCACAGAGAGGCGCTGGCTCTGGAGGCTTGGGTCCAGACAGTGATGATGTAGGCAGTTGACGTAACGAATGTGGGACTAAGCAGGCATTTTGAGGCAGGCTCCCAGGAGCGCAGCCCTCCTCCTGGTCGCCCCAAAGCTTAGGCGTGTCCCCTTCCAGTCCTCCAAAGTTGCCAGGGTTTGAAGGTATCCCCAAGAGCAAAGGCAGGATAGCACGACACAGTTCGACCTTGTTGCTTGGCATACGCCCTTCACGACTTGATGCCCTTTCCGCGAACCATCCGTGGCAATGTTTACTTAACAATTTTAATCAACTTACATTTTTAAAAAAAACTTAAAGAAGAGTATTTGAAAAGAAGAGTTTCCGCTGCAATCTGTACATGGAAAACTGGTAACATATGCCACCGAAGGGAAGTCTAAAAATAAACGCAGACCAAAGAAAGCAAAATAATTACTTTTGCTCCGATAGCAATTGCCCCGGAGAAGGTTCTGAACCCCTCCTTGTCAAAGAGGGCCATTGGCGAGGAAGAGAGAGCGTTAAGGGCGTGAGGCGCACCCGAGGGAGACCTTCTCTGCGAGGAAAAGGTCCAAAGGGGGATTGAAAAGGGAGTCACTTGCTTACCGTGCAGTTCACAGCTGGGCAAGGCCAAGATGGGACATCAGAAAACCCCGATGAGAAACAGGGATTTTCAGCCCCAGGTTGGACTGAGTGGCCCAGGAGGTTGGCCCCGGGGAAGAAGCAAACTTGTTCTAGCCACGTGTTCTAGCTTCTTAAAAAGGTCAAAACTTCCATCAGACAAACCTTCGCAACAAGTAAGTATAGCCTTAAGTAGACGTGTAGTGTGTGTGTGTGTGTGTGTGTGTGTGTGTGTGTGCGCGTGTGTGTTACTGGTCAAACCAGATCATTTGCAAGCTGTGTGACGTGGGTAAGCCAACTTCTCTGAGCCTCAGTTTCCTCTTCTGTAAAGTGGGAATAATAATAATAATCACCTGCGAAGGGTTGCTTTCAGGGTTAAGGGACACATCTGTGTGACAGAGTACCTGACACCTAGAAACCACTCGACGGCTGGGGACGTTTGCAGCTCTTTGAGGGACAGCCCAGGGTCATGTAAAGAGGGGAGGGTTGTGGGCATCCACCGGCCTCGTGTCCTGGAACCATCGCTTCCGGGCTGGGAGACCTTGAGTGAATGACTTCCTTGACTCTGAGTGTGGGTTTTCCCATCCGTACGATGACCCCTTCCTTACTCTGGGCTCCGTTTCAGGTGCGGACGGGCCTCCTGATGAACCTGATGGGCGTCCTGCTGCTCAGCTTGGCCATGAATACTTGGGCACAGACCATCTTCCAGCTGGGCACCTTTCCGGATTGGGCCGACATCCACTCAGCCAACATCACATCACTGCCGTCCGCCTTGCCCAACGACACATTTCGGACCCTTTGAGCCCCGCTCCGGGACTCTCTTTGGGCTGGGCCCTCCCAGAAGGCTTTTGCCATCACCCGCTGCTAGGAAACAAGCTCTCTGAGCTGTTCTGTGGCTAGGATGCAAAGGAGCCTTATTTCAGCAACCTGGAATGGTGTTTGTCTTAAACAGTTGGAAACGGGGGCCACCGAATTGCATGGGCACAACTGACATCCCCCACTGCCTGCTTTAGGTTTCACTCTGGAGAGATCATCTCGCCTTTAGAGCTCGCCTGCCTCACAGAGGCTTTTGGGGCTGCGCTGTGCCAGTCCTTCACAGGCGGTGTGTGTTCTGCTCGGCTGGTGCCCCTCCCGTGCCCGTCGTTTGAATTTTACCGCTGCCAATCCCCGGCAGCTAGGGTTATTTCCAATCCCTGGAGACGGGGGGAGGGACAGATGACTTCCTGAGGAGGTGGAGGCTGTGCAAAGCCTCCCTGCTGCTCCTCTGTGCGCCTGAGCACGCCAGGAGAGTTCTAGAAATCCCAGCTGACGCCGCTACCCACCCTGTTTAGGATTTTCCTGTTTAATCGAGTCAGTTTGACCATAATTCTGGGGTCAGGCCAAGCCTGGGCCCTGATGTCTCACGAGTGGCCCAAGGTTCTTCCAGCAAGGACTGCCGTCCTTTGAGGGCCTTTGAGGCCATCAGCCCTTCCTTGTTCCAGCAGCTGGTCTTTACCTCCCCACCCACACCCCAGGGGGTAAGCATGTTTAATGAGCCAAGGCCACGTATTTCAGAGATGAGAAAAAAAAAAAAAGTCAGAAGATAGATTGGAGCCTCGTAATAGGCCAGGGTGAAATTTCTCAGGCAGGCAAAATATCGGAACCCTCTTCTCCAGATGGGGTCGAGGGAGACTCCCCTGAGCCAGTGGCTGGTGGGAGCTGTCCTAGAAGATGGGATCCCTCCCTGTTTCCAGCAGAAACGTCTGGGCATCCCCCGTGAACAGCACCGTATTAGGTCCCGTGGGTGCTCAGAAAGTGGAAAGAGCCGCCCAGCGTTAGCCTGGCTCCAAGCAAAGGTGCCAGGAAGGGGTCCAGAAGCCTTATGTCTCCCCTTCCTACGCATCTGAGGGCTGAGGTTCTCTGGGCAGCGTGGGCTGGGAAGGCAGCACCCAGAGACTGAACTCAGTACGGTACGAGTGAGTCACAGATGTTTCCCTGGGAGCAGGAGGGAGAGAGGAGAGGCCTCCAAGTTGGAGAATGCGATGCATCTCTTCCCACGTGAGCACTTTAGTATTTAGCCACAGTTACAGCCCATGGGGGTTGGAGGCTGCTCTCCTGGAGAACAGGGGACGGGAGAAACCCATGGGACCTGTAACCTGATGAACTGTGATTTCGAATCCTGATTGAAAACACTATAAAATAAAGAATGTGAATCAGCAGTGGACCTAGAGGTTATTTGCTTTGTGGACATAAGAAAGTTTTAAAGCTTTAAAGCCACAAACTCCTGAGCTGGGAGTTCCACAGAATTGACCTCCCTGATTTAACTTCCTTATTGCCCTTCCCCCTCCACTCTAACCACATGCTTCAACTGTCCTGCCCCGGGGCCTTTACACATGCTTCCCGCCCCCCCCCCCCCCCCCCCCCCCCCCCCCCGCCCCTGCCAAGAACACTTTGCTGCCACATATGTGCTTGTTTCCTCACTTTATTCAGGCCTCTGCCCAAATGTCACCTCCCCGGAGAAGCTTCACTAACCATCTAGTCTAAAATCTTGCCCTCATTACTCTCCCGCTCCTTACTCTGCTGTATTTTTCTTCGTCGTGTTTAGTCAAGACACCGTATTGTGTATTTTCTAGAATATCAGCCTATCAGAATACAAACTTTATTTTGTTGAGTGCCGTAACTCGGGTATCTAGAATGGTTTCTGGCACATAGTAGGTGCTCAGTAAATATTTGATAAATGAATCTGTACCAAAATTTATGAGCCAGCAATCTCGGCCTCCGATCTGAGGTCTGCTCTATTCATTTCTTTGTTCACTCCTTCTTCCACTCATTCATTCAACAATATTTATGTAAAACCTGATTATGGGCTCCTTCACTGTCCCCATCCACATGAAACTTACATTCTAGCTAAGGAGACAGGCAGTGGGCAGGTAAACAGATAAAATCACCCTGGGTCATGAGGCAGGGTAAGAAGAAAATGAAACTGGACAATGTGACCAACTGACTCAGAAGCTACTTCGGCCGGGGGTGGTCAGGGAGGACTTCTCTGAGGAGGTGGCATTGGCCTGAGACCAGGAGTCAGCCACGTGCCGATGGAGGCATGGGAGGAAGGTGGGCCGCAGGAGGGGTGCAGAGTCATTGGAAATACACATGAGACTCGCGTCCGGAATGCAACGGGTGTCGGAAAGAGCAAATACAAAACAAAACATCTGTTTTAGTTAACTGGCTACATTAACAAACCACCCCAAAACTCAGGCCCCAGAACACAGCAGCTTATTGGCTTATGTTTCTGCATTTAGACAGAGATCTGCAGGGACGGTTTCGTCTCTGCTCCAGATGGGGTGTCCAGGGCAACTCAGCGGGGAGTTTAGCTGGACCTTGAATGTCCACGATGACCACGGAGGCTCCGGGGTCATGTGGCTTCTCCAGGAATCTAGCCCAGACCTCTGAACCTGACGGTGGGCTTCTCAGAAGGCAAAAGCAGTAGCTACACAGTCCCTTACGGGCCGGGCTCGTGAATCGAAGAACTCAATTCTGCCACATTCTATTGGTCAAAGCAAGCCAAGGGTTACCTGGTTCAAGGGGAGGGGAACAGGTCCCAGCTTTCATGGGAGGAGTGGTATCCACGTACAGAGAGGGGAAGAGGCTTGGCCGCTGTCTTTGGAAGACGCCTGCCCCGACACCCAGAGCAGGGAGAGATACGGCTGTGCCGTTCTGAAGCAGGGCGTCGAGATGGCCAGAGCTTGGTAAAGAGATGCTCGAACCCATTTGCAATCAGATAAATGCAAGTTCAACCAAGATGCCAATCCCACCAGTGGGAACCAGGAAAGGGAACGATACGCGATAGTGAAACAGAAGGAAACAGACGCCCTCCCGTCCTGCGGGGGAGACGATAACCCCTCACCGGCAACCTGGCAAGCAACGGGGCAGTAATTAGGGGGAATTTGTTACCTGCGTTCCCTGTGGCCCAGTTTTCCTCCTTCTGGGTTCGTGTCCCGGCAAATCATCCCACGGTTCCTACGGGGACAATGTAGGAGGATGTTTGGGCACCGCCGTTTGAGGAACCCAGGAGCTGGAGGCCACCTAGATGACCACCATGGGGGTGGCAGTATTTAAGTAAAATACGGGGAAGCACACCGTGGAAAGCACGACAGCCCGCAGAAGTGATGAACAATGGGTACGTGGAAGGACTGGATAGATACGCGCGTATTCTGGTGCAGATATCAAGAAATTAGAGAGTCAGGTGGGCAGAAGAACGGAAGTGGTGACGTCAAATGGAAAACAAGGCGAATAAAAGCCACTAGATGAGGGGTTCAATGAGCCACTTTGGACTCCTGGCTCTACATGCGACAAGCTGTGTGACCCTGAGGACGTCCTTTATGCTTGGGGCT
Organism: Panthera leo; assembly: GCF_018350215.1. Taxonomy (NCBI): domain Eukaryota; kingdom Metazoa; phylum Chordata; class Mammalia; order Carnivora; family Felidae; genus Panthera; species Panthera leo. The sequence goes on from NC_056681.1 coordinate 14,442,435, forward strand.
TGGGTTTCCTCATCTGAGAGATAAAGGGTGCGTAGTCAGGGTCTTGAAAGGAAATATATAAAGTAGCTAATTTGAGGATAGCTTAGGAACGGGTCTAGTTACAGGGTGTGGGCAGAGGACATGGAAACCATGAGGGGAAGTGCAGATCCTCGGTGGTGGGAGAGGGGTGAGGGAGAGGGGGTGGCTCCTTTACTCCTGGGACACATACAGCCCAAGACGACTCTGAAAGGGGGACACTGCCTCGGATCTTTCTCCTCAGCCACCCTCAGCTCTCCCACTGGCGCTCCCCATGACCAACCCAACTGTATCCGTCGGGGTTCTCCAGAGAAAGCAGAACCAACAGGATGCATATATGTGCATCTATATGTATATCCAGGAAAGAGTCCAAAGGCAATCCGCTGGCAGAATTCCCTCTCGCTCAGGGGAAGTCAGTCTTTTGTTCTACTCAGACCTTCAACTGATTGGACGAGGCCCACCCCATTAGGAGGGGGCAGTCTGATTTACTCAGACTCCATTGATCTAAATATAAATCTCATCCAAAAAGTCCCTCACAGAAACAGCTAGAATAACGTTTGACCAAATAGCCGGATGCTGTGGCCCAGCCACGTGGACACGGAAATCTCACCATCACACCTACGGAAGCCAGAATGCGGGAGGGCCCTCTGAGGCAGCCCATCCAGGTGAAGCTCCAGGGATCAGGGCAGGGAGGAGAGTGGAGACTGTGTCTGGAGGGGTAAACCGAGAAAACACGGCACGGAAGGTTTAGACCAAATCGCAGCTTGTAATCTAGCGGTCCCTGGGTCTGCCTCCAGCCCATAGTCAGGGTCTCTTGCCCCCTCTCGTGAGTTTTAAACTATTAATTGATTGCTAATATTTTAAACTCAGAAAATGTCACGTTAGAACCTAGTTTTGTGCTGCTCTTAGAAAAGAAAGTGTCAGAAGGTCTGGCAACATGGGACCCTATTGCTATCTGGCAACAGTAGTTTGGAGTTGAGTAGTGGTGGTGGGATAACTCAAGTTGGAGGGTAAACTCTCTTGTTTGCCACAGTCCCCACCCCTCCTTAATGTCTTAGGCTGACTCTCTTCATTGTAATTTTTTTTTTAATTTTTTAAAAAATTATTTATTTATTTTTGAGAGAGAAAGAGAGAGAGTGCGAGTAGAAGAGGAACAGAGAGAGAGGGAGACACAAAATCCAAAGCAGGCTCCAGGCTCTGAGCTGTCAGCACAGAGCCCAACACGGTGCCCGAATCCATGGACGGTGAGATCATGACCTGAGCCAAAGTCGGACGCTCAACCGACTGAGCCACTCAGGTGCCCCAAGACTCTCTTCATTTTATTTATTTATTTTTAAATTTTTTGATGTTTATCATTTATTTTTGAGAGAGAGAGAGACAGACTGAGAGTGGGGGAGGGGCAGAGAGAGAGGGAGACACAGAATGTGAAGCAGGCTCCAGGCTCTGAGCTGTCAGCACAGAGCCCGACGCGGGGCTCGAACTCATGGACCATGAGAATGACCTGAGCCAAAAACGGATGCTTAACCAACTGAGCCACCCGCGTGCCCCAAGACTCTCTTCACTTTAAAACACAGATTTTTAGAAGCACCTGGGTGGCTCAGTCAGTTAAGTGTCCGACTTCGGGCCGGGTCATGATCTCATGGTTCATGGGTTCAAGCCCTGAGTCGGGCTCACTGCTCTGTCAGCACAGAGCCGAGAGCCTGTTTTGGATTCTGTGTCTCCTTCTGTCTCTCTCTGCCCCTCCCCCACTTGTATTCTCTCTCTCTCTCTCTCTCTCTCTCTCTCTCTCTCTCTCTGTCTCTCTCAAAAATAAACATTTTTTAAAAATTTTAAAAATAAAAACACAGGTTTTTAAAACAGAGTACAAAAAAGGAAGATAATATATCCCCTTAATAAATGTTATACTGATTACATTTCGCGAGGATACTGTTTGGGAGACATTAGGTTGAATAAAACATCCGATCAAAGTAAATTTCAGTTTTTTATGTGGCTACTAGAAAATGTCTCATTATATACTCGGCCCACATTCTGTTTCTGTTGGATACTATTATCTGTTTGGTAAGACTTTAGCCACCTCCCCACATTCTCAGACCGAGGGGGTGGTGGCAATATTCTATGCCCACAGGCTGTACAACTCAACGACTCCCGTGTTCCATGGACTACTGATTCTGACTCTGGACCTGAAGGCTCACCACTTCCTCTTCCTGTTCTGTCTTATGGTTCTGAATCTTCCACCCAGAAATTCCCCCCAACAAAGCTGCTTCTATTTCTGATGATTCAGAAGACACTTCTGGATGTAGGATGTGGAGCCAGGCCAGCTTTACAGAGGCAGAAGTGACTGCCTACATGTGCTGAGAAGAGCCAAAAATATCTTCTGCCCCTTCCCCCGCTGCACCACCGAACTCCCAGATCTTACGTATTCCTCGGAGGCCTTCAGGAAATGGTCAACATGGTCCTTTAACCGATCGGCTGTCCGGTCTCAGCACACAAACTGGGCGAATGCCGGGGTCTTCCGGGATGGCTCCCCTCGGACCAGCACGATGCCCTGAAATTTCCTGTGCGAGGGGGACCCAGGCTAGGGATCTGACTTGTGGGCATCACAGAGGCCTGTATTATCAGTGAGGTCTGAGCAGCCTGGGGCTCACGGAGGCTGAGCTGTCAGCCCAGGTCTGAGAAAGCAGGGCAGGAGTATTTGGCTGTTATGCCCTGGGTGCTCTGCATACATTATTTCATTGAATCCTCAAAGAATCCTAAGAAGTAGGTAGGAGTAGTCTCACGAGAGCAGAGTCCACACAAGTTCAGAGAAGGACAGTTTTCTTGTCCAAGGTCGCACAGCACAGGAAGTGCAAAGCTGGCATTCAAGTGCAGACCGACTACCGTCAGCCCGGGGCCCCTGCAGTTCGGAGGGACCCTCAGACGGCTCCCTACGTCAGCCCCACGGAGGCTTTCTGCAGAGGTTGTGAGTCGAGAGCCCTCTTGCTGGCTTCGGCCCACGGACCTGTTAAGGTTGGTCCGCACAACGGTCTTTTCTTTTTCTTTTTTTAATGCTGGCTTGAAAAACTTGGAGACTTTTACGCCCAAAATGGGAATGACGGGCATCTTCGGAAACATTGGGAAATCTGGTCATGTTGGGCCTTTGTTCAAGGGACCGGAGCAGGGTAGAAGCTGTCCTTTCCGAAAGGGTCTACACGCGGCAGCTCACTTCTGTTTCCGTGTGTTCTGCTCTGCCCCTTAGCTGGCCGGCCTCCGCACGTGCATGTGTTTCCTGCTCCCTGCCTGCTCTGTGCGATCCATGTTTGGTGCCCGGCCTGAGCCCCTGGAGGGGCTCGTGGTCTGGGAAGGGTGTCAGGCCCTCCGAGGGCCACAGGTGTCTCATTCACTTGTGTGACTATGAGAATGTCACTTCCCCTATCCGGGCCACAGAACAGCCCCCTTCAGACCTGAGCAAGTGGCCGAGGCAACGTGTCCTTATAAAGGAAAATGTGGGGGAGTCTGGAATACGGCTTCAATGGCCCATCCCGTGGGGGTGGAGGCCTGGGGGCGCAGGGGAGGCCTCCCTGGAGGAGGCAGCCTGCTGGCAGTGATGGAGGACAAAGACGCTGGGGGGCGAAGTGTCTGCTTCCGGGCAAGGACTGGCTCTCAGGACAGCCCAGAAGTGTATCTGCCAGACAATGTCTACAGCAGAGCACGTATACAGAGACCTCACACTTATTAAGTGCCTACTGTTTGCACTTTCGGGTGCATCTGAAGGTAACCATGAGTCTTGTGAATCCTTCCCTCCACACCAGTAGAGCAGAGTGGTCGACCAGTAGACTCTGGAGCAGGACCGTTGGGTATAGATCATGGCTCTACCCCTTCCTGGCTGAGTGGCTTGGTTAAGGGAGTTAATTCTTCGGGGCTCGTTTTCTGAACTGAAGAATGAGATAACTTACCAAAAGGGTTGTCGGAAATAAGGATTCAGGGGATTCAAACAGAACTATCGAGGAGCCTGATGCTTAGTAAGTGCTCAGTAAATGTTAACGGTTACTGTTGTTGCTCCCTCTTAAGAGGAGGCAACTGAACCAGAGAGATGAGGTCACCTGCTCAAGGTCGCGCAGGTAGGGAGGGACAGAGCTGTGACTTGAAGCCAGGTGCATGTCAGGCTAAAGACAGAAGGCCAGCTGGAGAGGGGACCAGCTGAGTGGAGAGCCACTATGCTTGGAAAAGAGTCTCAGCCAAGGTGCCAGTGTCTCTGGTGGGTTCCCACCACACAGAGTTGGGGATCGGGTCCTCTTGGGGCACACAGCTGTGGAGGGTGAGGGCAAGGCAAAGCCAAACAGGGCTCAAGTCCTGCTGTTGCCACTGCTGAGCGGTGTGGCTTCTCTGAGCCCCGGTTTCTTCCTGTGCGAAGTGAGAGCAGTTCCACCTTCCTGCTATCAGGATTACAGACATCGCTTGGAAAAGGCTCTTTCCTCCCACACCTTCTACCCACTCCCGCCTGCCAGAAGAGGAGGAAGCAGCTTGCCCGGCCCTCCGGGAGGTGGGCCCAGGCGGGGCGGGACAAGGTGACCAGGAGGGTTTAATTACAGGCCAAAAAGCAGAAGCACCAGGGTCTCCTAAGTTCTGGAGAATGCAGCTCCCCCCACTTCCTCTCCACCTGCCCATCGCTGCCTGAGCCCGCCCGCCCGGATCCACAGCTATTCAGGAAGCATGAAAACCGCCGAGCACCTCGCCAGGACCGGGTAGGTCTGGGGACCCTGGACTCCGGGACCACAGGCAAGAAAACGGCAGTCGGGCATGGCGGGTGTGGGCTTCGGCCCCAAGCTCTGCCATGCCCTGGCCGTGTGACTTTGGGTACATCTCCACCCCTCCGGACCTCGGTTTCCCCAGCTGTGAACGAGAGTCGTGATCACGACTCTCATTGTAAGAACTGACCGAGAAAACGCACGCACAGCGCTTGCCATCACGCTCGGCTCGGAGTACGCGCGCACAGCAAGCAGGTGCTCCTTGCACAGTAGGAGGAGGTTTAGTCCTAAATTGAGATGCCCTCCGGGGCTAGAAAGGCCACAATTCGTCTTCTCTAACTGCCAGTGGGTCCGCGGTGCTGCCCAGCTTGTAGCAGTTCCCGGGTTCGTCTACCCTCCCAGCCTCCCGGCCCCCTATTTTCTACCCTCTCCTTCTTCTTCAGGCCTGCCCTGCACGGCCTCGTCCGGTACGCTCTCCATCCGTGCGGACCTCGCTTTCCTGCTACCCTGAGCAAACAGAAGCAGTCACACCACAGCTGACACCCGCTGCACGCAGACACCATTCTAGACGCTTGTGGCGTGTCAGGGACACCGAGGAGCCACTCGCTGCCCCGGTGGCACGGAGCTCCAGTGACAGATCACAGCCGATGCAGTACTTACTACGTTCCAGACACAGAGTGGCCCTCTGAGGTCCTACTTCACGGCACCATTTTACAGACATGAGTCCCATTGTGTATGCAAATGAGAAAACTGAGGCCCGGAGGGATTAGAAACCTTGACCAAGGTCACACGGACCGTGAGTAGTGAGGCGAGGATTTGGACCCAGGCAGTCTGGAGGCCACGCCCTTAATCATTGCTCCTTTCCGAGTCGGAGGAACTGAGATGTACGTGCCCACACTTTGCCCGTCCATTCACGGTCATCTGAGCCCGCGTCCTCTGCCTTCCCATCTGCTACATGGGATGACCACCCTGCTCTTTTCTGAGACCCGCCCTCAGATTTTGTGCTGTCGATCATACCCCCCTGCCCCCACCTGTGAGCCTCCCTTTGTCCACGCCCCCTCTTGATTGGCAAACCTGCTAGAGTCTCTCCCATCCGTGTCCCGTCCCCACCATCGGCCACGGCACCATTTCTGTGCCCCTTTATTGCAAAAACGAGTCAGAAGAGTTGTCGGGACTCGGGTCTCACATTCTTCTCCTTCCAGTCTCTCCTGGGCCCACTCTAGTTGGGTTTTGGCCCAAGGTGCCACCAAGCTACCCTTGGGCTGTCTCCAGGGACCTCCTCCACATGGCGAAATCCAATGGTCATTCCTCAGCCCTTGGCCTTGTTGACCCTTCAGCAGCACCTGACCTATGTGGTCGCCCCCCTCTTCCTGGAACATTTTACTTGCTTGGCTTCCCAGACACCACATCACCTTGGCTTCTCGGCCTCCTTCTCGCCTCCAACCTGTTCACCCTGGAGTGCGAGGGCTCAGTCCTTGAGTCTCTGTCCTCCCCGCTTAACACACTGTCCTGAGGAGTCGGCTCCCGCCCCCTGGCTTCAAGTGTCATCTATAAATCAACGACTTCGTATCTCATTTATTTCCCGTCTCTGGAAACGACGCCTCGGTGTTGCAGTCGCTCAGGCATCAAACCCCATGGTCATCCTCCACTCCCTCCTCCTCCTCGCTCCCCAAGCCAATCAGACGGCCAGTTGTAGTAGTTCTTCCAGCAGAATGTACCCAGAACCCAACCTCTTTTGACTACACCTCGGCCGTCATCTTTAATGTGGGCTGGATGAGGGCGGGGACTCTTGTCCGTTTCATTCATTCCTGTTTCTCCAATGGCGAGCACACAGTAGTTGCTTGCTGAATATTTTTTTTTTAATTTAAAACATTTATTTATTATTAAGAGACAGAGAGAGACAGAGCATGAGCGGGGGAAGGGCAGAGAGAGGAGGAGACACAGAATCCGAAGCAGGCTCCAGGCCCTGAGCTGTCAGCACAGAACCCGACGCGGGGCTCGAACTCACTGACCGTGAGATCATGACCTGAGCCGAAGTCGGACGCTTAACCGACTGAGCCACCCAGGCGCCCCTGAATAGTTTTGAATAAATAAATATAAGGACAGCAGAGTAGAAAAGTTCCTGACTGGCCAACGGATCCACGCTCCTGCCCCTCCACATTATAGAGGAGATCTTGAGGCCCGTGGAGAAGGGATCACACAACAGGCCAGCAAGACTGTGAATTCAAGTAAAATAGTATGTCTCTCTCCCCATGTTTTTTTCCTCTTTCTTATTCTCTCTCCTCTGCACTTCTCTCTCTGCGGCTCTTTCATTCCCCGGGGCCGGGCACCCTCGCCAAACCGGAATGGTGGACACAGGCAGCCCAGACATTCACCCTCACCTCCCCAGAAACTGCACGGAAACTGGGCGCCTCCCAACAACTCCAGTGGGAATAGCCCTAGGGCAGGCTCTGACTGGTTCGGGGCGGGTGGTGGGGGTTTGGGGGTAGCCACGGGGGAAGGGTGCCGAGCCCTGTGGCTAAGGGGTGGAGCCTGTGAGCAATCGAAGGGTTTTGTGGATCAGGGGCCTTGGGCAGACAGCCAACCCCTCGTCCTCCTGAAAGACGTCCCCCCAATTTCCTTGTGTGCAGGTGGAGGGTCTGGCACTTGGGGCTCCGCAAGGCCCTTGTCCCACTGCAGGCTGCCTGGGTCGCCTTCTCTCAGCCTGTCCCAACCAGCTGTGGCCAGCTGCTAACCCAGCTCCTCCTGTGCGGTTGCCCGGCCGTTGCTGCTGCGGGTCTGACGCACCGCTGGCTCGTGTCCTCGCTGCTTTACCCTCCGGGACCCTCAGCCACAGTGGCCACTGTCTGCGGCCTCCTGGTCTTCCTGGTCCTGGGCTTGGTGCCCCCCGCGCGCTGCCTGTTTGCACTCAGCGTCCCCACCCTGAGCACGGAGCAGGGCCGCCGCCTGCTCCTGTCCTGGAGCACCGCCACCCTGGCCGTCGCCGTGGTGCCCAACGTCTTGGCCAACGTGGGCGCGGCCGGGCAGGTGCTGAGATGTGTCACAGAGGGCTCCCTGGAAAGCCTGCTCAACACCACGCACCGGCTGCACACAGCGTCCGGGGCTCTGGGCCCCGCTGGCCAAGCAGGCGGCCGGGGCTTGACCCTCCAGGCCCAGGGCAACGGCTCTGTATTCCTGCTTCACATGCTCAGGGTCACTCAGCAGGTGCTGGACGACTTCTCTGGTCTGGAGTCCCTGGTCCGGGCGGCCGTGCTGGGGACCCAGCAGGTGGTCGCGGGGCTCTTGGTGCTGGGCCTCCTCGTGGACTCCGGCTGGTACCTCCACCGCTACCTGACGGACCTGCGGTTTGACAATATCTACGCCACACGACAACTGGCTTTGCAGCTGGCCGAGGCCCAGGCCACACACCTGGTGGCCTCCCCCCCAGCCTGGCTGCTCTGGGCCGCCCGGCCGAGGCTGTCCCAGGGGGAGCTGCTGAGCTGTCTCCTGAGGCTGGGACTGCTCACCCTGCCCCTGATGGCCACAGCTGTGATGGTGGCTACAGACCACGTGGCCTTTCTCCTGGCTCAGGCAGCCGTGGACTGGGCGCAGAAACTGCCCGCCGTGCCCACCACGCTCACGGTCAAGTATGATGTAAGTAGGGTGATGGGAAGAGAGGACTAGAGTCCTCTAGGAAGCCCCCTCGGAAGGGCTAGGGTGTGTTAACCATTTGATCTACAACTGAATTTTATTTGCCTTCGAGTCCCAGCCCTTGGAGAAGCTACGGGAACCTGGGGCATTCACAGGCTCTTGTAAGTCCCACCGCAGCCTGATGCGCTGGGTTCTATTTTCACCCCGAGTACAGGAGAGGACACAGATACCCAGAGGCTTTAAAATAATTCGATGCTTGGGGCGCCTGGGTGGCTCAGTCGGTTGAGCGTCCGACTTCGGCTCAGGTCATGATCTCTCAGTCCGTGAGCTTGAGCCCCGCATCGGCTCTGTGCCGACAGCTCGGAGCCCGGAGCCTGCTTCGGCTTCTGTGTCTCCCTCTCTCTCTGACCCTCCCCTGTTCATGCTCTCTCTCTCTGTGTCTCAAAAATAAATAAAATGTTAAAAAAAAATTAAAAAAAAAAATAATTCGATGCCCAAGGTCACTCTTTTCCTACGTGGCAGCAAGTCTTAGTCTCTTTTTCCTCACTTGTACAAAGTGGATCAGTCCCCCTCACCCCACAAGGTTATTGTGAGTCTTAAGTGGTAGTTTGTAAAAGTACCCAGGCACTCCAGGCCACACAGGAGGGGGTTGATAAATAGCGGCTATCATTAAAAGCTGACATCTGTATATATCAGACTGTATATATTGAATGATCTAGGCCAGGAGTCCGCCAACTATGGCCCGCGGGCCAAACTCTGCTGGCTTCCCGTTTTTGTAAATTAAGTTTTATTGGAACATAACCATGCCATTTGTTTACGTGTTTGCTGTGGCTTTTCAACAAAGTTGATAGTTGAATCAAGGACTGTATGATCTGTGTATGATCTAAAATAGTTACCATTTTAGTAGTGACATATAAAATATTTACCATCTGTGTTCCATTGGATATATTTATTATCCGATCAAGATTTGTGGTTTTCAATCTTTTGCCAAAAATCTTTTTTTTTTTTTTAATGATGAGATCTCACACAAAACTCCACTGCATAAAACCAAAGTTCAGACTCTGAGTGAATAATATTAATGGCTAATATTTAGTAAGTACTTATTATATCCTAAGAAAGTGCTTTCTCAAACTGCATGAAATCAATTTAATCAACTTGGGAGGTTATGGCCACTTTTTTTTTAATGAAATCAAATAGACTAGAAATTTATGAGACTATATTGCAAAGGATAAGGTTAAGGTTTTGTTTTTATGACATTTTTCTCTGATCACAATACAATCTGTGCTTGGAAGGTGCTGTGAAACGCGTTTCATATGGGAAGGGGGGGTCACAGTAAAGAAATGTATCAGGCATTGTCCCGAGGGTGGCACCTGATTTACCTTATCTCATCAAATCCAAGATGTCATTGATTGCAAATCACATGATCATTTTTATGTGTCATTAGGAAAGAAAATGCTGCCAATCAAACCAAGACGCAATGCCTTCTTATCATTTAGAAGTAAAAAATATATACTTCTTATTTATTTTGAGAGAGAGGGAGAGTGGGGGTGGGGCAGAGAGAGACAGAATCCGAAGCTCGATCCCAAGAACCATGAGATGGTGACCTGAGCTGAAAAGAGTCGGATGCTTAACCCACTGAGCCACTCAGGCGCCTCTTATCATTTAGAATTTTAATTGTATTCATATAAAATAGTTCACTTCTCATTTCACATAGACTTATCTTATCTTTCTCAGGTATGGAAAAAAAGAAAAACGGTGGATTCGTTTTGTGACGTTTTCCTAAAACGTCCTTCCATTCAAGCCTGACTCCTCTGAATGGCTCTGCTTGAGTTCTCAGCGTCTGGGGGTTTTCACCCAATATTACCGGCCTCTGTGCCTTCGAGAGCTGGTGATGCCCCGCTATCATTTCCAGCATTTTCCTCCAAGCTGCAGACGCCCACTCTGCAAGCTTTCTTGCTGGCACCCTCTGGCCCTCTCACAAAGCGTGAAATGGCACAACTGTGGAATGGGGTTACAAATCCCATTGCTTGAAAGACACATCTTGATCTCAAAGAGGTTAAAATGTGGGGGGAGAGATGAATCCCCAAACCGACGAAATGTGATAGCTCACTGTGCCTGGCCGAGAAGTTGGCCCTGGGCAGACCAGGATCCAACCCAAGAAGTCTGGCTCCAAAGGTCAGATGGTTAACCTCTGACCTCCCTGCCTCCCCCTGCTGTGCTCCAACATACCCCAAGGGAATTGTAGAGCTTAGGAATAGGCTCAGGGTGTTGGCACTCCCCTTGGCTGGGACAGATTCCCGGGCTGGCCACATGTAACACTAGGGGAACTTAGATTTCCCATCTTTTGTCTTTTTTTTTTTTTTTAGTGTTTATTTTTTAAAGACAGAGCACGAGTGGGGGAGGGGCAGAGAGAGAGCGAGACACAGAATCCGAAGCAGGCTCCAGGCTAGGAGCCCTCAGCACAGAGCCCGATGTGGGGCTCGAACCCACAAACCCGGAGATCATGACCTGAGCCGAAGTGGACGCCCAACTGTCTGAGTCACCCGGGCGCCCCAGGTTTCCCATCTTTTCAGCAAGGCTCATTCTGGGCTCAAGCTCATAGGATTGCCCATATTTGATGAAAAAGACGTCTAAAATATTCACTAAAGGGCTTAGCAAAGAGTAAATGACCAAAGCACCCGTTTAGTATTCTGCTCAGAAAGTAATAATGAAAACAGCATTTGTACGGTGCTTTTTGTTTGTCAAAAAGCCTGCCTCAGACTCCCCATCTCATCAGGCCGTCCTCCACCCCCAGGAGGCTGCCTTAGTTCTGCGCCCATTTTGCAGATGAGGACAAGCCTGCACGAGTGGCGGGAGACAGGGGATGGCTGGAGCGTCTGTTGACTTGGCCTTTTTCTCCTCTTTCGAGGCCACGTACACGGTCCTGGGTTTCGTCCCCTTTCTCTTCAACCAGCCGCCTCCGGAGAGCCCCTTCCTCTCTGCTCACAGGTCCTTCCAGTGGGAGCTCCGCCTCACCTCCCAGGGCTGCCGGCTGCTGCCCGCCCAGCGCCCCCACGCGGCCGCCCCCCTGGCTGCCGGCGCCCTGCAGTTGGCGGCCTGCGCCACCGTCCTGCTGGAGACCTACGCCCGGCGCCTGCGGCACACCGTCGCCGCTTCCTTCTTCTCGGCCCAGGAGGCCAGGAGGGCCCGCCACCTTCACGCCCGGCTCCAGCGCAGATACGACAGGCGCCGAGGCCAGCAGCTGCCCCCGGAGACCCCCTCCTGCTCCTGACACCCGGGCCTGCCAGCACCCGGGCCCGGCATGTAAGGCAGAGGGGAAGCAGCGCGGGAGCCGCACAGACCTTGGTCCTTGCTGTGTGACCTTGGGTGGATTGCTTCGCCTCTCTGAGCCTCAGTTTCTATGCCTGCATAATGACTGCATAATAATAACCCATGTGACCTACTTTCCACGGAGGGGGGGCGGGGGAATGTGGGAAGGGAGGAATTCGATACTGGGGCGTAAAAAGGCCTCGAGAAGCAGTAAAGCATTCTGCACAGTGACCCACGAGGGAGTGCAGAGACAGCCCCAGGTTCCTCCAGACCAGCTGGGGATCAGTGAAGGCTCTCACCTGCATCAGGGGCCTCCGACTGGCAGATGGAAACTTTGCCTAGCGAGATGTGCCCAAATGCTCCCGGAACTTATTTATATGTCCCCCGAATCTTCTGAGGTTTAGCAGCCTAACATTTTCTTGATTTTCTAAATGAAGTATTTATTAAATCCTAAGTTAGATTATGTTACTCCTTTGTTTCAAAATCCTTTGGGGATTTCCCGACCAGGCTTGCCAGCGTTTAGCAAATAAAAATACATGATACCTGGGTCCGTTTGAATTTCAGACAAATAACAAATACGGGTTTAGTGTAAGTACGTCCTTGGGACTTTCTTATACTGAACATACTTGTACTAAGCCTGCATTTGCTGCTTATCTGAAATTCATATTGAACCGAGTTATCCATATTTTATCTGGCAACTGTATCCCCATCCAGGTTCTAGTAAACCCCCAGCTCCCTCCCCTGTGGGCTTGGTATTATTCCCTGTTTTCCCCTCCAGGTCATTCTCTGCCCTTCTCTTTCCCAGGAATCAAAACTCCGTGAATTGCATCACCCCGGCTCCCTTGGCCTCTGACTTCTAGTCGGGCTCAGCCAGTGGGAGTCACTGGCAGGCCATCCAGAGGGAGAGAGGAGAGAGATGTCAGGGTATTCATTCCTGCAGCCCTCTGGGCTGTTTGGCAGGGATGGCATTCCATTACCAGCAGCCACAGCTCCTGTCTGGCTGGGGGGCCCCTCTTCCGTGGCTAGAGATCCCCCTGGGTTCTGAAGGGGTACAGCTTCCAGGGTTGCTGGTTTCTGAAGGCCTCGCCATCCTTCTTCCCTTTACCAAGTCCCCGCCTCTGTACCTTCCTCAAACTCTCTTTAGTTTCTCCCTTTGAGACCACCGACCCTTTCCTGCCAGGAAATTGATGTGCCCTGGGTCACAAAGCCCTGCTCAAGCCAGCCTCTCCCTCCCTCCCTCTGCCCCCGGCTGCCTGGACTTCAGCTCCTCAGACACACCAGGCTGGCTTGCACCTCAGGGCAATGCCCTTGCTGTTCCCACGTCCTGGAACACGCTTCCTTCACGTCTTGGCATGGACCGTTTCTTTGCATCCTTTGGGGATTGGCTCAAACGTCACCTCCTCGGGAAAGCCCTCCCTGACCACTCTACCCAATATTGCCTTATCCCAGCCAGTTTCACTCCATCACAGGAGTGGGCGCTTGCTCATCTGTGAGCCAATTCTGGCCTGCTGCCTTGTTTCGTGACCAGAATTTTATTGGAACATTGCCACACCCATTAGTTTGAGTACTGTCTCTGGCTGCTTTTGCTCTGATGGCAGATTTGAGCAGTCGAGATGGGGACTGCATGGCTCACAAAGTCGGAAATATGTACTATCTGGCTCTTTAACTAAAAGGTTTGCTGACCCCTGATCTATCATATCAAATTGTTTCCTCTTCTCCATAAATACCCTCATCGATATTCTTTACTATCTTACGTATCCATTTAGAGATTTAGCTACTTCCTTGTTTGTTCCTTGCCGTGTGTTTCATGTCGCCCCGCAAGACTGTAAACACCGCACGATGTGTCTGGTCCTCCACGGTATTTCCAGTTCCTAACGCAGTGCCTGGTGCAGAGTAAGCACTCGGTAAAAATCAGTTCAACGACCAGGTATCTGGAGGTGGGACTGCGCCGCCCCCTCTGGTCTCAGCTCCTTTTCCTGAAGATTTGGGGCTTGCAGCAGGGAATGGTCAGGCCCTGGAGGCAGCCCGCGTTGCACCAAAATTTGTGGCCAAAGGGGAAATGGACAAAGCAGTTGAGAAAGAGTTCCCCAGGCAAGTGTTTGGACTTAAACAGCCAGCGTGCGCTGTGAGTCACCAACCGGGGTTAGCTGAGCCCCACTCTTGCCATTACGCCACCCACTCCCCAAAGGGAGTTGTGCTCATCACTGAGGGCCATCGTTGGCCTCACGCGACACCCTGCCTCACCGCGGCTCCGTTCCCACAAAGCTGCCTCGTGGTTTATTTAGGCAGTGGCTCACCCACACGTTTTTTTTTTTTTAAATTGCACAACTAATCCGTGAATCCTCGTCCTTACAAAAATTAGAGCGGTACAGATAATAATAGCTAGAGTCTGTTGGGTGCTTATGATGTGCTGGGAGCGTGCACAGAGATGCCCACAATCCGCTCTCGCGAGTCGGCGTGGGCGGGCTCTAACATGCCGTTAGATGTGCCCCAAACTCTGTGAAAAGCTTGGTGTACATAACCTTATTTAAACCTCACAAAAGTATATGAGATAGATGGTATTATTCTTATCCTTCTTTTAGAGGTGGAGAAACCACATTCAGAAAGGTTCGGTGTTTTGCACAAAGTCACACAGCTAGTAAGCTGCAGAGACAGAATTTAAATACAGGTGGTCTGGCTTCCAGAGCCCCCCTTCTATACCAAAAGCTCTCTGAGGCAGGCAAAGGGGTCATCATTATGCCCATTTTACAGATAAGAAACCTGAGGTTCAGAGAGGATTATGGGATTTTCCCCGAGTCATAAATGCTAATGTTGACCTTTCTCCTACCCAGGGAAGAATCCAAACTTCAAAGAGGAGAGTTGAGGAAGGGGGAGTGCTAATTTCCCTTGACCCCAGCAGTGGGGAGCCCTGGGGTCTCAGGGTTGGAAACTTGGCAACATCAGAAGCCCTCTGCTGGCTGCCACAGGCCCAGCTTTGGGGATGCGCAGCCAAGAGGGAAAGGTTCCAGGTGAGAAGTTCAAGGCCCCTGCTGCTCCCTCTCACTGCCCACCTGGAAATGCCCACGTGACCCTGGAAATGAGTTCGAGCGCTGACTTCCAATCCCCACTCTGGCACTTGCTGGCTCCATTATTAAGAGGAAGGAAAACAAAACCAAAATATCTCTACACTGGGAGACAGAGTCCCTGACCTCTAATCTCTTCAATTAACACCCACCTTGTTGTAGGGTAGGTGTTCTTGGTTATTTACGGCTGTGAAGCAAACTACCCCCAAAGCTAGGGACCTAAAACAAAGATCTATCATTAGCTCACAAAGTCCTGTGGGTTAACTGCCCTCTCGCTTATGGTTTCTTGCATGGGTGCAGGTGGAGGGGGACAGGGGCTGGGGCCATTTCCAATGGCCTCTGCACTCATTGTCTGGGGCCACGGGGCTCCTTAGGTGTCCTGGACAGAGCATCCTTGAACATCTTACCGGAAAATTGGGGCTCTGGGGGGCCAGAAGCAGCACCTGCCAGGCCAGTTAGGAGCCACGCTGGAATCGACCAGCATCGCTTCTACCAAAAGAATCCCAGACCAGAGGGAGTGGAGAAATGGACCCTGCCTCTTGACTCTTGCAAAAGAGTACGTGGGACACCTCCCTGCGGCACCCTTGGAAAACCCAGTCCCCTACTACCGAGCAGGGGAAGCCAGGGGACCCCTCTGGCTTTCAAAGAGCAGAAGCTTTCCTGAATTCGGCTGACAAGGACTGTCGGGGGGGAGGCTGTCTATCCACTTGCATTCTCCAGATGCTACTCCGGGCAAAAAGGGAAGGACAAATGGCGATAATCTCTGTAACATGGCAATGTTATTTTGAGTCAGCCAGAGACACGTGCAAATCTCAGCTCTCATGGGGTGATTTTGAGACACCCCATCGCCTCTTCGGGCCCCTGTCTCTTCACTCGCCGTCTGAAGGAAGCCAAGGTGGTGGAAGCAGTCTGGGAAGCTGCAGGACCACGGACCCACGCCGGCCCCGAGGCGGGGGCTTCCTCAGGCAGCGAAAACCCAGACAGGAAAAGGGTTTCCTCTTGGTCACAGCACTGCCACCATCTGGCGGCAGAGGGCGCCCGTGCACACGGCCAACGCGTGCCCCGCGGGCGGCGGCCACAGGGGTTCCCAGGCACCTGGGGGCAACGTCACCCAGCCTGCTTCCTCTGTAGGTGCTTGGAGCAGACCTCGTCTGGGAGCTCTTCCCTGACACTGGCGTGGATGGGTGCTCCCCATTTCTTTCACCCAAGGTGGGAAGCACAGGAGGTGAGAAAGCAGCGTAGAGCATGAAATTTAAGGAGGCATGCACTGAGGGTCACGTGTCTGTAGGATCTGTCTCTCTCCGTCTCTGTCTCTTTCCCTCTCTCCCTCCCCCTCCCTCTAGAACTGGTTACAGAAGATTACAACCTTCCCAGAAGCCCCCCCACCAGCAGCCATTCATGACTCATTAACTAGAATTAGCCACTTGTGCATTCCAGCCCAGTCACTGGTGAAGGGTTGGGATTACCAAGACTGGGTGAGATGTTTTTCACATGGTGGGTCACCAACTGTGGATCAGGAACCAGATTAGCAGATTGTAACCAGTATTTCTTAAAAAAAAAAAAATGAAATAGACTAGGAAAAACCAGCATACATTGCTATAGCAAGCATAAGCATAATTTTGTAGACCTTGTTTCACTGTGTGTGTGTGTGTGTGTGTGTGTGTGTGTGTGTGCTGGGATGCTATATGAAATGTATTTTTTTGTGTGTGGGTACTGGGAGAAAAAGAAAACTGGTGTCTTACATTAATTGTTTGGAATGGGGTTGGTGATGAGCCAGAATGACCTTTCCAGTGGCTCTGCTGACGTGTCACTTTCTTGGGGACGCATTCCCTGAATCCTGTACCCAAGCCTCACTGCAGACTAGACATGGCACTCCAACACACATTGTCATAATAGCTTCAAAACTCTTACAGTGGGGCGCCTGGGTGGCTCAGTCGGTTAAGCATCCGACTTCGGCTCCGGTCATGATCTCACGGTTCGTGGGTCCGAGCCCCGCGTCGGGCTCTGTGCTGACAGCTCGGAGCCTGGAGCCTGCTTCGCATTCTGTGTCTCGCTTCACCACTTCACCTCAGTTTCCCCATCTGCAAAATGGGAGCGGTCGTGCCCACTCTGCCTAATTCCCAGAGCTGACCATTCATCCCAGTGACCCAGATCAGTCCCTAACTCAAAACCAGTGAACATGTGTTCAGTTATTGAATGGGTTTCCCTTCCCATGGCGATAGTCTTTACTTCCTGAAAATTGGCGATAGCCCGATTCACACGAGTCCTGCTACTATCTATTGCGATGTGGCAACCACCCTGAACTTAGTGGCATAAACCAACAACCCATGTAATAATGCTTGTGGATTGGGTTAAGAATCTGAACAGGACAGTGGGGATGGCTCGTCTTCGCTCCGTGATGTCTTGGGCCTCAGCTGGAGTGACTCAAAGGGCCGGAGGCTGGAATCTGGGGGCTTCACTGACATGTCTGAAGTCTGAGCTGGGATGTCCCATCTGGACTGTTGACCAAAGTACCTATAGGTGGCTGCTTCTGTGGCTTGGACCTCTCATAGCATCTGGGTTCTGAGAAGGAGCATCCCAAGAGCAAGCATCCAGGAACAAGTGTTTCAGGAGAATCAAGCGGAAGCCGGTGGCTTTTTATGACCTATTCTCAAAGTCACATAGCACCGCTTACGTCATGCCCTATCTGTTGAAGAAGTCCCAAGTCCACCTAGATCCGAGGGAAGGGAACATAAACCCTACCTCTCATGGAAGCAATGACAAACAATCTGGATCATTATGAAAGACCTCTACAATGGGGGGCCCTTGGTGGCTCAGTTGGCTAAGTGTCTGACTTTTGGTCTCAACTCGGGTCATGATCTCACAGTTTGTGAGATGAAGCCCTGCTTCAGGCTCCACACTGACAGCACAGAACCTGCTTGAGATTCTCTCTCTCCTTCTTTCTCTGCCCCTCCCCATCCCCACATAAATAAGTAAACTTTAAAAGCTTATTTCTAAAAACAAAAAACAAAACACCTCTACAATGTGTCTAAGCCCATAGCAATATTTGTTGAATGACTGAGTGAATGGAGCCTCTATTTCCCCATCGGTTGGCATGACCTTCGCTCCCACCCTAGGAACCACATGCCCACGACTGGGGGCATCTGGGCTGGGCACTGAGCTGAGGAAATCGTGTACAAAGTACAGAGGCTCCAAGGCAGGAAGGTGCTTTCCACGGCTGCGGTCAGAAATCAGCACAGACTGAGGGGCTTAAAGTAACAGAAGCTTATTCTCTCACAGTTTTTGGAGGCTGGAAGTCTGCAGTCTAGGTGTCAATGAGGCCATGCTCCCTCTGAAGGGTCAAGGGAAGAATCTTTCCTTGGCTCTCCTAGCTACTTCCTTGGCTTGTAGCCATAGTGCCAGAAGAAGACCTCGTACATTGGATTTAGGACCACCCTGGTCCAGGATGACCTCATCTTAACTAATTATATGTGCAAAGACCCGATTGCCAAATAAGGGCACGTTCTGGGGTGCTGGGTAGACATGACCTTTGGGGGGACACTATTCAACCATCACACCTGATAAGCCAGATAGAAATATAGAGGCTCTGGCTGAGTAAGAGGGAGAGGTGGGGAGGTGTCGCTTCGTGCAGGGCACTCTAGGGCTCACAGAAGGAGTTTGGGCTCATTTTAAGTGCAAAAGGATGCCGTTGAAGGGTGTAAGCAGGGGAATGGCTTACATTTTTGAGAGATCACTTGATTCTGTATGACGAGGCTGTAGAGCGAGGGGCAAGAACGTAGTGGAGGTCCACTATGGGAATTGGGATGGGTCCACAATGGCAGTTGTCCCACCAAGAGGTTAGAGACGGAGGAAAGCACTGGAAGAGGACGTGGTGGTGAAAGGTGGATTAATGTGAGGGGTGTTTTGGAGGTAGAATCGAGGGATTTGCTTACGTATTGGATGTCAGCAGTGAGGGAGAGAGAGAAATAATTCCTGAATATTTGGTTTCAGCGACTGGCGCCTTCACTAAGATGCCTTTACTAAGATGAAGAGGACTGGAGATGGACAAGGTAGGGCGCGGGAAAATGAAGAGTTCCGCTTGAGATGTACTTAGTTCATTGTCAGGTACTGCCCTTTGCTGCCAGCAACTGAACAGCTCAGTTAGGCAGGAGAGAGAACTGAGCTGGCAGACTTAGAGGGCAAGAAGCCCAAGGAACCACTTGCATTTAATAGGGCTAAAAGGATTGCTCTGGACCGCAGCCAGGGAGGACTGCCACTCTCTGGACTGGGAAGGAGGAACCCTGGGCTTCACTGGCACTTGGTACCCTGGAAAGAGCTGGGTAAGGGACCGCTGGGGTTGGGGTGGGGACAAGGGGAGTGGGGTCCTGCTTCCTGCTTGGCCCCCGCCTGCATCACATTGGAGACCATTCCTCTCTGGATCTCAACGTCCTCATCTATAAAATGGGACTAATAAAGCCTGCGTAGCCAGTGTGGGAAATAAAGATAATGAATATAAGACACACAGCACCACGTTTGACCCTGAGTAGGATGCTTTGCTATTGTTACTGCTGAAGATCCCAGAGAAGAGTATAGTGTCGAGAGGTGGAGCGTGTGTGTGTTTGGGGGGGGTGGGGGGTGGGGAGGGATAAGAATGGAGATTCTACAGCCAAACCACTGGGCTAAAATGCTAGCAGCGACCCCCCCCCCTTACTAACCTATGTTAGTCATTTAACCTCTCTAAGCCTCAGTTTCTTTGTCTGCGAAGTGGGGATCTAATAATAACATCCCAATAGGATATTGTGATTATAGAATGAATTACTATGCGTAAAGCACACAGAGCATCACCAGGCAGTTGTAGGAGCTTCATATACCCTGGCATCATTCCTTATAAAGACTGACAGTGGGGGACGTCTTGCTGGTGCTCCCAAGATACTGTCCTGCCAAGCTCCCCATCATTCATTTCTTGTCCATTTATCAGATCGGTAGACTGAGAGTTCGGGGTCATACATAAGGCAGGGGGGAGGATACATGTTAACATAACTGTCATCACTTAATATATTCACCCCCTGCCCCAGTCGAGCCACAGCTAAGCACTTGGCATGGATTTTTTTCCTCTGTCACTCATGTAAGCCTCCCAGATGAAGAAATGATTTTTTTTTTAAATTTTTTTTTCAACGTTTTTTATTTATTTTTGGGACAGAGAGAGACAGAGCATGAACGGGGGAGGGGCAGAGAGAGAGGGAGACACAGAATCGGAAACAGGCTCCAGGCTCCGAGCCATCAGCCCAGAGCCTGACGCGGGGCTCGAACTCACGGACCGCGAGATCGTGACCTGGCTGAAGTCGGACGCTTAACCGACTGCGCCACCCAGGCGCCCCAAGAAATCATTTTTGAAGAGCATAACCGATGGGTTGGAAGCAGCAGACAATCCCACGGCATCTGCTCTGTGCGGGCACCGAGCTAGACTCCCTGGAAAGCAGCCCTTTCGTGAAGCTTAGTGGGTTCCACCTTCAGGAAGAAACAAGTTCTTTCTTTCATTCAACTACCATTACGCGCCTTTTCTGCAGCGGACACAGAGCTAAGGATTCCCAACTGGTTTGTGCCTTGTGAGTGGCACAGTCTTAGAGATGGGAGAGATCCTTGTGAGGGTGGGGCACACCCGCCAAGAATTTCCAGATCTTCTGCTGGGGGGAAGAAAGGAAGACTAGGGGGGCGCCTGGGTGGCTCAGTCGGTTAAGCGTCCAGCTTCGGCTCAGGTCATGCTCTCACAGTTCGTGGGTTCAAGCCCCACTTGGGGCCTCTGTGCTGACAGCTCAGAGCCCGGAGCCTGCTTCGGATTCTGTGTCTCCTTCTCTCTCTGTTCCTCCCTCGCTCATGCTCTCTCTCTCTCCTTCAAAAATAAATTAAAAAAAAAACATTAAAAAAAGAAGAAAGACTAGGAAAGGGTAGCAGGAGAAAGTGAAAAGTAAGCAGTTTAGGAGGAGAGGGGATCAACCCAGGTCTAGATGGGCAGATACCTTCCCTCCCCCCCAGGTCTGGGCCTCCGCTGGCCGTTTGTCAATAGCAGGGCTGAGGTTTCTGCGGCGGAACAAGATAGGATTTCCGGATTGAGTCCAGAAACCAATGGGTGGCCGACTCCTCCCCCAGTGCCCAGTGGAGAGAAAGAGGGGAGGGAGCGAAAGCCCAGGCCAAAGGCGCGGGAGCAGGGTGCTTAAAGCATCCTTCCTCCCCCCCACCCCCCACCGCACCTTGCATCTCCCAGACCCCAAGTGTCCGGGGTGCGGTGCCAGGAGCCGGTGGGAAAGAACGGGTGCTGAGCTCGGTCAACCAGCATCAGCCCAGCGGTATCCTTGGAGAGAGCCGACGCGGGGTGGTGGCGGAAAGCCGAGCCAAGAGAAAGTCCAGCGAGGCGGAGACCCAACACCACACACCGCGCCTCGTTGACGGGACACCCCAGATCGGAGTCCTGAGACCCGCGAACCTAGAGAGCGGAGGGAAGACCCGAGAGGGCTGCCGCAGTCGGTCCTGTGGGAGGCGGCGTCTGGGCGCCCAGTGCCCTCCTGGAGCACCACGCTAGTCTGCGAAGCGCCCCTGCAGCAAACCTCACCCCGGGAAAGATCGCGCCAGTTCAGGCTTAAAAGTCGTCTTGGAAACTGAGCGGCACGCGCCTAGCTCCACGTTCCTGCTCCTGATTCCTCGGAGTCCTCAGCTTCCTGAGCGGCGACAGTGAGACCCTGCACGGAGCTGAGAAACCTGTTGGGCCGGAGACAGCTGCCGGACCCCCAACTTGCCGCTAGGAGAGCGCCTCCAGATGGCCGGAGGGCACCGTTGCAGCCGGGGTGATCCCCGCAACTCGCCACTGCCTTCGGGGTGCAGGGCGGACCCGCGCGCATGGAGGACCACACCGAGCACCCTGAGCGCGCGAACGCCTCCGCCGGCTGTACAAGCGGTGACCTTGACCCTGGTGCCTCTCGTGTGCGCCATGGGTGTGGCCGGCAACGCCATGGTGGTCCTGGTGGTACTCCGGGGCCGTCACATGGTCACGCCCACCAACTGTTACTTGGTGAGCCTGGCCGCGGCGGACCTGCTGGTGCTCCTGGCGGCCGGAGTGCCCACCGTCGCCGAGGCGGCGTCCGCCCGCGTTTGGGTCTTCGGCCACGCAGGCTGCCTGGGCATCACCTACCTGCAGTACGTGGGCATCAACACGTCCACGGGCTCCATCGCCGCGTTCACGGTGGAGCGCTACCTCGCCATCTGCCACCCGCTGCGCGCCCAAACTCTGTGCCCCGTGGCGCGGGCCAAGCGCATCGCGGCTTTGGTGTGGCTGGGCACCAGCGCCTACTGCGTGCTCTGGCTCTTCCTGGTGGACACACGCGAGACCGCGTACGTCGACGGCGTGCAGGTGCAGTGCGGCTACCGCGTGTCGCGCTCTCTCTACCTGCCCGTGTACTTCCTGGACTTCGCGCTCTTCTATGCGCTGCCCCTGGGCCTGGCCACCGTGTTCTACGTGCTCATAGCGCGCGTCCTCTTCGCGCGGCCGCTGCCTCCTGCGCACCCGGGGCACTGGGGCTCTGCGCACCAGGGCAGCCCCGCGGGCCACCAGCGCTTCTCCTGCAGGGGCAAGAAAGGCGCCCTCAACTCCCGGAAGCAGGTGGGGACCTCCGTCTTCCTGGAAACCCTCGGACTGAGCCAGCAGATGGAATGGATGGGAGCTTGGGCCCTTTTGGAGTCAAATTCCTCAAGTATAAACCCCTGCCGTGCCACTTACTAGGCTTGCTTTTGAAGCTCTCACTTCTCCCTTTCTGAGCCTCACTTTCCTCTTCTGTCATATGGGGTGATGACAGCGCCGACCCCATTGGGGTGTCCCGAGAAATGGGATGAACCATGTGAAGCCTGGAGCCCATTTGAAGCCACATCACAAAGCAAATGTTCAATCAGTGCTGGCTATTATTCAACGTGCACAACCAGTGGCTGGCCCCCACGGTGGAATTCTCCTGATGATGGGGAGACGGAGACTCAGACAGGGGAAGTGACTTTCCCGAGTCCACGCCACAGCTAACACCAGAGCCGCCTGGATGGCCTCGGGGAGCCAGACAGACCAGATGGGGATGGATTGGGGTGAGGTCAGCAGAGACCCAGCACTTATGGAGCACCTGCTGTGTGCCTGGTTCTGTGATCATTCCTGAAATTACCCCTTGTTTGGGAGGCTTAACACCCATTGCTATAGATAAGGAAACAGGCTCAGAGGGGACAAGGGAGTGAGATGACACCTGGAGGCACCTGAGGTGAGAACCCAAGTGTCCAGGCTCCTTATGTCCTCCACCCATACTCCAGCAGTGTGGCCTCCCAAGGGTATTCAAGGACTGCAGGTGGGAGGAGGGCTCCCAAGCCCAACTCGTCTTAATCCTCAGCCTTCCGCCCACACCCTCGGCTTGAGGAGGAGGGGGGAGGCTACCTCACCCTGCTGAGCCACTCCTGAGCCCTGGAGGACCATCCACGTCCTCTCCCTGCCTCCCCCCCGGGATGGGTGCACTGTGGGGGGCTCTTACAGCCACCTCAAACACGGTGGTCTTTAGAGGAAAGGGGGGCAGGACACAGGCTAAACTGGTGTGGACCTTTAGCTCTGGCTGTAGACCCATCATGACCTGAGGCTCCAGACAGACGCCCCTCCTTCCCTCCCCCCACTCATCTACTTCTCCATTTACTACTTTCCTGCTCAGCCTGAAAGGGCTGGGCTCAAGCTCCCCGCTGGCCTATGCTTTAGATGAAACTTTTGCTGGTACAAATAGTACTCCAGACCTGGGTGGGTTCTTTCTGGCCCCCAGCTTTGTTAACATCTTGCCGCGTGGCCTTGGGTAAGTCACTGAACTTCTCTAAGCCTTGATTTTCAACCCTGTAAAATTATTAGAATTATAGTAGTGAATGTTCCAAATCTGGCACCTAGTAAGTGTTCAATATAGGGTACCTGTTATTACCCTGTTGTTGGCACATGAATGTCTTTTTTGACAGTGGGCTTTAAGGACTGAGCATCCTTGGATGCCCAAGAGAGCCCTTGCAGAATGCCACCTACGACAACAAGAGGGAAGGTGCCTCCCATGAAAGCAGAATGTCTAGGAGAACAGGGTGGGGAATACTATTGCTGATAATAATAACTATATTATTACTATATACATCCCCAATTATTGGGGACTTGCTATGTGCCAGGCACTTCACACAACTTAGCCTATTGAGTTTTTGGTAACAACTCCAAGGTGTATAGACTGTTTGACAGACGAGGAAACTGAGCCACAGAGGGGCAGTCCCTGAGTACAGAACTGGTAAGTGCTAGAACCAAGATTTGAACCCGGGCAGCCTGGCTCCAAAGCCCACACACACGGGCATCCAGTGTGTATCACCTAAATGAACCTGAAATGGAGTAGAATTAAATCTGAATCTGGTAAAACCAGGAGCCGAGACTGTCTAGGGAATTCCTGAGATTTTGGGTTCCTGGGGACTATCACAGCCCTGAAGTCTACTGATTTAGTCAGGGCCAGGTCTCGTTGGAGAGGTCGCTTATGGGGACTACATTCCTGGGCTCTGAGAAGCAAGCTTAAGCCCAGCTGTGCCTGGCTCTGAACCCCATGCACTTGTACCGGAAGGAACAGAGGCTATGTCCACAGCAGCAGTCAGCCACAGGGCATTTATCGCCTTCCCGGCACTATTCTGTGTTCCTTACCTGGGTTCACTCCTCTAATCCTCACCTGTGATGACAGCAGTGGATTCATGAATCTGCTGCCAGTGAAGATGTTGGCCCATCCAAGGGCTTTGGGGGTGGATTGGGGTGGTGGCTCCCCAGCAAAAAGGACTCGAGCGGGGCCTGCAGGGGTGCACAGCAGTTTCCCAGCTGGGAATGGAATTGAAGTGGTGGGGAGGCGGGGGGCGAGGCACGAGGACACAGTTTGGCAAAGGCCCGGTTGTTCTTTGGGCTTTCTCCTCTTGCAACCCTGCGGAAAGGCCTGGAACTTGGGATTCTCCCTTGGCACCCACGTGTCCCTTTTTTTCCTGTCCTACCTGGCAGGTCACCAAGATGCTGGCTGTGGTGGTGGTGGTTTTTGCTCTGCTGTGGCTGCCCTACCGCACCCTGGTGGTGATGAATTCCTTCCTGAGCCCGCCCTACCTCAACCTTGGCTTCCTTCTCTTCTGCCGGCTTTGCATCTACCTGAACAGCGCGGTCAACCCCGTCATCTACGCCCTTATGTCCCAGTGCTTCCAGGAGGCCTTCCGGGGACTATTTCAGTGCCAGCTGGCCCGGCCCAAGCTCTCTCCCCAGGAGGCCACCCCTGTGTACTACAGTGTCATCAAAGACTGTCCCCAGATCAGACTGGGCTCTTAGAGGGAACCAGGGAGCATGATGTGCAGACAGGATCCTGGCACCTGAGGGCAAGGCCCACTACTTTATTTCTACCGAGGAGGGAGCGGTGGAGGAGGGAGTGGCGTCCAGGGCTGTTTAGCAGAGGTGCACAGGTTGTGCACTTTACAACCCTAGGGGTCACCGTTCACATCACAGCCTAGATTTGTATATTTAGTAAAACAATTTCCCAGTTTAATAAATAGACAAATCTAAGTGGGAGGCACCTTTTTATAATTTACACAAAGGCACTCAAGGGCCTAGAGGCAGCCTGGGTGGGTCAACATTTGCAGAGACTGAGTAGGGTGGGAGCTATTACCGGGGATCTCTTGGGAATCTGTGGGCCCTCTTCCTGAAAATTCAGAGAGCCTTCCCCCACCCAAGGATAAACCCCAGACACTGCCTCCCTCTGAATGGTGACATGTGACTTTGTCGGGGACCTGCTCCACACAGGGCAGCCTGCTGGGCATTACAGATACTACGGGGAGGATGCCAGGAAGGCCCCTGCTCTCGGGAGCTCCCAGTCTAACAGGGAGGGAGGAAGGACATGTCCATCCTGGCACTGGAGTCCTGGCTGATGTGCCCAAGGAGGCAGCCAAGTGGGTGCTGGAGACATCTGTCTTGTTTCAACTGGGCCTGAGCCCTCTGGTCTGTGGCCTGGGTCCAGGCTTCTAGGACCACCCAGCCTGGTAGTGCAGGGAAGGAGGACAGGGAAGGACTTCTAGAACCAGCCTTACCACAGGCAGGGGCTCCAGGACTTCATTTAAGGGAATATGGGACGTTCCCTCCCCTGCCCCCACCAAATCTACTTATATTTTTTTCTCTATAGGTGCCACCAAGCCACCGTGGGTACTTATTTGAAGTTGTTAAGGATTGTGTTCCCCAGATACACGCATGAGGAGTTAACTGAGTCCCTGAAACTTCGGTGTGGATGGGAAGTTCTTGAAAGCTTTTCCTCTAGAAAGGGTTTAGGGTGCCAAAGGTTGCAGCACAAAGAAGATAGCATCGACAGGTAGGAAGATAGGGCAGATATGGTAATTAGGGCAGGGAGGACAGGGGGTTTCTAGGACCTTGGCAAAGCATTGTTAGGGTAAGGTGGTCCCTTTGGGGTCCTCACTCATCGGGCTCAGGAAAAACTCAAAGACATCTCATAGAACAGGTTGGGCTAAGATTTACCGTGTAGGGAGTAAAGTTCAAGTTGAGGGTCAGGGAGAGAAGAAAATGCACAGGTCCCCCCCATCCTACCGCTACTCCACAGGAATGAGTGAGGGCACAATGATTTACTGGGCTCTCAGTGTAAGCGATTGTGTTCTGGGGGAAGGACCCTGCACCTATTACTGTCCCTTCTTGTGGGCGAGCATGTGAAAGCAGCCTCATCAATGAAGGGAAGCGACAAACTGGGCACCAGGCAGAAGGGATTGAGGTTGCCTGTGGTTCACCGTTGTCTGGGGACTGCACCTGCTTTTGGGGACACTGGGGAAGGTACAGCCTCTCCTGCGGAGGAAAGGACCCCTGGTCTCAGGGGAGCTAAGAAGGAGGCACTCCTCCTCGATGACCCAGCTGGCTCGGTGCCCAGGCAACCCCGCGAGAACTTTTGGGAGCCACTTTCGGACGACTCTGTACCTGGCAGGATTTTTCTTTGAACATCCCCTACACGACGGCATGGGTGCACACGGCGGCCGCAGAAGCGGTATTAGGCATTTTATTAGCATCCATTCGCTTTGGTTCTTTGACTTCTGAACATCCTTTCTGTACATGGGAAGTCACCCACGTGTAATTCTTGCTTAGGAAGCAGGGCACTCGCTCCCACTATGAAAACCTCAAAAGCCACACACTTGCTTTCTTCACCCCTGGCACGTGGCCGTGAGCCATGTGACTTGGGTTCAGCTAATCAGACGCCCGGGATTGGAATCTTCAGCAACTGATACAAATGCGCGGGGAGAGCATTTTATTTACAATGTGGCAACAGTAACAGTGGTGTCCATTATTCAGTGGCG
This sequence comes from Panthera leo, assembly GCF_018350215.1. NCBI lineage: Eukaryota > Metazoa > Chordata > Mammalia > Carnivora > Felidae > Panthera > Panthera leo. The sequence goes on from NC_056681.1 coordinate 14,469,538, forward strand.
GTGGAGGCAGCCTCAGCAGCGTGACAGCCAAGGCCTGGGGCAGTGGTGGCAGTGGCATCCCCACCAGAGGTAGTTGATTCCTGCCACTCAGCCTACCCTATTTCTCACCGTATTCTGACTTGGTTCTATGAGCCTCCTGACACCCTCATTAAAAAGTCCCCCTCTTTGCTGATCTGAGTCAATGCCTGTTGCTTGCAACCAGATTTCCTGACTGATCCTGAGGCATTAACCTCTAACTCTTCTCTGGGCTCTGACAAGCTAAGCCAAGGGGATTCCCTACTTCCGAGATTCTTCTCCAACCGTGTCCTAGCATTTCTACCTGGATGGCATACCCACTAGAGCCAATCTGAATCACCCTCTTCTACCCGGATCGTTTCCACCCCACTCCTGAGCCAAAACCCTGGAGTCAACCCACTTCTGCCCCCTTCCTCCCTTCATATCCAAACGGTTACTGATGGTTGTCAGTTTCTGATCGTCTCAACTCCCATCTCTTCCTGGACCCCAGCCTCCTCGCCGACCTGCCTTCAGCCTCTCCTGCTCATCTCCGTTTCTCCATGGACTGTGCACATCCGAGGGCACCCGCGGGGTGGTCACTATGTACGTGAGCTTCGGGGTCAAACTAGAGCTGGAGTCAGTATTCACCCCACCACTCCCTGAAGTGTGACCTTAGCCAAGTTACTGAGGAGAATGACACCTTGTCCACGTTCGCCCAGGACGGCCCCAGTTTTAGTTTTGAAGGCCCCTGGGAAAATCCTATGTATATTTATACATTATTAATGATATCTATTTCTACTTAATGTAGGCTTGGTGATCACATCTGTGAAATAAGGCCCCCAGTAGTATTTAATCTGCAGTATTGTTCTGGTGATTGCTATGGGACATAGAAAGTGCTTGCCCTTAGTGAGCCTAAAATAAATGCTATCTACTTAAAACTACCTTCCACATGGCCTTCCATCCTTTTCCCTCCCAAAGCTCCTCGCGATTCGGAATTATACAGCTATTTGAAATGCTATAGCTAGTTGTGGCTAATAAATATTGGGGGCTCCCTCACCCGTTTCTGAATAGACAGATTCCATGAAGGCAGGGGCCATGTCTGTTTTTTTCACTGTTGCTTCTGAGCCTAGAACAGTGCTTGGCACGTAGCAGGTATCCAGAAATATTTGTTGGATGAAGAAATGATGGATAATGAATAAAGACTAGCTGAATCTTAATACTCAAGACGCTTTGCTGTGATTTGGCTTCCGGTTTGAGGTGTAGATTGCGACTTCTTGAGATTCTTTGTTGGCAACAGAGAGCATCTCTGAATAACTGCATTAAAAAGGAATTTGTTGGAGTTGGAAAGAACCAGAACTAGGTTAACTCTAGAGACCTACATAATAGGAATTAATGGGCAGTTGCTTCAAGGCATCCATATCAGAATGACTCACTTCTGCCTAGGCCAGGAGTAGGATGGGCAACTTACTAGACCACAATTCAGTGACTGCCATTGACAGTTGTATAGGTCTGGCACTGCTCAATTCCAGAAGGTACCACTCAGCAATGTAAATGGATGAATCCAGGGCGCCTGGGTGGCTCAGTCAGTTAAGTGTCCGACTTCAGTTCCGGTCATGATCTCACGGCTCGTGAGTTTGAGCCCTGTGTCAGGCTCTGTGCTGACAGCTCAGAGCCTGGAGCCTGCTTTGGATTCTGTGTGTGTGTCTCTCTCTGCCCCTCCCCTCCCCCTCTCAAAAATAATAAACATTAAAGATTTTTTTAATAAATAAATGGATGAATCCTCTGGAGTTGTGCAGTGTGCCTATGCAAGCATATATATATATATATATATATATATATATATATATATATATGGCAGACCTTAACAGAAGTGTGGTAGTTCCCCCGAGCAAAATTGAACTGATGTTATCAGAAAAAGGCAGCATGGATGTGAGGAGGAACCAAAAACACCAACAGATATCAGCCACAGATGAGTTGACTAGGTTAACATCAGTAAGGAGCCTGTCATCCTGGTAGTCAATGACAGCTGGTCCTTGCAAATACTGCCACCTGGTGGCCTTCGAGGAAACAGCATTATCCAATATCTGCTTTGCAGGCCTCCCTTTTGATGTCTTTTCTTCCTCCTTCCCAGCCTCCCTCCCTCCCTCCCACTTTCTGGCTTTCTCTCCTCTCCCTTTCTCTACCCTCCCAATCTCTCAGCTTCCCTCCTGATCCCTTGGCTCCACTCCCCTACCTGTCTCTTCCTCCCCCTAGACTCACTGACTAACTCAGACGCTCTAGAGACCAGTCCCTGAGTGTTGTGCTGGCCAGACTGAGCCCCAGAGTTGGGGACCCAGCAAGCTATAGAACTCAGACCATATCCCCTCTCATCACTTTCCCTATTTTCCTCTTCCTTCTTGCAGTATCTTCTCTCTTTTGGAAACCATGCACTCAGCAAACATTTGATAGCTGGAGCACCACCTATATGCCAGCATCGGCCCGAGATCCACTAACTCTGCTGGAGATTCAGTGCGTGGCTTTCTACCCTTCCAAGACCTACTTACGTTGTATTGCCCAAATACCTCTGAGGAGAGATGCCCATACGCATATCAAAATAAATATGAGGCCATATTTCATTTCATTCTACTACAGCTATCAGGAAAATTGCTGGATGGTCATTCTATCCCCCAAAAGGATGTTGAAGTTTACCCCCAGTATCTGTCAGTATGACCTTATTTGGAAATAGGGTCTTTGCAGATCATCAAGTGAAGATGAGGTCATTTGGGTGAACCTTAACCTAATATGACTGTATCCTTACAGAAAAGGGGGCTGGAGAATTTGGAGACAGATGCGTGCAGGGGGAAGATCATATGAAAACACGGAAGAATCCCACCTACAAGACAAGGGACGCCTGAGGCTACACAAAGCGAGGAGAAGGGCAAGGAACAGATCTCCCTCACAGCGCTCAGCACAAACCACCCCTGCCCACACCTCGATTTCACACTTCCCGCCTCCAGAACCATGAGACGATGAATTTCTGTTGTTTAAGCCACACTGTGGTGACACCTTTTTACACACTCTAATGGAGTGTGTAAACTACACACATCTGCACACTAATACAGATGGTGAGATGGCAGAAAGAATGGCTTGAGGACAGACAGAAGTTACTGAGACATTAAGGAAATTTTTGGAAAGAAAGTCCCTTAACATCAAAAATAAAATTTCCCGGGGCGCCCGGGTGGCTCGGTCGGTTGAGCATCTGACTTTGGCTCAGGTCATGATCTCGCAGCTCGTGAGTTCAAGCCCTGTTTCAGGCTCTGCGCTGACAGCTCAGATCCTGTGTCCCCCGCTCTCTCTACCCTTCCCCTGCTCTCTCGCTCTCTCGAAAATAAATACACATTAAATAAATAAGAATTTTAAAAATTCCCTATAAACCCGTACCTATAAGTGATGAACATTTAATATTTTCATTTCCAGTACTTATGTCCATGAGAGTTTGTGTGTGTGTTTATTCTATTTTCTCTCTTTACACAGAGATACACATTTGAAATTCAAATTAATAGGCCAAGGATGCCTTGATATTTCTCTTTCATTTTTTGTGTCTTTCATACATAGAATGGAAATATCATCCATTTTACTTCTGCATAGAAAAGTTATGTAGATGCACAAGGGAAAGTCCCTCTTCCTCCTAAATAATCTCATCTCCTGTGGATTACCATTGTTAATTTGGGAGCATATCTTTCTTTCTTTTTTTTTTAATTTTTTTTTAACGTTTATTTATTCTTGAGACAGAGAGAGACAGAGCATGAACGGGGGAGGGGCAGAGAGAGAGGGAAACACAGAATCGGAAGCAGGCTCCAGGCTCTGAGCCATCAGCCCAGAGCCCGACGCGGGGCTCGAACTCACGGACCGTGAGATCGTGACCTGAGCTGAAGTCGGAGGCTTAACCGACTGAGCCACCCAGGCGCCCCGGGAGCATATCTTTCTAAATGTTATCTAAGTTAATACCTACTTAAATGTGCATATCTTTATCCAAAAGTGTATATGTAAAAGATAAAGTTATGCTTTTTATATTTGTTTGCCTACTGTTGTATTTAAGAGTATACCATACTTTTCATTATTATTATTATTATTATTATTATTATTATTATTACACTCCCATAGATTTTCTTTCAGCGTGAATTCCTGGATAGATGTTTGAATTCTACCCCGCTTTCACACATTCAAAATATTTGTATGGATCCACCAAAGTAGGTGAAGGCTTCACTGTACGGCTACATTCTTCTGATTGCTCCCCTATAAAGAAGTTATCACATTTAGAATGTTCGTAGGGTCATTCCCGTGTGTTTTTTCTGATGCTCAGTGGGAAAAACAGTAGAAAGAACGAGATAAACGGCTTAAAGAAGAAGAAAAGTTTAGGAGGAAGATAAAGATTTTGGAATCATTCACGTTTGGGTGGACATTTCCGAGGCTGTAATCTTCGCTTCTCAGCTATAGTCTTCGACGAAGTTAATAAGCAACTTTTCTCCTTGTAAGAATAGTTAATAAGCGATCAGCCAAGCCCGGTAATCAAAGTCGACCTTCCTGGAGAAATCCTTCAGCAGGGGAGGGTGGAGGAGGGGGCGCGCGCGGGGCGGGGCCGCGGTGCCTTATGGGGACTGTAGTTCGGAAGCCGACAATCGCCCCTTAGGTAAGCTTGGGAAGGGCCGCCCGGAGGCTTCTTCTGCGCATGTACAGATCCTGGTGCTCTACCTGGGCGCTCCTTCCGGTTCTCTAGGTCATTCCGGGGGCGGGTCGTGCCGGCTCTGAGCTGCTCGGGTTCTGCTGTTCGCTGTACTTGGTGCGAAGTGGAAGCGAAGCAGGTGCACCGGGGAGCTGCGGGAAGGGCTGGCGGGGGCCTCCGGACCCACGGGGGTCGCAGAGAAGGAGGGGCGGGGCTGACCTCGGTCCGACGAGGGGGGACGCGCCCTTCCCCGCCCCCCCCCCCCCCCCCCCCCCCCGCCTCCTTCGGCAGGGAGGCCCCGAAGCGGGTTTCCAGTGGTCCAGGAGACGGGCGGCGAGAGCCTGGCTGAGCCCCTGACCCGCAGGCCTCAGGGTGGGCGCTCCCTGCGGCCCTTCTTTGCCTGAAGAAGGTGCTCTGTGAGGGTGGAAGGTTTGTGCATCCAAGTGACTAAAGCCTGATTCCAGAAGTTTCTCTGATGCCCTTGGCTTTGCAGGCTGTCGGGCTAGAGGGCAGCAGGGAAGGGAACACATAATCATTATGAGAAATAAATACTGTTATTGTTAGGTTAGTTGTTTTACACTAACGATCTGTTGGGATAAAGATGCGAGCTACGGTTGAAGGGAATGGCCAGGGTGCAGAATTGACTGGACGAGAGTCCAGTGAGGAGGGACTAGAGGGTGCGGGCGGAGATGTTGGCAGCATTGCATAAGATTTTAAGAGCCTGATGTTTGGGTTCAGGTCAGGTCCTGTCACAAAACAGCATCGCATCCCTGGGCGTGTTATTTAGACCAGTCCTATTTCCTCACCTGTAAAATGGGCACAGGTCCGGCCCACCAGGCACTTGACCCTTGGGACTCCCAAGTGTAAGTTCCAGCTGCTGGAAATGTGGCTCCAAGGCCCAGGCTGAAACAAAACCAGGCCAGTGAAGTAGGAAGCAGCAGGCCTCGGGAACAGAAATCACGACGGGAAGAACACATTCCTGAACTGAAACCTCTCCCTAGAGTTTCAGTGTGGAGGCAGAAGAATCCTGGAAAGGAACGTGCTCAAGTTACTGGCCAGAATTTTCCCCTCTGGTGTGAGCAAAGTCTGGGCGATAACACCGTAACTGTAGCTCAGCAAAACTTCAGTTCAACTTTCAAAAGAACGACGGGAGCTGCAATTGAAGGGAATGGGCAGGATGAGAATCTGATATGAAAAGACACTTTCCTGAAGGATTTGGGGGCTATGGGTTGAGGAAAAGGAAGGAATAGGGACCAGCTATAGCCAAGGAAATGGTTTCTCATCACTTCCCAAGCACGTATGTGTCATTCCCTGTACCCTCCGCTCTCTGTTTATTCTGAGCTGCTCAGACCATATTTACCACCACCCTTGGGATTCATTGAATGGCCCCCTTATAGAATCGCAGTGGAGGTGAAGAGAAGGTTTCTAAAACTCTGTAACTTTGCCTTATTTTTTTTTACGCTTATTTATTTATTTACTTTGAGAGATACAGAGAATGCAGGTGGGGCAGGGGCAGAGAAATGGGGAGAATCCCAAGCAGGCTCCACGCCATCAGCGCAGAGCCCATGTGGGGCTTGAACTCACGAAACCGTGAGATCCTGACCCGAGCCGAAATCAAGAGCCAGATGCTCAAATGACTGAGCCGCCCAGGCACCCCACTCTGCCTTATCTTATAATTAGAACTCAGAAAGTAAATATCCAGCTACACAGTTGGCTGGTAACAGCCAAGAACTGAATCAATGTCTCGATTTCCAGGTCAGGGCTCTATCGTCTCCCACCTTTAGGTTAAAGCAAGTTTCTCAGCAAAAGCTCCTCTTGTGAAACTTCATGTAAGAGAGGCCAGACAAAAAGGCAAACATCTGAAAACACTTGCTCTCCTTTCTGAGCTTCTGGATCCTCTGCCCTCAAGCGGCTAAAAAATATTAGGAAAATAGGTAAATGACATCATTTCAACATTTCCTGTGCCAATAAGTATTGTAATCCTAGTATTTTTAATGCTGGAAAAGTGTTCCAAACTTTGTATATCCTAAGTTTTATTGTTCCAGTTATTGCACACAGGTTCTTTTTGATTTTTTCAAAGGCTTAAATTGATGGTAATTCCATAAAAAACCAACGGTTTATATTCACTCGGTAAGAAAAGTTCTCTGTGATCATTTCAGAATTATAAACAGGCAAGTGGAGGGGCGTTTGGGTGGCTCCGTGGGTTAAGCATCTGACTTCAGCTCAGGTCTTATCTCACGGTTTGTGAGTTTGAGCCCCGCGTCCATGTCTGTGCTGACAGCTCAGAGCCTGGAGCCTGCTTCGAATTCTGTGTCTCCCTGTCCCTCACCCACTCACACTCTGTCTTTCTCTCTCAAAAATAAATAAGCAGTAAAAAAAAAATTTTTTTTTAAGTAAATGGACAAGTGGATAATCAGGCACCAGATTGGTCAAAGGACCACTCTCTTGATAAGTAATCCTAAGCCGCTGAGTTACCCAGACCTCTCACGATTCCATTCCTCATTCTTCCTTACCCAGCTCTGGTATCACCACTCTTGGCCCTTTCTCAAGAGCATCCGAAAATGAACAAATCCCAGGTAAGTTGTTTAGGGCTTTACTTCCCACATTTTACAGTGGATTTCGAGGAGGCTGATAGTAATTTGTACATGCAGATGAAATAGTAGAAACATGTAAAATAAAGCATCAGAGAAAAGTATCAGATCACCACCGGAAAGGCTGGCATAAATATACAGAAATCATATGTTCCTATGGACTTACTCAAGTTGTACCAGAAAGGCCCAGATAATATGAGCTAGGTTTTACACTGGCTATTTGAATGGCTTTCTTGTCATTTTCTTAGATGGTCTCTGAATAACTGACACAGAGGAGAGTCTTGCCAAGGCAGTGGGTTTTCTGTGACTTTCGTTCTCCGTTATTAGAGGGGACCGATTCATTGTCATCTGAATAGACACCATGCAGATGATTCCCTGTGATCTAGTTTTTATCCAGGGATAAAAACTAGAATAATGGATTGCATGTTCCCCGAATAGTGCCCTATAACTATTTCTTTCAGCTTTATCTTTGAAACAGGCTTAGAGGGAACAATGCAGTGTTCTGTTCTGTGGATAAAACGTCCTCACTTGACGGTCTCATTTCAACTCGCTTCATGTAGTCTTGTATCTGTTCCCACCACTCCCACGGATCTGGTCAAAGTTGGCAGTAGCCCAAATATTTTCACACCCAGCGGGTGTTTTCCAGTCCATGCTTAATTGAATCTGTTGCCTCTGACAGTCGATAATATAGATTATAATATAATCTAGCTTGGTAATTTCTAAATTATTTTAGACCCCTCCCTAAAAATCATCTAAGAGCCACTGATTTCATGCAAATATCCAACATTGCTTATACGTGTACAGCTGATTATTGTATGCTGTGCACTTACTCCCACTTTGCATTCTACGGAAGTTGAATTGTCTTCAGAGATAATGTGATCTTTATTATTTTTTAATATTTAAAAAATTTTATTTTGGGAGAGAAAGAGAATGCGTGGGGGAGGGGCAGACAGAGAGGGAGAGAGAATCCCCAGCAGGCTCTGCACGGTCAGTGCAGAGCCTGACTGGTGACTCGATCCCACGAACCAGGAGATGACCTGAGCCAAGATCAAGACTTGGACACTCGACCAACTGAGCCGCCCAGGTGCCCCGATAACTCAATCTTTAATACAGGGAAAACGTTCATCCAACAGCAGTTATATTGTGTTGACTCTCATAAGGACCTCATCGATTGGATTTTGACCTCATCTTGATTTTATCTGCAAAGGTCCTATTTCTAAATAAGGTCACATTTGCAGGTAGCAGGGTGTGAGATCATAGAAAATACATATATCGATTTCTGCTCCTGGTTCGTGGCACAGAGCTCCTAAACCCCTTAGAGTTTCATCGCTGACCGTGGTGTCTTTTCTTGTAACGGGGTGACTCTTGGTGGGCTCCTGGATGGGAGACAGTCACCAGAAGGACCAAGCCACGATTAGAAGCTTGAAATTTTTCAGCCCACCCCCATTCTCCAGAGAGGGGAGAGGGGCTAAACGTGGAGTTCATGATCCATCGTGCCTACATGATGAAGCCTCTGTAACAAAAATGCCAATAGCACAGGCTTCGGAGACCTTCCAGGATGGCGATGCTGGGAGAGTGGCGGCCCCAGGACGGACATGGAAGCCCTGTGCCCCTTGGCATAGCAGGTCCCACACATCTCTTCCGGTAAGATGTTCGTCCTTACCCTTTATCTCTTTTTATAATAAACTGGTGAACAGCAAGGACACTTGCCCTGGGTTTTGTGAGCTGCTCTAACAAATTCATCAAACTCGAGAAGGGGATCATAGACCCTCTGATTTGTAGCTGAAGGGTCAACACAGATGACGACCTGGTCTCATGATTGGCGTTGGGGGGGGTGGGTGGGCAGTCTTGTGGGACCGAACCCTTAACCTGTGGGATGTGACACTGTCTCCAAGTACATAGGATCGGAATTGAGTTAAACTGCAGGATACCTGGCCCAGGTCACAGAATTGCTTGGTGTGGGAAACCCGCCCCCCCCACCCAGCCCAGCACAGCTAGTGTGGTCGTTGCGTGAGAGTAAAGGAGAAACACAGGAGGACAGAGTGTCTCTGCACATGGAGGTTAAGACTTCAGCTCAACCCACAAACATCCTGTTAGATTATATCTTCAGATGTGTGACAACGAAAACAAAGTAAATACGAATTTCATGATTAAAAGCAAAAAAAAAAATTTAGTTTTATACCCTAGGTTAGTATTCAGATGACATTTCAAGTTTAAATAGAAGCCTTTAGGGACACCTGGATGGCTCAGTTGGCTAAGCGTCTGACTTCAGCTCAGGTCATGATCTCACAGTTCGTGAGTTCGAGCCCTGCCTCAGGCTCTGCGCTGCCAGTGTGGAACCTGCTTGGGAATCTTGCTCTCCCCTCTCTGCCCTCCCCCCCCGACTTGCGCTTTCTCTCGCTCCCAAAATAGATAAACTTCAAAAACATAAATAAGCATTTATAACTTTGCTCTCCATTACCTATCACACCAACAACTCCAGTGAAACAATGTAAACATCTTAAGTGATTTTAATATTAAAATTCGATTGGAAATAAGCAGAAAACAAAAATTTGTGCTGACATTTTATAATGTCTTGAATAGCCTAACTTTTGCATGAGGACTTTTTTCTTTTTCTTGTAATTGAGGAATTATGGCTTCTAATTAGTGATAGCCCCCAGGAGACATGGCAGATGTCAAAAAGTACATGAGAATTTTTGTTGAGATCGAAATTTCTGTTGAGCTTAGTGATGGCAAATTTGGAGGACAAGACTTTTCAGAAGATGTTCTGTTCTATTAAAGCTTTTTTTTTTTTAATTTTTTTTTAACGTTTATTTATTTTTGGGACAGAGAGAGACAGAGCATGAACGGGGGAGGGGCAGAGAGAGAGGGAGACACAGAATCGGAAGCAGGCTCCAGGCTCTGAGCCATCAGCCCAGAGCCTGACGCGGGGCTCGAACTCACAAACTGCGAGATCGTGACCTGAGCTGAAGTCGGACGCTTAACCGACTGAGCCACCCAGGCGCCCCTCTTTCTTTTCTTATAGACTTTAGAATTAGCAGTTTGATCCTGATAGGAGCCATGTTGGAAAGGTTAATGGATTTGAAGCACGTGAAATAGTTCGTTTAATTTTAACTCTAACCTAGAATTTTGAGAACCAAGTTTAGGAGTAAGGAGTCCACTGCACAAATTTTTTTCTCTTTATCCCAATAACCATTTCTATTTCTATAGTTGTATTGATAAGTGTGGATGATTTTTTTTTTTTAAGAGAGGGAGAAAACAAGTGAGCAGGGGAGGGGCAGAGGGAGGAGAGCGAGAAACACAATAATCTACTGGTGAACAGCAAGGACACTTTTCCTGGGTTTTGTGAGCTGCTCTAATAAACTCATCAAACTCTGGAAGGGGGTCATGGGACCACACTGGGCGTGGAGCCTGACACGGGGCTCAATGGCACAACCATAAGATCACGCCCTGAGCCAAAAGTCAAGAGTTGGACGCTTAACGGACTGAACCACCCAGGTGCCCTGATTCTGTACTCATTTCAAAAACTTATTTCAGTTGTAAGAGCAAAAAACAAAAAAATCTTATTTCAGTTGTATCTTCAGCTTATATATAACTTAATCTATAAAACTACAAGGGGTCTTATTTATAAAGGTAAGCCATATATATATATATATCACACATACATATACACACGTGTGTGTGCATATATATATACACACATATATATATATGCACACACACACACAATTTTCTTAGAGATAAACACATAAGGAATAAGACGAGGAGGGGCCACGTCTGGGGATTACACAATTTAGCTCTGTGCCAGCCACTGTAACATCTAGGAAAGCAGAAAGACATGGGAATAACAAAGAAGAAACAGGATGCGGTCTTCTGGTCACTTTCTGTGGATCGAGGCCAGTCGTTAAACAGACTTGTTAGGCCACACCTGTCCCAGCTGGCTGAACAGCGAGAAGTTGCTACCAGTAATGATGGGAACCGATTCAGGGAAGTATAATTAGATCTCTGACCCAAGGCCCGAATGGATTCAGCATCATACACCCGTGTTAGCACATAACTAGAAGACTTAGTATTTATTCATTAAAGCATACAGGAAATCAACTTACTTCAAATTACAGGGCAAGTAATAGATACTCTGCGTCCTGAATCTAACTAGAACTGTTGCCATTCGTCCATCTCTTTTGATTCTCTAGATACATCGAAGCAGTGTGTGACTACTCCGGGAGGCTGGATGTTCCAGAGTTATATCTGCTTTGACTAGAGGGAGAAGCCATTACACCCCAACCATCAACCTTTAGATTTATGTCCACTCTTAGCCTTTTAGCCTTCAAATCATGATCAGCTTGGGTGCCCGGGTGGCTCAGTCTGTTAAGCATCCGACTTCAGCTCAGGTCGTGATCTCACAGTCCGTGAGTTCAAGCCCTGTTTTGGGCTCTGTGCTGACAGCTCAGAGCCTGGAGCCTGCTTCGAATTCTGGGTCTCCCTCTCTCTCTGCCCCTCCCCTGCTCATGATCTCTCGGTCTCCCAAAAGTGAATCAACACTAAAAAAACAAATTTAAATCACGATCAGCTTTTCCTTTTTCATGGTCCATTGGCAAAGTGTCTTCTTTTTTGATAGTTCTAATTCCAAAGAGAAGGCTTTCCCCTCCCTTGCCCCCTTAGTTATGCTTAGATTCAGGTTGGATCATCTCCCTACAAAAGTTTACATCTTTAGAGAGCTGGCTCCATTAAAAATAGGCTTTTTATTCATCCAGCGAAAATAGATTATGAACAAGCAACAAAACCAGTGTTCTTTTCGCTCCACCCTTCCAGCCACCTCCTAGCCTACTTTTCATGATAGGAGCAGCCTTCTACAATTTCCTGTCTCTGGTGAACATGTGCAGCCATTTTTGCTCAAAAAAAAAAAAAAAAAAAAAAAAAAAAATCCAGTCAATGCAATATATAGAGTACATTTCTAATCCCATCTGCGTCTCTTCAACATACACATATTTCTATTTCTCTGATGTTTTACACAAACGGCTTTGAGCAAAAACCTTTTTCCACATTGACCTCTTTTGCCAGAATTGGGAATTGAACCCAAACGTAAGTGCTTTCGAAAGGCCTCTCTGCCTCTTACAGCTGTTCAGGGTTTCTTTTTATCATGAGTTTTCTGATGTCGAGTAAGTTTGGAGTTTAAGCTAAAAGCTTTTCCACATTGGTTACATACAAAAGGTTTCTCTCCAGTATGGATTTTCATGTGTTTGTTAAGATTTGAGTTATTGTTAAAGACCTTTTGACATTCACTACATTTATAGAGTTTTTCTTTGGTATGAATGTTTTTATGCCGGTTAAAATCTGAGCAGAAGCGAAAGGTCTTTTGGCATTCGGGACACGTAAAGGGCCGCTCTTCAGAATGAGTTTTCTGATGTTTAATGACGCTTGACTGATACTTGAAGGTTTTGTCACAAACATTACACTTGTATGGCCTCTCTCCAGTATGACTTCTTTGATGTTGAGTTAGGTCTGAGAAACGGACAAAGGTCTTTTTACAGCTGCTACAGATGTACTGTTTCTCTCCAGTGTGAACGTGTTGATGACGCTGTAGATCGATGAGCTGCGTAAAGGCCTTTTCACAGTTGTCACATGAAAAGGACTTCTCTCCACTATGAATTTTCTGATGTTTTTTAAGATTGGAGCTGCTCTTGTAGGACTTGTCACAGTCATTACATTTGTAGGGTCTCTCTCCGGTATGAACCCTCTGATGGAGGACAAACTGTGAGTATGGGCTGAAGTCCTTTTTGCAATAATTACACGTGTAGCATTGCTTTCTCACGTGAATTTTTTGGTGCTGCATTTTCTCTGCGAAACTGTCAAAGGCCCTTCCACAAGACTTGCAGGCAAAGAGTTTCTTTTGAGAATGAGGTTTTTGGTGGAGGATCAGGTTTGGTCTCTTGCCGACGTGAAGCCTGTGGTGAACGTTAAAGGAGGAGAGAAACCTGAAGGCCTTTTGACACACACCACACTTGTAGGGCTTCAGACTGCTGTGCGCACCCTGGTGCTGAATAAACTTGGAAGTCCTGTTAAAGGTTTTTCCACACTGGTTACACTCCAAGTGCTTATCCAGAATAGAGAGTCTTTGAAGCGTTGTAAAGGATGAGGGATGTCTGAAGGCCTTTGCGTTCTGGCCCGGTTTGTGGGCTTTCTGTACCGTGTGAATTCTCTGATGTCCAGTAAGATGGGAGAGGTGGCTGAACGCCATGCCGCAGCCCTCACAGTCATAAGGCTGGACAAAGGTACAGAACTTTTGATATTTCGCATGGTGACAGCTCGGTCTGATGCTAGTCACAGATTCACTAAGGGCACGATAACTGGCCAGTGCTGGCTGACATGCTGTCGGGAGAACAATAGGAGGGAAGCTGAATTAAATTCAGGCACTGCCGGGGCGCCTGGGTGGCTCAGTCGGTTAAGCGGCGGACTTCGGCTCAGGTCATGATCTCGCGGTCCGTGAGTTCGAGCCCCGCGTCGGGCTCTGTGCTGACAGCTCAGAGCCTGGAGCCTGTTTCACATTCTGTGTCTCCCTCTCTCTGACCCTCCCCCATTCATGCTCTCTCTCTGTCTCAAAAATAAATAAACGTTAAAAAAAAAAAAATAGGGTCATGGGTTTGAGCCCCACGTGGGGTTTAGAGATTACTTAAATTAAAGGCAAAAAAAAAAAAAAAATTCAGGCACTGCCACAAACATCGAGATCATTAGTAAGTGGGGTACGGGGAGGGAACGGCTCAGTGACTGGGGACTTCAGAGAGGTAGGAGGAAGGAGAGACCCATTCTCCAAGTAGAAGAAGAATTTAAACGACCAACAGGTGGCCCGTGAAAGATTTCTGTAAACTTGAAATACTTACATTGGTGACCGTGTTTAAAAAAAAAAAAAAAAAAAAAAAAAAGGCAAGTAGTTAAAAATTTTAAATACCAAATCACCAAAGCTTAAAGAATCTAAAAAGAATCACATGAAATTCTAGCGGGGAGTAAAGGTTAATTTTCATTAAGATCCTTTAAAATAGCTCTGGCATATAGATACAGCAATTTGTAAAAGTGATTATACTTTATTTTCCATTAAACGATAAAATTGGGGGTCTTTATATGAATAGATATAAACCTGGCTTCTTAATTTTACTGGCGTATGATGTAGATTTTATATATTTTACTGTAGGACAGAGTCAATATTGATTGGGCCAGTGCTCTACTTGGGTGGTTGAGTTGTATTTTTGTTACTTCAAAGAACACCAAGCACATCTTATATATCCATCCTTGTAAAATTTTTTTGAAATGAATTCTAGGCATAGATTCTTCAAAATGAGAGGGAGTCCCAAATTCTGATACACACACTACACTCAAGCTTTATGATGCACAAGCACATCATTTTCTAGTATCTTGATGACCTACTCTGTTAAACTTAACTTTTTTGTCAGACTGTGGGGCTAGAAGTTCTAGCTTTTGTGATAAAGAAACCTAAATTAAAATTGGTTAATTGCTAGGGGAAAAAATCATTTTGAGCATTTCTGCAGAACATAGAAAGTTTTATATAGATTAATAAATATAAAAAATTTTACAGTGCCAAGATGGTGAGCTAGCATGGGTTTCTGTGATCTTCCTCATTCTAGATCTTGAGAGGTACTGAAGTGAAAATGGATGGGTAACGAGGAATAGTTTAAAACAGACAGGAGTAATATTTTCTAAAAGATAAAGGTCATTATAACATAAGACAGGATCAGGTGAGAATTAAAAAGAACAAAGTAGAAATAATTGGTTTGGGGGCGCCTGGGTGGCTCAGTTGGTTAAGTGGCCGACTTCGGCTCAGGTCATGATCTCACGGTCCGTGGGTTCGAGCCCCGCGTCAGGCTCTGTGCTGACAGCTCAGAGCCTGGAGCCTGTTTCAGATTCTGTGTCTCCCTCTCTCTGACCCTCCCCTGTTCATACTCTGTCTCTCTCTGTCTCAAAAATAAATAAATGTTAAAAAAAAAATTTAGAAATAATTGGTTTGAAGGTATAAGGTTTAAATAAACTTAATAGTTCACATTTATAGCAAAATTATGCAAAGACAAAGCAGGAACATGGAGATCCTGGTTGGAGAACTTGAGGAAAAGGGCTGAAGAACTCAGAAGCTGGAATAGAAGGACTAAAAGAGAAGGATCACCATCCATTAATAGAAGTCCTCGAGAGGAAAGAAAAAAAAAAAAAAGAAAAAGGTGAGAGGATTTACCAACTTCACATGACTGAGTACGTGGGCAGCTGGAAGAGAGGAGAAAGGAAGGACCAGAAAAAAAAAAATTTGAGGGAATGACCAAAAACTTTCCCAACACAATGAAAACTATAAACCCACGCATTCAGGGAGCCCCACAAATCCAAACTTGAGAAACGTAGAGAGACACCAAGGCACATGATGATCAGATTGTTCAAGATCAGCAATAAAGAGAAAACTTTTTTAAGAATAAAAAAGACATTCTGCACATTGAACAAAGATCAGGATGATGAAGGACATCAGATTTCCCACTGGAAACACTACAGGCAAAACAATAACAAAAAAGGGAGTAGAGCAAAAATTTTAGTATCCTGAAAACAAACAAAAAACACCCTACCAAGCAGAGTTCTTGGGCCCAGCAAAAAACTTTCAAAAATGAAGGCCAGGGTGTCTGGGTGGCTGAGTTGGTTAAGCATCTGACTTCAGCTCAGATCGTGATCTTGCGTTCCATGGGTTGGAGCCCCACAATGGGCTCTGTGCTGACAGCTCAGAGCCTGAAACCTGCTTTGGATTCTCTCTCTCTCTCTCTCTCTCTCTCTCTCTCTCTCTCTCTCTGCCCCTGCCTTTCTCGCCCTCTGTCTCTTCCTCTCAAAATTAAACCTAAGAAAAAAGCAAAAAAAAATTCAGAAATACAGAAGTTGAAAGATTTCCAGCAGAACTATACTACAAGCAAATGTAAAAGATTTAAATTTTTAAAAATTTTAAGGCAAAAGAAAAAGGCTACCAGGTGGAAATTTGGCTCTATACAAAGGAACAAAGAATATCAAAAATTGTAACTACATGGTAAATATGTAAGGTTTTAAAAATTACCTAAGGCTCTTTAAAAGAGTATTGGGGGGGCGCCTGGGTGGCGCAGTCGGTTAAGTGTCCGACTTCAGCCAGGTCACGATCTCGCGGTCCGTGAGTTCGAGCCCCGCGTCAGGCTCTGGGCTGATGGCTCGGAGCCTGGAGCCTGTTTCCGATTCTGTGTCTCCCTCTCTCTCTGCCCCTCCCCCGTTCATGCTCTGTCTCTCTCTGTCCCAAAAATAAAATAAAAAAAAAAAAAAAAAAAAAAAAAAAAAAAAAAGAGTATTGGGGCACTGGGTGTCTCAGTCAGTTAAGCATCCGACTTCGGCTCAGGGCATGATCTCCTGGTTTGTGAGTTCAAGCCCTGGGTTGGGTCTGTGCTGACAGCTTGGAGCCTGGGGCCTGCTTTGAATTCTGTGTGTGTGTGTCTCTCTCTCTGCCCCTCCCCTGCTTGCTCTCTTTCTCTCTCTCTAAAATAAACATAAAAAAAAAAGTATTGGCTGATTAAACACAACAACAGTGTGTTGTGGGGCTTGTAACATGGAAAAGTAGATGTGTGACAACAGCATAAAGGCCAGGTGGAGAGAAATGGAAGAACTGGCGTATTAAAGATGGATACTACAAACCCAAACCTTAATGCAATCACGAACATAAAGAGTTATAGCTAATAAGCCAACAAAGAAGATAAAGTAGAATTCTAAAAAGATAGTCAACTCAAAAGAGGGCCATAAAGGAGACAAAGGGGAATAAAGAACAGATGTGACAAATCAATAACAAGATGTGTTCAAACCTAACCATATCAATAATCATATTAAATGTAAATGGTAATAAACTAGGTTTCTCAGTCGGGGCATTATTGACAATTTGTACCAGATAATTCTTTGTTGTACAGACTGTCTTGTGCACATAGGATATTTAATAGCATTTCTGGCCTCTGCCCCCTAAATGCCAGTAGCACACTCCCATCCCCAGCTGTGACCACCAAAAAGGTCACCAGACACTGGCAGATATCCTAAGGGGACAAAATCCCCTACACACACACGCATACACACGCATACACACACACACACACACACACACACACACACACACACACACTGAGAACTACTGGTATAAATATTCCAATTAAGAAGGTAGAGATTATCAAGATTGAATAAACAAAGCCAAATTATGTATTCTGTAAAGAAACTCACTAAGTATTTAAAGACACAATTAAGTTAAAAGGAAAAGGATGGAAAATATGTCCACCCTGTTACCAGTCAAAAGAAAGCTTGAGTGGCTAGTAGACAAAGCAAATCTCCGAGCAATAAATATTTCCAGGAATGAAAATATTCTGTAATAATAAAGTGATCAGTAGCATAGCAACCTTGAAGTTCATGCACCACAGAGCTTCAAAATACATGACAAAGAAATAGACAAACTCACAATTATAGAGATCTCAATACCGTTTTCTCAATAATTGATTAAAGAAGTAAGCAGAATATCAGCAAATATGTGATAGGTTTGAACAGCACTATCAAGCAACTAGATCTAATTGCTGTTTATGGAACATCAACCACAGAATACACTTCTCAAGTGCACAAGGAAACATTTCCCAAATTGGACCACATTCTGGCCATAGAACAAGTCTTAACTCAAGAGGATTCAAGTAATGCAAAGTAGGCTCTCTCACTCTAGCAGAATTTAAAATTTAGCAGAAAAATCCCTGCAAAATCCCTCAATATTTTCAAACTAATATACTTCTAATTATGTAAACAAATGAAAAGAGAAAAAGTATTTTAACTGAAGGAAAATGAAGACACAATATGTAAGAATTTGTGAGATGCTACTAAAACAGTATTTGGGTAAAATTCATAGCACTAAGTGTCTATATTAGGAAGAAGAAAGGTCTCAAATCAAGGACTTCAGCTTCCACTTTAAAAAAAATTTTTTATAAGAGCAAATTAAACCAAAGTAAGCAGAAAAAAAAGGAAATAAAAAAGAAGAAATCGGTGACCTAGAAAATAAGAAACCAATACAGACAAAAACAGTGGAACAAAAAGATGATCCAGAAAAGTGATAAACCTACCCAGACCTATCAGGGAAAAAAGGAAGACACAAATTACCAACATCAGGAATGAAAGTGGTGACCTACCTACAGATTCTACAGCCATAAGAAGGGGAGTAAGGGAAGGGGTACCTGGGTGACTTGATACCCATAAGGTAATAACACCAGGGGCACCTAGGTGTCTCAGTTGGTTAAGTGACTTTGGCTCAGGTCACGATCTCATGGCTCATCAGTTCAAGCCCCGCATCGGGCTCCGTGCTGACAGCTCAGAGCCTGGAGCCTGTTTGGGATTCTCTGTCTCCCTGTCTCTGTCCCTCCTCCCGCTCATGCTGTGTCTCTCAAAAGTAAATAAACATTAAAAAAATTTTTTTAAACAGTATGTTGCACTACAAAATAAGGCATATATGTAGGTATATAGAGGTACACACACTACATGCACACACATACGACATGTAAAGATCTCAGAAATAGAAATGGAAAGAGAGGACACTTTTCACAACACGTCATGTAAATTAAAATGCGCTCATATATGAAACAGTATTTTATATCTGATATGTGCATAGGTAACATAGGAAATACATCAGACAGGCTGTGGGTAGAGAGAACCAGACTGGAGTACAGAGGAAGGGAATATAAAATAATGGGGGATTCTCGAATAGAGAGACAGTGATCATTAGCTATCAACTGAAGAATCTGACTGAATTCTCCTTACATGATTGCCAGTCTGCCCACCACCTCATTGCCAGCCATACTGTGTAAACTGTAATACTCAAATTGGTGTGTGTGTAAGTGGTGAAAGCAAACAGGTTTGTTTTCTAAAACCACAAGTCTGAAGAGAGGAGGAAAAAATACTGTAGGAAATCTAAAAGTGACTACAACTTGATAGAAAAGTATGCAGCAGCACACAGAGAATGAGAAGGTAAGGAAGAAAGGCAAAACATTTTTAAAGAATAAGAAGGGGACACCTGGGTGGCTCAGTCGGTTGAGCATCCGACTCCAGCTCGGGTCATGATCTCACGGTTCGTGAGTTCGAGCCCTGCATCGGGCTCTGTGCTGACAGCTCAGAGCCTGGAGCCTGCTTCCGATTCTGTGTCTCCCTCTCTCTCTGTCCCTCTCCCCCTCACGCTGTGTCTCTTTCTCTCAAAAATAAATAAACGTTAAAAAAATTAAAAAAAAAAAAGATTAAGAAGGCCCAGTGTTACTTGGAAATCTTGTGAACAATCTTACAAAAGCTTTGAATTTCTTCCTGGGTTCCACACCCTCTTCCCAAAATGTCTATTACAGTCTATATGCATTTTGGGATTTTATTCCACTCTTTGGATCTAATAACGTCCCAAGCCAGATCATCATCTGTTCCAGCTTTTAACTTTCTATCCCCGGACTTTCAGGAGTCTGCCTTCTGTATTGTGCCCTGAAACTTAAACACATTTCTCTTAAATCCCTAGTGAACTTGCATTCCGGCAGTTTCTACTTTCTGTTGGTGATGGGGGTGTCCTTGCTCTCCATTAGATGGCGAATTGGATTGTTTTTCTGGGGATGGTTCATCTGATTAACCTATTAGCTTAATCTAGAGATAAAAAAAATCCCTCTCTAGAACTCTTTCTTGGGGGGGGGGGGGGGAGGCTTTTCAGGACACTTTTCTGAGCTAAGGCATTCATTCATTCTAATTACTGATCAGTTATTTGACCAGTTCAGTTATTCATACTTCTAACTCTTCACATGGTGATTTTAGCCTCAGGATTTTACCAGCATGCCATTTAATGTCGGGAGACTAGAGGTATAACAAAAGGAGTCCAGGGAGAGTAAGAAACATGCAGGGGGAAAATAAGAGTTCTTTGGAAGCCTGTGGGGAGCTCTTCTGTCACTTCAAGGGTCCAGGTTACTCTGACCAAGTAGTTGGGATATAAGCTAGAACAGTTTCCACCTGCTTGGTGCTTGTCAGTTACCTGGGCACGGAG
The DNA here is from genome assembly GCF_018350215.1 of Panthera leo. Classification (NCBI taxonomy): domain Eukaryota; kingdom Metazoa; phylum Chordata; class Mammalia; order Carnivora; family Felidae; genus Panthera; species Panthera leo. The sequence goes on from NC_056681.1 coordinate 14,489,891, forward strand.
CACCGGTCACTTCTCTCTCTACCATCAAGAGGTCTTTCCCTTGCTTCAAAGAGGATATGACTTCCGCCTTGTAAGTCCAGTGTCCTAAGAGAAACCAATGACCTTGATCA